>NC_135655.1:133124190-133456690 GCF_964188315.1 Podarcis muralis
TCAACAAAATAGAATATGTGATGTGTAAAATGAAATGACTAGAGATTTTATGGGAAAATTCAATAAAAATTTAAAGCAAAAAAAAGAAAGCGGTCCATTCAGTTCAGTATTGTCTACACCACTGGTCTTCAGCTGGTGGGTTGGCACCCACTAACATACTGCAGCCCAATCCAAGGTGGGTTGCAACCAGAGAACTACCACCCTACAAATATATGGGAAAAGATTAAGAAATGGGTCCCCAAATGCATGTATGATTAAAAGTAGGTCCTGGGTCTTCAAAGGCTGAAGATACTTGGTTTGCGCTGATTGGCAGCAGCCCTCCAAGATTTCAGGCACGATCTCTCCCAGTCCCACCAGGAGATGCTGGGGACTGAACCTGATGCCTTCTGCATGCTAAGCAGTTGTTCTACCACTGAGCTATGGCCCTAGCTCACAATATTGCTGTCCGGATAAAATGGAGAAGGTGGAGGCTGAAGTGTGTATGCTCTGTGGAGGAAAGGTGGGATAGAAGTGTAAGAAGGAATAAAGTATGTAAACTCGCCTAGAAGTGAATAAACTACAGTATATTTTTAACTTACTCTCCTAATAATTTGTATATAAATTATAAAAGTGGTATATAAATTTTGTTAAATAAAAAAAGGGGAAATGTTCAGACTTTCAAACAGTGTATTATGCCTGAGCCTTCATTGCTGAAACTCCCAACAGCATTTTCGTGCTCACAAACACCTGATGAAGGAACCATTGTGACATAACCCATTCAAGCAGAGTTAAAAGGGGCAACAGGCTGTCAACAGTGGCAGTAGTTGGGACCTCCCTGCTATTAAAAAGCCACAGGAAGTCTTTTCATACTGCCTGAGGAATTAACCCCTTATTTAACGTTCAGAATTGCTGGATCAATTTAACAGGACTGGAGCTAACATTTGCTTGGATTTGGCACCATTAATAGGGAACTGCCTGCTGCGTCCTCCGCTTTGAAGTCACCCTGGTCTTTGGGCCTCCAGCACCTTCTTCAGCATGTCCAACCCATCTAAGAGGCGTATGATAATGGTGTTCTTTTTTTTAAAAAAAAAGATATTTATTAAAGTTTTCAAATTTAATACAATAAAAAGAATCAAAAAAGCAAAAAGCAAAAAGGTTTAAAAACACATAAGTTTCACAATACCTATTTTTCAGTAACATAGTTCACTGACTTCCTCATACCTCCCCTCCTTGTCTACCTCCCCTCCTACTTATGGCAAAATAAAGAAAAGATACATAAGGGTTTTTCAAATCACATTATCAGGGGGCCCCGTTAGAAGTGTGGGAGAGAAATAAAAAACTTTTAGAATGGAAAACACCTTGGTGGCTATCCCCAATGGACATACTAATAATAAAAAAGACTAATATGGAGGGAGAAAGGTTGACATACGAAGATGTATTGATAAGATCAGAAAGTGGATGGAAGATGAAAACGTATGAAGATCTGAAAGACAAGTTATCTGGCTGGCTACAATATCATCAAATAAACGCTATATGGACAATGGATAAAAAAATAGGTATGAATGAAAAAAAATCGAAGTTCCAGATAGAGATAATCGAAGGTAAACATAAATTATTATCTAAAATGTATAACATACTACTAGAATGGGACACAAAAGATGAAGAAATAAAAGGGGTAATGACAAGATGGGCAATGGATCTGGGTTATAATATTGAGTATGATAAATGGTCAAAATTATGGATTAGCGGAATGAAATTTACAGCATGTGTAGCGCTTAGGGAGAACTTAGAAAAAATGATGTATAGGTGGTACATCACCCCAGCAAAGCTGGGGAAAATGTACAAAACAGGAAATAAGAACTGTTGGAAATGTAAGATAAAGGAGGGTAATTTCTTTCACATGTGGTGGACATGTGAAGAAATGAAGAAATACTGGGAACTTATCTATAATGAGTTAAAAAAAATATTTAAATATACATTTCCTAAACGTCCGGAAGCATTCCTACTAGGAATTGTAGGAGATGAGATCAAGAAAGAGGATAAAGTTTTATTTCAATATGCTACGACCGCTGCCAGATTGCTAATTGCTCAAAATTGGAAGAGTCAAAACACCCCATCAATTGAATGCAAAGTTTATGAACGACTGGAACAAATTTATGATCTACATAGAAGGAAACTATAGAAACCTAAAGACTATAGCGGGTTTGATGTAAATCTCACGATATATAAGCTAGTTACAAGTATAAGCTGCAGGAGAGGTAAACCATAGATATCAAGAAGCCTGAAAGCAGGAGGGATGGAGGTCGGTAGGGGGATGAAGAGAGACTTAGATTATGAAAGATATAAAGAAACAAAGGAGAGGATCAATAATTGAAATGGAAATTGTTTATTTTATTATTATTATTTTATTCCTGGAATTCTGTTTATGCAACGACTAATTAGGTGTTGGTTTTTTCTTTTTTTTTCTTTTTGGCTATGTATATGAAACTTAATAAAAAGAAATTAAAAAAAAGAGAGAGAGACCCAAGTCTCGGAGGGAATGTCCAATTCCTGCTGATGTAGCTGAACAAAACCCAACTTTGCTAGTCCCAACAGAAGTACTTCATTAGGCACACAAATTATGAATGGCTTAATTACGTTCCTCTAAGTCTAGGGTGGTGGGTCATTGACTGCTTTTCAAAAGATTAAAAAGGAATATTGGAAGAAAAAAAAAGAAGTGTAAGAAGGAATAAAGTATGTAAACTAGCCTAGAAGTGAATCAACTATAGTATATTTTTAACTTACTCTCCGAATAATTTGTATATAAATTATAAAAGTGGTATATACATTTTGTTAAATAAAAAAAGAGGAAATGTTCAGACTTTCAAACAGTGTGTTATGCCTGAGCCTTCACTGCTGAAACTCCCAACAGCATTTTCGTGCTCACAAACACCTGATGAAGGAACCATTGTGACATAACCCACTCAAGCAGAGTTAAAAGGGGCAACAGGCTGTCAACAGTGGCAGTAGTTGGGACCTCCCTGCTATTAAAAAGCCACAGGAAGTCTTTTCGTACTGCCTGAGGAATTAATCCCTTATTCAACGTTCAGAATTGCTGGATCGATTGAACAGGACTGGAGCTAACATTTGGCACCATTGATAGGGAACTGCCTGCTGCGTCCTCCGCTTGGAAGTCACCCTGGTCTTTGGGCCTCCAGCACCTTCTTCAGCATGTCCAGCCCATCCAAGAGGCGTATGATAATGGTGTTCTACTGGGTTAAGAAGAAGCCCCAGACAGAGAAGCCGTGCTCTACCACCTCGGCCAGACCTTCTGCCTCTGCACCGGCTTGCAACACTCCTCACATTTCACCCTACTTCACGAGGAGCAAGACACAACCCGCTCCGCTCAGGAGGTCCAGCAGGCGCAAGGTGCCACAATTGCCGAATCTCACCGACCCCAAGTATTTAAGATCGGTCATTGGCAGCGGTGGCCGGAAGAGAGCCGGCAGGCGTGGCAAGCCAAAGAAGGCTCCAGCGGGAACAAGAAAAGGGGAAGCGGCCTCCTGGAGTCGCCATTGACATACACTCTCAGCCAGAGCCAGTTTGCCAAGCAGAAAAACTCCTGGCCAGCGACGAACAGGGCAAGGACAACGTCCACGGCCAGGCTAAGAACCAGCCAGCAGCCCATCTGGGAGGAAGGGAGATCGCCCTCCGGGGAGCGGGGCCAGGTGACAGCGGCTCCTGCGCAGTGAGGGGGCAAGCGGGCTTCCCTGACAAGCTCGAGGGAGCTTACAGAGAAGAACAAGCTCAAAACAGAGGAAGAAAACAATTTTTAAAAGAAGAAGAATTGAATATGGATAGACTTTATAGGCTGCGAATTGCCCCGAGGCCTCCAGAGGAAGAGCTGTATATAATAAATAGTAATATAAATAACTACAATAAAAACTACACTAGCAAAAAACACATTCCATGTTTTGTTTTATATTTTTATCTGCCGCCCTTTTCCTTGACAGGAACTCAAAGTCAGCGGCTCAGGGCCTCCGGGGGAAGCGGTCCGGCGGGGCACAGATTCCTCCGCCTTCCGGCCGGGCTCCCGGGGCCTCCCGACGTCACCTTCCCGCGCCGCCCAATGCGGGCGCCGGATGCGGAGGGGCGGGGCAAGCAGGCCCCGCCCCGGAGCGGCCTTCTGTTGCTAGGGCCGCGGAGTCGGGTAGCAACGGCGAGGAGAGGCCGGAGGGCGCGCGCCCGGCGGAAGGAGCGAGCGAGCGCGGGTGGGCCGGGAGCGGCGTGCCGGGGCCTCCTGGCTGGGCGCCTGGCCTGGCCGGGGCTGCGGGGGCCATGCAGGGCTCCATGGTCCGCCGCACGCAGGAGCTGCTGGGGCGCGTGATCCGGAAGCCGCCCCTCACGGAGCGCCTTCTCAGCAAGCCCCCCTTCCGATACCTGCACGACGTGATCGGGGAGGTCAGCCCGGGCTTCCAAGGGGGGCGCGGAGCGGGAGGGGGGAGCCGCCGAAAGGACGCGCCGCGCGGCTTGCGCTCCCCGGTTGCCAGGCGACGGGCGGGGAGGGAAGGGATGGGGCTCCAAGCGGTTTACAAAAGAGGAATTCTCGAAGGTTAACAGATAAGAAGAATTCGCCTCCGCGGTCCTGGGCATCCCTTGGGCGCGCGGCCTTGTCTAGTTCTTGGCAGGCGGCGGAAAGAGCGCAGCCAAGGCTGTCTCATGAGGCAGGGAGTTCCAGAGGCAGGCTCTGCCGGGCGGGTATCCATGCGCCGCCTGCAGCAGGGGAGGGGTCCCAGTGGGCACGTGCCGGGTAAAGCAGCTTCGTAGGTGAACTGCTCCCAAGTCCCTCAAGCCCATCAGTTCACCATCCCCCCAGCCACGCGCCCCCGGCCCCCATCACCCTTCCCAGTTGTAGAATTCTGCAAGGTCGCCCACTCCCTGTCTAGTTTCTGTGCAGCTACCCCTTTTAGCAGACCACAGGTTCCAAGCCAATAAAAAGAGGCGCAGTATTATAAAACCTCAAAATTGTATAGCCTTTGATTCAGACTTAATTTTTCTGTGTTAGATCTCCCTACCCTTGGTGCTGGTTCTCAAATAGTTTCCTAAGACTGTAAATGCTGACAACTTATTTGAGACTGTTCTATAATTCTCAATTGAGGAAGACTTCAAAAATGGCATCTCTAGAACACCATGCAGGTAGAAGCTGCACCTGCCCTTCGTTGCCATAGTTAGAGTCATATGACGTATCACACAGAGAATTTTGGAGCTCTTACATATTACCAGCCAACGATTACATAGCAAGTGACCCATAATATTCCCATGATCTACTGGTGGCTTCTGCCCTGACATTTGAGCAATACCTTCCTGGTCTTGTAGCTTATTAAAAACTGGTTTACTCGTGCTTTTGTTTTACTCATCCAATTTACTATGTCAGTGCCTTAACTGCAAGTTGCATTTGAAATGGTAATGAAGAGAACTGTCTTCAAAACTAATTAGCACTGAAAAGTTACTCATTGTTTTGGAAGTTATCAATCATAGTATTATCTGAACCGAAAATTCAAGCCCATCCAGAGTCTCACAAGAATCCAAGTTCCTTTCACCTACCCATCCCACTTGCACAGATACGTATCCATGTACTTATAATATTAGTTGCTAAAAGAATGCTTAATCTCTGTACAGATAACAGTTGTAACCGAAGAGTTGTTTTGTTATAAACAAAATTTAAGAATACCATAGAGCAGAATTTCTCCAGAGGCTGTCATGGACTGTCATGATCATCTCTACCATTATCTGTGCTCTAGTAACAATTGTGTATGCTTTGGCACAACCCCACACTCCTAATAGAATTCTAATATATGTGAAGTGTCATTGAAAAGTCATAAAATCTGTAAACATTAGAACCCCTATAGAAAATCAGACATCATAAATCAAACTGCCTGCCAAATCCAGAATCAAAACACATTCTTTTCTTTTATAAAGGTAATTAGATCAACTGGTTTCATGAAAGGACTGTACACAGAAGCAGAGATGAAATCGGATAATGTTAAGGTATGCAAAGCCTTTAATTGTTTAAACTTTTAAAATGAGAGTATAATACACATGCAGCACACTAATCTGATTATATGCCAGGAAGATCACAGTTTATGCTGAAATCTGGATAATTTTATTTAACTGTGTTGCCCTACCAGGATAAAGATGCAAAAATCGGCTTCCTTCAGAAAGCAATTGATGTTGTCATCATGGTGACGGGGGAACCTTTGGCAGTGAAGCCTGCACGTATTGTTGCTGGGCATGAACCTGAAAGAACCAATGAACTACTCCAGGCAATTGCCAAATGCTGTCTTAATAAGGTAGGATCTCTACATGGAGCTTTATCCGTGGACTTAAATCTTACACAAAGTTTCCCTGCAAACACCATACTGAACTTGAGCTGGGGGGAAAGCGAGGTTGGGGAGTCACAAGGGAAAGGCACCTTGGGGACAGTTGCCGTGGAAAAGCTACATGCCTCTCTCACCACCACCAACAACTCAGTGCTTCCCTCTTGAAGTTTATCCTCCCAGTGCCCTTTGCAGTACTGTAGATACATAGCAACCAGGCATTTGTATACAAGAGTTGGCTAGTAACAGGTCTCATAACGAGTCTCCTGTTACTGAAGATCAGGCACTCATTAAGAATTCACTGTATAGTTAACTTACAGTACAATGGTATGCACTTCTACTCAAAAGGAAGTCTCTTGTGCTTAATAGGTATTGATACATTGCCTGAAACTGGTTTAAAGTTAAAATCGCGAGAGCAATTTCAGAATTTCCCATCAGGCAATCTATTGCGAATCCCTGCTTGCCCTGTTGGCAGCCAGTATTGCACACTTCAATCAGGCCTGGTGCTCGCCCACTCTGTCCCTCCCTCTGCAGCCCAGCTGCCAGCCATGGTATCAGGGGCTAGCTTAGCTGGTGGGCAGGAGGTTCCCCACCCCCAAATTGAGCAGTTCAATGAAGCTCTGATGCCCCTCCAGCTCGTGTGAGCCAGTGCGATGTTGGAGCTTAGTAGGGCTGGGCAATGTATTCTGGCTACTTCTTCCTCTAAAGTGGGGAGAAAGAAGCAGCTGAGATACATTTAGCTGCTGATATATCACAATGTTGAAAGCCACGTATCGCCCAGCTCTAGTGCTTAATGGGGTTTATTTCCAGGTAAATGGGTACAGGTTTAGACTCTGGTTTAAGAGCCTCTCCACTGGCAAAACTTAGAAGCTGGATGTCCACCTAACTGCACTGAATTCAGTGGAACATGCTCCTTAATAAGCATAATTAGGGTTGTTTCCCTAAAAGGAATTGTTCAAAATTGAAAGGAATGATAACTAAGATTGTATACATATTTTTCTTTTAAGACAGAAAGAAATCAGCATTGTGTATAGGATAGAAATGACTATTGCCAAGATTATGCTCAGTTTAACAGGTTATCTCTTTGTAGCTATCCAGTGATGAAGCTGTTCAAAGAGTCCTTGCAGGGGAGAAAGCTGATATGAAAGGAGGGATATCATCTTCTAAAACCCAAAACAGAACAGAAGATCAAAGATCCCATAAAGAGGTGCTGTGAACAACTTTTGGGTTAAGGGGAGTATAAATAATTCTTGTTGCCTGAGCAACTAGAGAGAAGACTGTGTTACAATTTAATATTTTTACATTTTCTTATATAGGGAAGAGGTGACTCAGAAATAAAAGACCGAAACTCAATTCAAGACCAAAAACCCAAAGAAGAGATAAAAGAGGAAGGGAGCAGGCGAAAAGAAAGAGAAAGTGACAAACATAAGGATTATGAGAACCGGCACAAAAATCTTGATAAAGACAATTTTAAAGAAGGTGAGAAACATGAAAGAGAGAGAAATAAGAACAGGTCAAGCAAACAGGGAAGAGAGTCAGATAAAATCAGAGACAAAGAAAAAGGAGATGGGGAAGAAGAAAAAGAGGAGCACGATAAAGAAAGGGACAAAGAAAGGAAACAACACGAGGGTGGAAGAGAAAAAGACAGATTAAGAGAAAAAGACAAAGAGAGGGCCAAGGACAAGGAACATGAGAAGATCAGAGAAAAGGGGAAAGAGCGAGAAAAAGATAAACGAAGGGAACGAGTGAAAGAGACGGAGCAGTCACGTGAACAAGGAAAGGACAAGGCAGATAAAAAGGTAAATGGATTTTTTTTTATTTAAAAAAGGCATGAAGTAGCCGTTGACGAGAACTATAAGTAGCAGATCTGTTGAACAATCTCTTTGTGTTTTTCTTTCGGTTTTGCACATGAGACTTCTGTGTGGAATCAGGCCTGCTTGTTATGAATACCTCGGGGGTAGGGTGGGTATCAAAATCCTGCACTGGGAAGAGCAAATGAATACAAATGTAACCTGGTTTGAGGGTGGCTAGTTAAACCAAAAGGCTACTGAGAGAAAAATAAGCAGTGGCTGCTTTCTCTTTGAAAACGCAAAAGCTATGTATATAAGTTTGTCTGTAGCACTAATCAGAACGTGTGGCTCCCTTGTAAGACAGAGCTCAGGAAAAACGTGGTTGCCTTCATATTAGCAAAGCTAGAGATGGATTTTCAGAAATAAACCACCGCAAAATCTAGGGGCATGCTTCAGTTGCTGAACTGATTAAGGGAGTATTACAGTATATAGTCTCTTGGTTAATAGGGTGCCCACCCTGACTGTGGAAAAAGTGTATAAAATGTATATGAGAATAGGTGTGTTAACTGTGTCTGAGGAATGAAATCCGTGTTCCCAAATGCTTTTTACAAGAATAGCCTAATACCTATGTCCAGTGAAGTAATGTGTGAAACAGTCCTGAACCCATCTTAGATGCTCCACCCACTTTTTCATCTGGCCCTACCCACCAGTGGCATGTAGCCCCAAAGGTTGCTCATGGGAGAATGTGACCTTCAGAATGAAAAAAGGATCCCCACCCCTGGGCTAAAGCCAAACCATGGTCTAGCTCGCAGCAGCAGGAGGACCAAGGGAGGAGAGTAGCACACTCAGTCTCCTAAGAATCCTTATGTTTTCATTTGGCTTAGCATAATTTGCAAACCAGCTCCTACTAACCATTGCAAAAGTTCAGTATAAATATTTTTCTGTAGCTTACAGGATCAGAGGAGAATGTAACTAAAAAACCGTTGGAACGATCTGTAAAAGATAAAGCTGAGCCAGATAAAGAAGTAAGTAATCAAGTATACACATTTTGCAAAGCAGTTCAAATGTTTCATTTCTGTACTCAGTACAAGTGAAAATCAGCTTGTGATTTCAAAATATTAAAGCCATTTAAAAACTTACTTATTTTATTAACATATTTGGTTTGACATTGCATGAACAAACCTTGTTTTATTTATCTGTATACAGCATTTATACCCCACTCCTCTGTCAAAAAGGCTCCCAGAGCAAACTACTGATCAGTAAAAAAGACCATGCCTGCTCTTAGACCTGCAACTAAATGGCACAGTACCAAAGCAAAAAGGGAGAAGAAGGGAAAAAACCAAGCTCAGGCACCAGTTCTTATTTACAGAGTTCTTAGAACGTTCAGCTGAGATGGGACCTGTTCAGTGAGAGACAGAGTGAAGAGAAACTGGTCTCTGGCCAGAGTAAACGAAGGGGTCCTGCTTGCCGTCTCCCCTCTGCCGCAGCCTGATGCAGTGGCTACTGCTGGGTGACACAGTTGATGGTTTGGCATGTGAATGAATCCAAAGGAAGATGCTTTACAGTCAGAAACCCTTGATGGGGGTGAGGTGTCCACTCAAGGGAAAAGGGAGCTTGTTTAACTATTCCTATTTCTAATAGTCTTCCTGATTTTAATGATTCATGCTGTGGTCAGAGAAAAACATATTACAAAGAAATCATAACGTAACCTTTTTAGAATTGCGTTATTGGTTAAGTAAACCTGGTGCTTGTTCCATTTTTTTGTTAAATGTTAGCATTTTACTTCTGAAAAATGCTCCCAATGTTTTTTCATATTCGTGATGCATCTTCACCTCAAGTTTATGGGCTTCTGGGCTTGAATGAAATTTGTAGTGGAGATGAAATGTCACAAGGGAAATGTCACTCCAGTTCATTGTTTGGTGCATAGCTGAAGAGATGGGTAGGAAATGGGTTCTAGAGAAATTCCCATACTTACACTTTTACTGAGGTGACCAGAGGTAAAGACAAAAGTTTTAATAGTTACGTAAGAGAGGAAATTTCAATGCCAAATAACAAGCGGTATCTGCCAAAACAGAACTGTTACAAATACAGATGCCTTGTGCTCCTTTCCCGCTATATCACTCCTTCTGGGAGCTTCTCCTATTTATCTTCTTCTTCTTTAAGAAAAGTGTGTGTGTATAAATATAAAACATGCCATCTCTTTATCATCACCTCCTTCTTTACCAATAGGGAGGAGCAGCTGCTCTGACCACAGTGTTTACACCAGTGCTCAAATTAATGGGGTTGGGGAATTTATGGAATCCACACACCCCAACCCCGCTTCCTCCCAAAAATAGTAGCAAAATGGATTGCCACAAAAGATAAAGGCACCAGGCTCCTTCAGCACTAGTGGTGAATCTTGCTTACTCTGAAAGTGTGGAAAACTTCAGCAGACTGAAAAATTGTGAGTTGTGCCTTTTTAAATTGCGTGCTTTGTATATCTTTTCAAGAGTGAAAACGCAGCAAGATTATCAAGGCAACATTCAACAAAGGGACCAAGACAACGAGCCAAACCTGTTGGTGAAGGTAGCCAAAACAAGTCTTTTTGTTTCATTCTTTCCTGAGAATTCCTGAATTTGTGGCACTTCATAATCTACGGTCCACGTAAGGCACAAAGGAAGCCACGGTTTCCCACTACATGAACAAGTGCTTCTCTTTTGTGTGCCGGAGGAGCTGGAAGCTTCTGCTTTCAGTTTTTAACTAACTACAATTCTTTGTAACATGAATACAGATGTACCTTGGAAGTTGAACAGAATCTGTTCCGGAAGTCTGTTTGACTTCCAAAATGTTCAACTTCCAAGGCATGGCTTCCGATTGGCTGCAGGAAGTTCAGCTTCCAAAAGAACATTTGAAAACTAGAACAATCACTTCCGGTTTTTTATCGTTTGGGAACCAAAACATTTGGCAACTAAGCTGTTCGAATTCCAAGGTATGACTGTAACTGTATCAGTCTGGTTTTGGGATCAAGTGTACCCTAAGAAAGCTGGAATTATAAAGTACTATAAAATAAAAAGCTATAAAAGTAAAGTACCTTTACGTTACAGAGAAGTCATTTGGGGTCAGTAGGACCCCTTGAGGTAAAGTACTTAAACATATAAGAAAGGGGTGTGAGATCTCACATATTTTAAAACACAAAACTGTTCAGTTAACATGTATATAACATAATTAGAACAATTGCATAAACATAACAGTCTAATAATTACGAGGAGTTAATGATCCACAACAACAATAAACTTCACAGAACTTGCAGCCATGGCCCACACTACTTAAGCAGCCTGCGTACAATTTCATTTTCACACCTGTATGAGTTGCATGGACAACATGAGTGCAAAGGAGATGCAAGGCCTTTCTCTTAGCCCCATCCCAGTCCTTATGCTGCTCTTGTCAGCTGTTCTTGAGTTCAGCTGTAACCTCCACAGCAAGGAACTGCTACATGGGAGGCTTGCCATGTGATTTATGACCCTGGAAGATCAAGGTTCTTAATTGCAAGGGAAATCTACATGAACAGAAAAGGTCATGCATCACAGGGACATGTACTTTAAAGTAAGAAGTGGAAATTTGCAATCTTCTTTCTGGTATGTGAAAGAGAAGGATAGGGGAGTAGGGAGCCGACTCATTCACATAGCAGGAAACTATGGTTTCCCCCTGTGTCTTTATCAGGTCTCTGCATATTATAGTGTTTCTAAGGTTATAGTACGAGCTGCTGATGTTGTAGCAGGAGATATCTGTCAGTGTACAGGTTTGATAGTTTGAAGAAGTAGTAGCACAGCCATTTGATAAATCGGCTAGGTAACATTGTGGTGAAGATCTTGATGAAGTGTCTGCATAACTCTGCCAAATCTAAACATGTCTAAATGATCCTGATAGCATATAGTACACATTTCTCTGTGAATTCTCTCATGTCAGGGCGAAAAGAAACTAGTAAAAGTGTATCTAGTGGTGCAATTGAAAGAACAGCTAACATGTTAAAACAGAAAATTGAGCCAGTTATTACAGCACAAGAGCCAGGTAAGAAAAGGGAAAGCTCACTTGCTTCGTCTTTGAGCACTAACTAGATGTCAATTTTTTATAAGTGCTATAATTACAGCTTTTGTTTTACCACGTATCAAATCAACATACAGTGTGTTGATGAAGTGCTTTTGAATCCAAGAGAGCTGATGTACTTTAGTCACTAAGACACTGTGCTACAAATCAAAAAGTCCCTATTGCAAACCATGTGTCTATTTAGATCTCACTGGGTGAGTCTCATTCAGATTCAGTCACTTATCTTCAGTATAGGATGATAATACTGACGTGCCCTGCAATGTTGGAAAGTGCTACATGATAAGTATTATTACCAATCTTTAATGGCAAGGATTGCTAATACGTTTAGGGCAGGAGTTCGCCAACCTGGTAAGTGGCAAATCATTGGGGACTCCCCAAATGCTACTGCCTTCCGTAGCACAGACATGATTGCTAAATGGAAAATTTGCCAGCTCCTTTCCTGAATATCCCAGTAAATTTTCTTCTCCTGCCTCTGATGAGAGGGAATTGGGAAGGGTGTTCTGTCCTGAACTATCAGCCTAGAAACTGGAACTGTAGTTTTTGGGTTTCCAGAACTTTTGGCAAATATGTTTAGGAGAGTTTTTAAGAGGATGGAGGGTGAAAACCTGTATTGTCTCATGGCTTCCTACCACAAACTTTTATGCTAGGAATATTAATGGGAACTAATATCATTGCAGCTACACTTGCAGATGAAAAACCGGCAACTGTTTTACATGGAAAAGCTGAGCCAGAAATTGCAGTAAAACAGAGAGGTAAGCAAAACAGTAGGCACTTTCCTGTGCTCTCTTTGGAAGGTTATCTGTTTTTAGAGCCATTGTTTCTTTGCACTGTAGAGCTTCATGTTTTGTTTTAACCTCTTTTTTAAACATTCTCTTCCATGTCAATGCCTTCCAGGGTGTAACTTGAAGAGACTGATAGTTAAAGTATTAGCTCACCAGACATAATTATCACAATAGATTTGGAATTTTTGATTCCCCTGCCATAGTTGTTGTAAAGAATAGACTCTTTTCAACATAGTTTTTTTTCTCTGAAGAAGAAATAGAGACTGATAAGGTCGAAAGCAGCTATTACTAATTAATAGCTTGCTGCCTGGAGCAATTTTGCTGTTTTTTCCCTAGGGTGAAAATATGGCATCCCAGGACAAACTGAGGGAAACATGTTGTGTTTGATGTGTGTTTGCATTTTCCTGCTCCACTCCCTGAATCGTACACCCTGACCTCACAGAATGTGAGCCTACCTTTCTAGTAGACGTACGGCAACAATCCAGTAATCAAGAAGAGTGTTTTGTGTTGCTGTCCTGCATACAAACAGTGGAGTGTCTAATCCAATTTTTAATTGTTCCTAAGCATGAGGAATAATTAGTATGTATTTATGTTGCAGGTGACTCATCCAGTGATGCAGGTAAAAATTATGCTGAATTTTAACACATAATCATTTTTTTAAAAAAATCAAGAGAATTTTAACTATGGTGAAGTAGAGCTTGGAAAGAGACAGCTTTTTCATATTGGTATATGGCTATTAATCTAATGTTAATTTGTTTTTACATTGGAATACAATAAATGTCACATAAGCAGTAAAGGAGAAATAGATTGCCAATTGGCCTTTGTTTCATATGCAATACTGAATTTATCTCTGCAGCATAATAATGGCATCTGTGTGTGCTGGGAGGGGAAGTTCTGCTTATTTCAGTATTAGAAAAGAAATTATTATTATTTATTAAATTTATATATGTTGCCAGCACTTGGTATTTATACAGTTTTCAAAATGACAGACTGTTTTGTTTCATAGAAGGAGATGTTTTGAACACTGCTGCCCCTGAAAAAATTGTTGTTTCTGAAAATAGTGAAATTACTAATGAGCTTCCTCCTCAAGTCACCCAAAGGTATGTCTGCATCTTCCCTTTTATTAAAGACTAAAAATTTGGGGTACAATCCAGTTTAAGTTATGCACTTAAATGCTACTTATTTCAGTTAGAAAGATTTGAACATTATTAATTCATTAATTTAAGTCAGTGGTGTGTAATCTTGCTTATGGTTTGGATTGTAACCCCATGAATTTAAACTGACAATGGCTTGATGACACATTAGATAGTAAATTGACCATAATCAGGAAATTCATCAAAGCCTATGAAATTGTAAAAGCTCTGATCAAACTGTAATACAGTGGTACCTCGGGATGCGAATGGGATCCGTTCCGGAGCCCTGTTTGCATCCCGAATGGAACGCAAGGCGCGTCTGCGCACGAGCGGGTCGCATTTCGCCGCTTCCGTGCATGTGCGTGATGTCATTTTGAGCGCATGCGCGAGCAGCGAAACTCGGAAGTAATGTGCTCCGTTACTTCCGGGTTGCCATGGAGCGCAACTCAGACGCGCTGAACCCGAAGCACATTCAACTCGAGGTATGACTGTATTACTCAGTAAACTGTGATTTGCTAATTAAGAGGTAGCTAAGAGTTCCCGGCTTCCTTTCCCCCAGAATAATTTCCCCCCTGCCCTTGTTGGCGTTAAACATGGTTTAGAATTGCAAGTGCACAAATGCTAGCCTGAGAATAATAGAACTGTAGAGTTGGAAGGGATCCCAAGAGCCCTTTAGCGTTGCTAACCTTGGTTGTTGTTAATCATAAACCACAATTTGAACCCATGGTTTGAATTCTTCCGAATTTTAGATTGTAGTTACAAGAAAACCAATTTAGGAGTAAACTGTGGTTAGTGTCATGTGTATATGTTTATAAAGTGTCAATAGGACCAATAGCACACAACAATGGAAATTTGCTCTGGAGTGGGAATGTATGTCTCCAAAACTCCTAATTTAACAAACAATGGTTTTCAAGGAATCCATGTAACACCTGCACAGGACCACAATGTTGCTGAAATACGACTTACTCCTAAGTGTTGTTTTCTACTGTTTTATCTTTAAAGTTTGTGGCACTTATTCTAATATGCATTATTATGCCTGAATAGAAACAACAAAGAGTAAAATTAACTGTAATACATAAATTTCAGATTAGAAACATTTGAGCTCTTATCTCTTTAGATGTAATCCAATTTAAAAGGTCGTCTTCCCCAATATAGCAGTACCTTCTGGCATGGCGTCCTTTGTTGTAGTGAACGGGAGAGCCTGCGTCCAAATCAGGGCACAAGGGCAACTGTCCTTCAGAGACTTACTCTTCCTTCTCTGCACGTGGGCCTAGAACATACCCATTGGACCTTGTAGCTATTGATTTCTCCATTGATTGCTTTATCCTCCCTAAGTCTGTTTCATCCTCTTTAGAAGCCGTCCAATTTCATGGCCAACACTACTACTTGGGGGAAATGTTGATTTGCATTATTAATATTAAGCTTATTAAATTATGCAAGTTGCATTCAGCAGGAAAAGATCGGCCTCGGGTTAATTTGTTATATCCCTTCAGTCATTTATGTACAGCATTGTACAGCCAATCAGCATTGTTCAATCAAAATGAAATATATTTCAATTCCGTTGATTTCAGTAGAAGTGAAATATGTGTTTTACTGTTTGGCATTGAAATCAGGGTACTGTACTGTACTTTGGCTGGATTTTGGGGGGAAGGGTGGGTCTGGCTTTGAATCTCCTTGTGTTCTGATTAGAATACAATGAATTAAGAATTAAACAATTCTTTAATTGCATTGTATATTCTTTATTAATGAAGGCACGCCAGTGCTTGATAAGGTTTTTGCAAATTGCTCAAAATAAGTGGTTTCACACACTAATTTGTGTTAAGAAAGCAAATGCTCTTTACCTCCCTTTACAGAAGACTTCCACGACCCAGCAGTGCAAGGCCAGCTCCGCCCCGGATAAAACGCCAAGAAAGTGCAGAGGTTTTAGCACCAGAGAGGTCAGGAAATATTTTATATTTCTGCTGAAGTATTGTTCTATAGTTTGTTTTATTATCAAATGTGAAGTCAAGTGTGTGTTAAACTTTCTAGGCCTTTAGAAGACTAGAAAATTGTCCTCGACACAATTTTTCCGATTGATGTGGTATATTCATAAATGCAGAAATGTGATAGTTACAGCAAATTAGACTGCAGTCCTACAGCATCCATGATGATGGCATACTCTTGAGTCTCTCCTGTTTCTGCATTAGAATGTTGAGAAGCATAAGTGTTTCTAAGCTCAGAGAAGAAAACCTTTATTTTGTTTACAATATTTCATTTTCATATTTTTCCACATTTTTTGGGAAGTGGCCATAAGATAATGTAGACTTTTCTCTGTGTGTCCCCCACCTTCCCCAGCTTTCTGCCCTGACTAGCATCAGATGAGCAGGGCTTTGGGTTTTGCAGTTCTTGTGCCACAGATTATTTTACAACCACACACAACTGCTCTGCTCATAAATCAGTGGAACTTTAAAAATTGTAATACTAAACTGTACAAATTTCTGATCTGGTAAGTTAAAAATAATACATCTTGTGTTCTTAAAGTATGTACAGGTTGGATCCAGTTTTGAGTTACGCTTTAGTCACATTAGAATAAATGAGACTTAAGTTAAACGTTACCTACTGGTCCCATAGTTTTCGGTGTGGATCCAACTAAAAGTAAATGTTGTGTACATTTCAGTTCCACCCCTCACCCAACTTGCCATCTTTATGGGGGTAAATAGCTTGAAAATTCCCAAAACCTTTTTATCTTTAGACACCTTTAGAATACACCTTTTTCTTTTAAAGAAAGGATTCTACAGTATTTTCTGCCTTGAATGATCACTTGTAACACCATGCCTGAAGTATAGTCCTGTTCTTCCTTTCTTTTAGAAATGGCAGTGCCAAAATAGTGACAAATGTCATTATAGACAAAGAGGAGGAAGAAGATGATGATCAGTTTGTTGTGGAGGCAGCACTGCATCTGCCTGAAATGGCAGAAATGGCAACGGTCGGTTAATACATTTTCTCATACAGATGTGAACCAAGCATTAACTTTGTGTTGTCTGCTGCTTCCTTTTGTCTCTTTCTGAATAGAGTTCCAGTGGTATGCTTTATGCTTGATATTGAAGCATGATGGATGGAAGTGAGTCTAAACTGGAAGCACCCTTCAGCCCCATTAGGAAGTTTGTGTTGTCATAGTGTATGATTAAGGAGAGGAACAGTGAATTAACAGTTACAGGCAGCCTAGAAGCCTAAAGCCCTTGCTTCCATTTCATAATTTTGCCAGAGTACGAGGTGCCCCTGATTACCTTAGAATGGCTGCTGTGGAACCCCCTCCCCCTCTGTGTTTTATATTACGAGGGTCTGGCGCAAATCCCATTGATAGTCAAACCACATGTCATCTTGATTGGTCCATGCTCCAAGTTGTACAATTGAGCTCCCTTTTTATTTTACAGGGACGGATGATAGAATTGTAAAATACAGTTCTCAAGTTGGCAGATCAGTGGGTGTTTTTTGGTGGTAAGGTGGCGGGGAGGCAGTCGCTATTCTTAGAACAGAGAGAATATGAACGGTCAGCTCTCAAGTATTATTGTCTCCTTACTTGCCTAGTTTTAATTTATTAACTTCCCTTTGATTTCTATTGTTCAGGAGGCAACAGTAGAGTTGGAAGAAGATGAGAAGCATGGCAAGTCTTTTTATTTTCTTAAGGTTTTTCTTTACTTGCTTGTTTGTGATTAAGTCCCTCATAACTTGTCACTTCCTATATCCTTGTTCTTCCTTTCAAGATTCAATGCGTATGCAGTCCAATTCATGCTTTCTTGGCAACTACTTGCTTTGACTTGGGATAACTTCAGAATCCCTTTCCATCCTTTTTGTTCCTTGTTCTTAATGAAACTTGGCACAAGTACAATGATTTTGACACTTGTCAGGTCTTCGATAGATCCAATGATTGTAATCCAATTAAAAATATGATTCCATCTCTTGTTGACTTTTATTATACCTCAGTGGCCGTAAGTACATTATATGAGTTTCAGAAAGTATGTTTCACTTCAATGTGCTATACAGAAGAAACTAGTTGGATGTATGAACCAAAACTGAGCCACTGTAAGCACTTTTTCTGGCCTTTTTAGAGAGGTCTTTTGCAGTTAAGAACTATAATTTTTATCTTCAACAGGTGGGCTTGTCAAAAGAATATTGGAAACAAAGAAAGATTATGAATTGTCCCAGTTGCCAAAATCTGCTGAGAAGGTAATCATGCAATAAACCTCAAAGAATTGAGTGTTCTTAGTTGCTTATTCTTCAGTGTTTTCATTCCAACCTCTTTTTCAACGTTGCATTGCTCTGTATCCCTCAAAGTTAAACTAATGTCAACAGATTTCCAAAGAAGGAACATTTTTAGTAACCTCTTATAAAATAAAAACACCTAGCAGACACGTCACGCTTTATGAAGCACGTATGTTAAAGGCTGTCAATAAAACCAGGAGCACTTTACTTCCCTCATCACTCCAGCAAACCTCTAGCACAAGTCATGTGTGCATCTGCAATGCTCTTGGAAGAATCTGCCCATTATCCTGTGCTTCCTAACAACAGACTTGTTGAGCCTGCGATAAGAAGATCATAAGAAACCCCCTCAGCGGTGTTGGGTTAATGGCAGTGTGAGCTGGGCTGCACTGCGGGTCTCTTTTCCCAGCATCGCATGTTGCTGCTGTGTTGCAGAGAAGGGGAGAGACGAGGCCGCAGAGAGCTTGGCACAGCAGCAGGGGTGTCAGATTGGCTCTGTTGCTGTGCCACTGCTAAGCTCCCTACTGCCTTGTCCCTCCCTCCTGGTAACCGGCAACAATGTGCAGCATTGAGAAGCCTGATCAGCAGCTCCTGTTGGTTGCTACTGTTTGATAGCCAAACAACCATTCTTGACCATTGCACTATTTTCCAATGGCAGAATTGGGCTAAGGTGAGTGATCTTTAATTATTAATTAGTATTGGTTTCATTGATGTGCCTCAGAACACACCTATTTTCTATTTTTATCTTTTGGTTTTCAAATCTATCCCATATATTTAATTCACCCCTTAAACAACAATCCCATTCCTTCACTATTTGTGTGTGTGTGTTTTTAACAATTAGGAAAAACCACTTTTGTCAGAAGCAGCAAGGAGAAAAGAGAAAGATCTAGTAGCAAAGGAAATAGAGAAGTTCCGTGGATCCATTCAGGCCCTTTGTCGGAGCGCTCTCCCCCTTGGGAAAATCATGGACTATATTCAGGAAGATGTGGATGCCATGAAGAATGAACTCCAGATGTGGCAGAATGAAAATAAACAACTTGAAGAGGCCCTACAGAAAGAACAAAGGTGAGACTATTTGAGAAATTGCACGGTTGCTGCGCAATTGGTTAATCCAAAACAACATGCATAGAGTTTTGTGATGCTAATCAGGTCTGGGAGGGCCAAGCTGAGGGAGAAGGTGGGGCAAGAAAGGTGTATCCCAGCAGTGAAGACTTCTACTGCAGTAAAATATAATGGGCGGAGTTAGAACAATCCCACAAACTTAAACGGTGTGAGCTAAGTCTATTGTCATGGTAGTAGAAGCAAATGCGCAGGTGCTGTTGCCTCTGGGGTCATGTCACCGTATTAAGCTAAAGGCAAGTGAGCAACTCAGCAGCCTAACACAAGGCTTCCCACCACTTACGTGTTGACTGGCACCCAGCTGAGCAGTCAGCCAAGCTCTAGCTCCAAGGAGGTTGGGCAGGGAGGTTTAAGGAGTACAGCAGCACTGCCTGCCCTCTGCTCAAACCAACCAAGGAGCTTCCTAGCTGCTGCCTCCACTGGGAATTGTGAGGAAGTTCCTTCCACCTGTCCTGTACACGAAGAGGACATTTGTTTGATTATATATATTTGCCAAGTCATCTCACGCAGTGATCCTCTTAAGTAACATACAATATAAACATTGGAACATACAAAATGCCAACAATTCAGAATTGGGTGATTGCACTCAATCAACAATAAAGGACAAGTTATCTGCTCTGGCACAATCGTATAAAAATGAAAACCCCTAAAACTTATTTCCAGCAGATTAGAAACTAAAATTGGAGATGCTGAAATAACATTAAATTGTTAACAGGCCTGGGAGCATAAGAAGGACACTGCCTGGTGCTGAAAAGACATTAAAACAGGTGTTAGGCACATCTCTTTAAGGAGAGGTTTCCAAATACAGGGAAGGGGCCACCACCAAGAAGGCCCTCTCTTTGCCACATTCCCTGCTTTAGTATGAGATACAGATAGGTAGCCGTGTTGGTCTGCCATAGTCAAAAGAAAAAAAATTCCTTCCAGTAGCACCTTAAAGACCAACTAAGTTAGTTCTTGGTATGAGCTTTCGTGTGCATGCACACTTCTTCAGGTATCTGAAGAAGTGTGCATGCACACGAAAGCTCATACCAAGAACTAACTTAGTTGGTCTTTAAGGTGCTACTGGAAGGAATTTTTTTTGTTAGTACAAAGAAAGTTATGCGGCTGTTTCTCACCCCTGCTAAGTTATATAAAAACACTATCTTTATGATTAGTATCTGCAACAGAGTAAGATGCTTGCCTAAAAGCAATTGAGGGTTTCCCCCCTCTGAACTGGGATTTGAGTGTAGAACTCTCAGAGCTCATTCCAACCTACTGCTTGACTTCCTCTTCCCCTACCCACTACAGTGGTACCTCGGGTTAAGTACTTAATTCGTTCCAGAGGTCTGTTCTTAACCTGAAACTGTTCTTAACCTAAAGCACCACTTTAGCTAATGGGGCCTCCTGCTGCTGCAGCGCCGCCGGAGCACGATTTCTGTTCTCATCCTGAAGCAAAGTTCTTAACCTGAAGCACTATTTCTGGGTTAGCGGAGTCTGTAACTTGAAGTGTATGTAACCTGAGGTACCACTGTATAGGCAAACATTAGAGTGTTTGTTTGTTTGTTTGTTTGTTTGTTTGTTTGTAGTATGTACTTTTAGTTTCTCCCCTTACATTTGCTCTCTTTGCTTCAGATGTGTTTGTCTAACCATAATGGATTTCACAAGAATTTTTGTGTAAGTTCCGTGTTTTGTCTCAACAGTATTACAGACAGTGTTGTGGAACCATTGAAAGTAGAACTTGCAGAGCTGGATCAGTTGATCAAAGACGAACAAGATAAGATTTGTGCTAAAATGGCCAATGTTTTAAAGAATGATGAAAAAATTCAGAAGATGGTTCATAACATCAACTCAAGGAGGTGAACAATGGAACATGCGAGCTGGAATGGATTTTCTTCTAAATAGAAGAAATAAATCTTTGTGTTGAAAGAAATCTGTTGCATACAGCAGCAAATACAGTTTCAAATAAACTTATTCACGTGATGGTGTATGGCCTCGGGAGATTTATATTGTGTAGGTGAAATTTGCCATTTATTCAATGTTTGTAAAAAGCTTTAAAAAACAGTCAATGCAAAACATTCGCTATATTTAACCTATATTGTGATAGGTTTTCTATTGTCAGCAGAGCTCACTTTCCTGGATTATTTAATAACAATATACTCTGATCAGGTTTTGTACCCTTCATGTCTGGTATATGTGTGGCATTTTGAGCAATATATAAATATATTGTATGAAATTTTGGGTGTAGCTTGAATTTACTGTTGGAGTAGCTTGAAATATGACCTTTTGTTGGCAAACCCTTTAAGAAGAATTATTTAAAAATTCATGCAGATCAAGAAGCAAAATTGGGTTTATTTGTATTTCCTTAAGTCATACAAGTAAAAAAGATAACAAAATAAGTTTATCTGAACATGTTAATTATACTTGCCTTTATTTACGTCGTTAAGTACTTTTTCTCCAACTAAATGGCCAGTCATGTATGTTTTTACTTTAAATCATTCTGAGAGAATTTGAGCAGGGGGTGTATGCATTTTTGCATGGAGGGTTTTTTTGGGGGGGTTCCAATTTTTTTTTAAGAGTACCTGCAATACTTGCACTTGGAGACCCCATAAATCTTGGATGGTCTTGGTAATCAACCATATTTGTGGCTTCTTGCCTTGCCTAACGGAGTACTGCCTGATGTCATACTGAGTTGTGGAGATGTTCTTAAGTGCCTCTCATTGCAAAGTCAAAAAGAATGCAGCTCTGGAATAGGCCTGAAACTTAACTGTTGCATTGCATTTCCAGGGCGCTAGGAACTCCTTCAAGGCATATTGAAGCAACAAATCCCAGCTCTTCTCCCAACACTTGGGACAAAAGAATCCCTGCTGCTGTCCTCTGCTTCTGGGGTGTCCCAAGCACCTTGGAAGCAAACACAATACATATAAGCCTATCCCTCCTTCTGATTTCTTAGTTCAGGAAAGGGATAGTGTGTTTGTGCAGATCTTCTGGACATTTTGAGTCTTTCTGAAGTGTAGCCCAGCTGCTTCATGGTAATGATTTCCCAGCGTCAAGGGTTGGGACTTGTTCACGTTGCATTGCACTTGCAGAGTGCTTAGAGTGCCTTAGAAACAGCACAACTGCATGGATTTCCCATCCCACTTTACTTCAAGCTTGGAAGGACACCTGAGACTTGTCATGCTTGGCAAAAGTGGGTAAGGACACACCATGCTGTGTGTGCTTGTGGACCATTGCTTATTGATGTCCCTGTGTCATATAAGCACAGACTACATATAATCTGAATCTTTTGAAGCTACACCATTATTTAAGTGAATGTGATTCAAGTTTCCATTCCCCACCCCCCCACCCTCGGTGGATTGGATTTGAGAAATCTCATGGTCTCTTCATTTGCATATCTACCATCTCTCCATTTTCTCGTAAAATTATATTTCTTCTGGGTTAAGTATGGCTTACTGGATGTTGCACAGGAGAAACGTAATGTGGGATATGGTTTGAAACCTTGTGCTTATTGACTGAGAAGTCTCAGAAATGTTTAAGGCTTGGAGAAAAATGCTGTGTTGCAATAGTTTAGCAAGCTATTTAATAAATTGTGTGCACTTTATCAGTCTGACACCCTGATCAAAACATTTGGAAGTAATGACATTTACTTCTAATAAATAACACAGCTTAGGATAACAGTCTAAGCCCTTATTGAGGAGTGTATATGATTTGTTTGCTGTCTAGTAGAGTTTTTGACTGAATGGTTCCCGCTGCCTTTATAAAGAAGCCATCCCAAAATTACTACAACAAATGTTTTTGCATATATTTCAAAGTAACTACAGAGCCTTAGTGTATGGTATGATTGTCTTATTTGGAAACGGATATTAGAAGTTAATTTGGGGGAAATGTCTTAAAAAGCATCAGCAGAAGTGTTGAACTGTTTTCAGCTGCAGTCTTTTCAAAATGCATGTAATTGTATATAGGACTGAATTCAGCATTGAAAAAATCCCATCACATTTAAGTGTGGATCTGTATATATGGTTAAAACTGTTTGTGTTAGAAGAATCCAGCATTTTCTGTATGTGAGTAAAAATGTACAGCCTAAAATATAATTTGTATTATAAATTTATTTTCTTTTTATATATAATAATTAAATGACATATTTTTTCTATGAATAGTGGTGTTTGGATTGTAGTTATTTTTGAAAGCCAATAAAATGAGAAAGAAGACTGTTTATAGAAACAAAGTATATACACAAAGTATCAAATGTGGTGACAATAATAATAACGCAACAAAACAACAACACCACAAACTGGCTTATAAGTATAAAACCAAATTTACTGGAATAATAACTAGAATACAGATAGACTTGTAACCATTCAAGCAACAAACATACTAAGGTGCCATGTGCAAAACAAAGCCTGGAGATACTGTAAACATGGAGTGGATAAATGTACAACTGTATCGCAATAAGTTACATGTGCAATAAACGTTATACAGTGGTACCTCGGGTTAAGAACGTAATTCGTCCTGGAGGTCTGTTCCTAACCTGAAACTGTTCTTAAACTGAAGCACCACTTTAGCTACTGGGGCCTCCTGCTGCCGCTGTGCCGCCGGAGCACAATTTCTGTTCTCATCCTGAAACAAAGTTCTTAACCCGAGGTACTATTTCTGGGTTAGCGGAGTCTGTAACCTGAAGCGTATGTAACCCGAGGTACCACTGTACAGACTGGATAAATGAACCGTTCAACAAGTAGCATAAGTCCAATCACAGATCGGCAACCCCGTGCTGCCACAATGGCAAGGGTAGCACACTGGAGAATATGAAAAAGTTTTTCAAAGCTCTTTTTCAAAGATTGAACTGGATGAGATGTTCTTCAATAGGTCTTGAGTTGGAAACACAAAGCAAGTGGGCAAAAGGAGACCTGTTCTCAGGATATATTACAGGTTTCGCTGCACGCTGTGCCTGTGAATACTTTCTTTATCCTGAGCAAACCGTTTTGTATGACTGGCTTTTCGGACTGATGAAGCGTGCTACCCTTGAATGGTTACAAGTCTATATTCTAGTTATTATTCTAGTGAATTTGGTTTTATACTTATAAGCCAGTTTGTGGTGGTGTCGTTTTGTTGCGTGGTGACTGCTGGGGCACTTGCTCCCTGATGCAAGGTCTTTTCCACCTGGCCTGGAGGGCAAGGCCCAGACTCCAGTTCCTGGGGGGCACTCCTCCATCTAAACCAAATGCTGGCCAGTCAGCTTCCTGCATTTATAAATGAGGGGCTTCAATGACACCACACACATGCAGCGTTTTTTTGGGGGTGTCCAGGGGGCATGATCCTACCCTCTCTCACACTCTGTGTGAATGGTGTGAGGTCTTCTCAACATCGCTCACACCTCCAACCAGGCATTACCAAGCTATTTGGGCCCATGGACACATTTACAAGCCAAATAAACTCATGAGCACCTCGTGTCCTGCAACCAAGCACACATGGCAAGTGTGGTGTAGTGGTCAGAATGTTGGCCTGAGACCTGATAGACCCGGGTTCAAATCCCCGCTGAGCCGTGAAGTTCATTACGTGACCTGGGGCAGTCACTGTCTCTCAACCTACCATATACCTTGCAGGAGAAAACGGAAAGAGGAGAACCATATGTGCCACTTTGAGCTCCTTGGAGGAAAGCTGGGATATATTTATTCCTATTTATGGAAAAACTTGAGGTGGTCATCGCACAGCCCTCACTGGAGGATCTGTAATGTCGCATCACATTCGACGCAGCAGGTTTTAAGCAACTAAAGGGGGAATTACCATTTTAAACCAGAAGCAGTTTGACCGCTAGAATGAATGAGGTGAGGTTGAGAGGAGGAAAGTGGCCGTTTAAAACAAGATTTGTATCTAGTGAGAAGGAAGTTTGGGAAACACTGTTGTGTTAGCCTTTTGGTGTGAGCTTCTGTGTTGTATCCATCTCTGCTCTTTCTCTTTGTTCAAACTGGTTGGTTTTTCAGGGGGCATAACTGAGCCTGGTCTAAATTTGAAATGGAATCATCCCACCACTTTTTATGCCCAACTTTTCTTTCACACAAAAGCTCAACAGCTGTTCTGAAGCGAAGAGAAAAGTAAAAGCAAAGCAAGCATTCTCTTACACAAACACACAGAGACAGAAAAAAGCAGGCAGGCCGTCTGCCACACCTGAACAATGCCTGTTCCCCGTCTAAAACAGCCCTCTAGATTTTCCAGATGTTGTTGATGGGCTTGTGGAAAGGACCGGCAACCACAGTGAAAGCAAACATTGACAAGAAGCTGTGGATAATGCTGTGTTTACTTTCTCTAAAGTTCTGTGTATTTTGTACAAAACAACAGGTAACAAAAACTTAAGACACGCTTATAGAATTGTTAGTCTATTTTTTTAAAAAAATCTAATATAAATCTTGCAGTGCTACAAAAACATGCAGATTTCTCTTCCATTTGTCTGGTTTATTTTTTACACAGCATTTTAGTTGTTGGAAGTTTATCATAATTTATTATTTATTACACACAGCTCTCCAAACAACTTACAACACATTTATTTTATAATATTTTGAAAGCATGGCTTGAGGTAATAAGAACCCATATGTATACAGATTTCCTACTGTGCAGGAAAGTATAACCAAAGTTCCCACTTTTTTTCTTAAAAATTACAGACTCCTTTTCATCCATCAGATTACACAGCAGTGTTTGATAATAAAAATACAATACAGTAAAAACAATATATTCATCTGCTGGCAGAAGGACAGCAAAGAGGGAGCCAGTCTTGCTTCTCTAGGGTAGGAGTTCCAGAGTCTTGGATTCGCCACCTTCAAATACCGTATTTTCGCTCTATAAGACGCACCAGACCACAAGACACACCTAGTTTTTGGAGGAGGAATACAAGAAAAAAAATATTCTGAATCTCAGAAGCCAGAACAGCAAGAGGGATCCCTGTGCAGTGAAAGCAGCAATCCCTCTTGCTGTTCTGGCTTCTGGGATAGCTGCGCAGCCTGCATTCGCTCCATAACACGCCCACACATTTCCCCTTACTTTTTAGGAGGGAAAAAGTGAGTCTTCTAGAGCAAAAAAATACGGTACCTAAAGGGCCGTCAGGTTTGTTAACCCTGTTGTTTGACAGACAGAGACAGACAGACAGACACACACACACACGGCTTCACCTTCACAAATTTGTCAAATCCCCTTTAGAACCATTTAACTGTGTAGTCATCACCACATCAGGTGCGAGTGAATTCCATGCATATGGACTGTGTGGAAGAAGTAGTTTCTTTTTACCTGTCCTTTGCCCTGCGACTGTGGGCGCCTGGGGTGCCATGAAGTGTGAGTGGCCCTGGCACCAAAATCTGTGGGTGCCCAGCCCCTTCACGGGCAAATCTGTGGGTGCTGGGGCACGCAGGGTTCCTGGCAGCTGGCACCTCTGCCCTGAATCCACTGCCCGTCAATCTCACTGGCTTTCTAGTGTTCTGAAAGAGAAACGATTCTGTATTCACGTTATTAATGTTTGTTTCATAAAAGTTATACACTGCTTGATTGTAAAACAAAAGAAAACTTCAAAGCGGTTTCCCCCCCAAAAAAGATAAAACAATAAAATTGTCAGGAATTGACAAGCAAGCACAGGAGCTAAAATAGATTGACATTCACACCAGCTTTCTAATCATCTGGGCAAGCCTGTCTAAACAGGAATGTGTTTTGAAGCAGGCGCCTCAGGAAGGAGCGCAGCGAGGGCGCCTGCCTGGTGTCACGAGGCAGGGAGTTCCGCAGGGCAGGCGCAGCCCCGCCAAAAGGCCGAGTTCTTGCAACTTCACCGGCCTCGATCCCGTCTCCTCTCGGGCATCGTTTAAAAACGGAAACCTATCGAGCCCCCCAAACGCTTTCGCCTTTCATGCTCCCACCCCACGCGAAACCCAGAGGGGAAGGACTTCGGCGAACCACCTTAACTTCGGCGAGCCACCTTAAGGCGAAGCGGGAAGCCCCGGCGTGGTGGCCTTTCGGCCAATGGGGCGAGAGCGAAGGCGGCGCCGGGAGGAGGCAGCCGGAGAGGCCGGCCAGGCCGCGCTCCCTGCGGGGCTGATGGCCGAGGCGAGGCCGGCGGGAGAGGCCGAGGGAAGCCCCGGAGCCCCAGGGGCTCCTCCGGGGCCCGCGCGGGGCCAGGCAGGTAACGTCTTCCTCCCAGGGGGATCTGACACGCCAAAAAGAGTCAAACGCGTGTCTGTGCGTTTGTGTGTATGGGTTCATTCCTTCGTGTCAGCTGCTGACATTCAGGATTCTTTCCAGGAAGTGGTGCGTATTTATCCCGATACTGAATTGTCCACCCGAGTATCAGAGCGGACTTGGAAAAGGCTGGACAAACTAAACCAAACAGGTTTCTGCTTAAATTTACCAGGATCCTCAAGAGACTTAAGCGGCTCCCTGCGCAGTCGAGATGCATCCAGCGCGCATCTTGCTCCTATTGACAACCTGTTACTTCTGGTCCCTCACGCTTCTCTTTTGAGGCTCAGCGAGGGAGGGATTGCTTGCATGTGATTTTTAGTAGTTATTCACTGATCGTGGGAAATAGCCTTGCTAATATAACTAGTTAGCTTTTTTATCCTCACCATGATCTACTGGACAGCATTTGATAAAAGTAAGCAGGTTGTATGCAAAAGCCAGTGCTTTCAAAAAAAGAGCTTGTGCTTTTTCGTTTTTGGAAACACTCTGCTGGGGACTGTGGTCACTTTTGGGGGCTGGGACATCAAGTGACCTGTATTCTTAGCTCAGCTGCCAGATGAATCTGGGGAAAAGGTTGCTCCGTCTCCCCTGCTATTTGTTTCGGTAAAATAGGGATAATGGTGGTGCCATGGGCGTAGCCAGGAGGGCAGGCTCCCCCCCCCATCAATCAAAATTAATAAAAATTCTGTTCCCCGCTAACAAAAATCCGGGCTACGCCCATTGGTGCTGCTTTGATTTTCTACAAACACTGAGTGCTGAATGTATATACCAGCAATACAGAAGCCCTTGCCACTCCTCCTTGGGTTTTACCCTCATTGCAATAGTGTTCAGTGTGGTGGAAAGAAAAGATACAAATTTAACTAAGCACAGTTCTTTACTCTTAGTATATTCATAGTAGTGTGAGTACAGAATCTGCTTCCTCACCCCAGTGATAGCAGCCACCCAAATACAGGAAGCAAGGAATGTGTGATGAGCGTTTGTGTGTGGAAATGCTTCAAACAGGCTTTTCTGTGTATATCTGGGGCTTTGCGGAGATGAACTTTCATGAGCAAATTTAAAGCACTTTACTGTCTTGAACATCTACAGATATTTTCCTTTTTTGAAAAAGGCACCAGCCACTCTATAACATCAGCAAACACACACACACACACACACACACACACGAGAGAGAGAAAGAGAGAGAGAACATTGTATTATTAGTAGGATATGTTACAGAATACCTTCAGAATATTTAACAGGCAAATATCTCTGAATCTTACACATGCAATTATAATTTAATTTCACCTAATCAGATCACAGTGACTTGTTTGGGGAAGAAATGTAATTGTCTGCTAATGGATTCCCAGGCCGCACAGTTGTTCTCAGTCATTCTAGCAAATGGGTTTGGAGATTGTGGCTTTTAATGCAGCAAGCAATTATTCTTAATTCATGTTTGCTTTACTTCCTGGGATTCCCAGAAAATGTTAATAACAGATTTCATCACAGGTTCTTATACATAAGTTACTAAACTAACTTTTCATGTTGTTTTCTAGATGATGTGGTGATAGATAAGTCATTGTATTGCAGTCTGTATGAGTTTGAAGCCCCAACCTGGAGGAAAACACTCCAAACATAGGTTTACAATCTCAGTGAGAGAATTAGGACTCGATTGCTGATGTCTAATTATGTTAGTTTCCCTGTTTTCTCTAGGTAGTTGCTAATATAATTCAACTGAAAATTGGTTTTGTTGAACCTGTTTATTTGTATCTTGATCCTGTAGGGAAGGAGTGCCAGATGATTGTGTTCATTTACTTTTGTTCTGAAGCTCCAAGCTAGGTAACAACTCTAAACATCACAAAGCACTTTGTATGTTACAAGTATCTGTTGTCTGCATTGTGCTAGGTCACATCTCAAGGAGTCCTTGAGCAAAGGAGACTGCTCAGAATATATCTAGGGACATTTTGCCTCATGCCTATTTGGCTGGGTGTAATGGAGGAGCCATATTATGAAACACGTTAGGCAACTTTACAAATCTTTGATATTTTTAAATGTGATGGTAAGTGGCTCGAACACCTATTCGCTGCATGCAAAGGCATTTGTTTTCAGAACATATTGGATGATTGTAAACAATAATTATTCGGACGTTTGGAGACAGTAGGATAGTGCTATGTCCCACAATGGTCTCTTGTCAAATAGGTTTTGCTGACGTTTTAGCTATTTTCTTCCCAACCTATAAAACCTATGAAAGAACATCTTATACTTGAGGGCAAAATAGTCCTGCCACATGACCTTCAAATATCTGGAAAAAGCAACAACCAGTCTGTACAGGGTCTCAAAGAGGTTGAAAATATCTCAGGCCCAACCTGACCCTCTCTGATGCAGGGCTTCTCCACACTTACCTCTCCTCTGCGCTTTCCAGGCATGGTCTGTGCTTTAAAGCTCTGTGTTTTTACCGCTGAATCAGAGCAAACAGCAATTCACAGAAAACCTGGATTGCCATTGGTTGCGCTTCAGCTTTAAAGAGTGGGTTTTTACAGAGAATGTTTTGGGGCGAAAGAAAGAGCGGTTGGATATGGAGCTTGAAAGCACAGACCTGAGCAAAAGGTAACTGTGGTTAAGGCCTCTCTTGTGGCCCTGCTTCTTTCTCATCCGCAGTGGGTTACTCCAGTGACCATAGCAGAACCTCCTGGTCAGGGCTGAGCTCCTGCTGAGTTTTATGACCTAAAGCAGCAACAATCTCTCCAGCACAGGTCGCAATCTGAAGGAGTGGCTGAAGGAACAATTCTGTGACCGCCCCATCGAGCACTGTGAGGACACCCGACTGCATGATGCCGCTTATGTGGGAGACTTGCAAACCATTAAAAACCTGTTGGAGGAAGAGAGCTTCCAAAGGTAGCTCTCAATTTTACTGAAATGGAGCATGGATTCTCAGGTGATAAATCAAACACTTTAGCCCTGAGTACATTTTAGCAGGTGGCGCTGTGGGTAAAAACCTCAGCGCCTAGGGCTTGCCGATTGAAAGGTCGGCGGTTCGAATCCCCGCGGCGGGGTGAGCTCCCGTTGCTCGGTCCCAGCGCCTGCCAACCTAGCAGTTCGAAAGCATGCCCAAAGTGCAAGTAGATAAATAGGGACCGCTTACTAGCGGGAAGGTAAACGGCGTTTCCGTGTGCGGCTCCGGCTCGCCAGAGCAGCGATGTCACGCTGGCCACGTGACCCGGAAGTGTCTTCGGACAGCGCTGGCCCCCGGCCTCTTGAGTGAGATGGGCGCACAACCCTAGAGTCTGGCAAGACTGGCCCGTACGGGCAGGGGTACCTTTACCTTTACCTTTACATTTTAGCCTCATGCAAATAGTCAGTGAGGAGCACTGAGGGTTCAAAGGGATGTATGAAGATAGGGATCTCCTGCTGATCCTCCTCCTGGGCTCTGTATGTTCCAGGTTCCATCTGCACATTTATTCCATCTATCAGATCTGTACTGTCCATTTTGTAGAGTTCAGATTATGGGCAGCCTTCCTGTAAGAATTATTCAGGCATATGTAATTCTGGGTGTATGTATCTAAGCTGGGGTTGCATATAGGTTTGGGCATGCATGTGTGCAGTCAGTGACAGACTGTTTGCATCAAATGGATACTGGACAGGGCTGATTGGAATCGTAATCCAAAACAACTGAAGAGTGGCAGGTTAGCAAAGGCTGCATGTGATTGTGCCTTATATATCTTATTTAGACGTGATTTTGTTCCCACGCTGTCAGAAAATTGTTGTTATGGATAACATAGGACATCCAGGGAAAGAATCCAGAAAGAGAACAGTGCATGCTCACAGGGGGAAGCAAGGCAAGATCCAGGCACGCTCATGGATTACTTAGTTGTGCTGCTTTTGCTTTCTTCAGCCGCATCAATGAGAAATCCGTGTGGTGTTGTGGTTGGCTGCCTTGTACACCGCTGCGGATTGCTGCCACGGCAGGACATGGAAACTGTGTGGATTTCCTGATTCAGAAAGGGGCAGAGATTGATCTTGTGGACGTGAAAGGGCAAACTGCCCTGTATGTAGCTGTTGTGAATGGGCATCTGGAATGCGCACAGATCCTTCTGCAAGCCGGAGCTGACCCCAATGGGAGCCGTCACCACCGCAGCACCCCAGTGTATCATGCTGCCCGGGTAGGCAGCACGGACATCCTGAGAGAGCTGATCAGGTGAGTGCAGAGTGATTTTGCTTCATCTTTGCCCAGGAGCCAATTGCCGGTCAGCCAAATAGGGTATGTTTGCTACGGAAATGTTTCTGAGTTGTCCAATTCCAACAGGCAGCAATTGTCAGTGAAAGAAGATAGGCAGAGTTGGGGGAGGGTCCTCAGAAAATGGAAAGACTTGAGAATTCCATTTTTAGGGTAGGAGAAATTCAGAATCCTTTCAAATATCTACACTTCTTCTTTTTCTTCTCTGCAAAATTTAATGTGTTACCATTCTGACAAAAACGTGCTCAAGGCGGCACACTTTTATTCTTCCCTTCCTGACCATTCTGAGAAGTCCCATTTTGACCCCACCTCTCCACCCTCAAGGCAGCTGGTAATGAATGACTCATAAAAACATCAAAAATGGTTAAAAATATGTCTCACCACTACAATGAAATTGTAGCCAGTAAAATTCAAAGAGAGAAGCAACAAAGCCAGAAACAATCCCAGGTATGGGAACCAGACAGATTACAGCCTTCACCAATAACACAGTGCCTTAACCTGGGGTCTGAAGGCAGATAAAGAGTTGGCATTCTAGGGCAAATACGTCCAGAGCCAAACAAACAAACAAAAAAATAACCCCTGGGATTGCCACCTAGTGTGTACTCAAGAGCCACTCATACCACCAATCCCAAGTCTCTAATAGGTGTGCCTTCCGATAAACTTGTTGAAGGGTGGGAGATAAATGCCTACAATAGATAAGATAGATACACATTCTTAAACACTCATTAATTGAGCACCACTTTACTTAGTTAGGTGTACACATAAAATTTTCTGTATACAGACCTGAAAAGCTGATGTTTGAAGTGTCATGTCGCAGTGGAGGCAGCTGAGCCATTCAGTTCTGTGAGCCAAACCACATGTGATGGTGGCAGACCCACATGTCAGAACCACATCCAAGGTTTCTTGCATCTCCATGATCTATATGAATTTATGAAGCAAGAGCCCTTTTGGTGTAAGGTGATGGTGTGCAGATTTATACTTCTGCTGCAAGGACTCTTGGCCAGCAATATTAAATGTAGACTTTGGAAAGCTTTCAAGTTTAAAATTAACTGACCCTGGCCAATATCTTCTCATTAAATAATTTCTCTATCATGATGACTATGCTAATACCAGATTGTCAAGTTGAAATACAGCTATTAATCAGTTTAAATTGCTTTGTGGAAAGCTTAAAATATCAGTTATGCCACTCATACTACAGAAAATGCACTCGTCCAGTAAAATACAGATACATACATATGCCCAGCTGCTAAAGCAAGCAAACAAAATTCCACATCCAGTCTAGCTTGACCCTAAAAATTATGACCTAAGCAAATTTACTTTTGGGGGGGAAGGGACTGTCCTATGTTACAACATCTCTCCAACATTTTTGACCTGGGACCATGATAAACCATCCATCTGACACTTGCCCTAGTTTAGCAATGCATGCAGCTACACTGAAAGTACACCTGTGTCCCCATTTTCAATTCACAGAGTACATGGTTTATCTGAGATGGCTTTTCATGTGTCTGTGTGGGAAAAGAAATATTAGAAGGTCTGAGAAGTGAATACATTTAATTGCTTCTGCTTCCCATCCCTCAACTAGACTGCAATACAACTTTCCAGGTTCACATCGGATTTGTCTCCTGACAGCCATTCAGAAGCAGGGACACCATTTTTTATTTGGGGTGGTGAGAAAGAAGGTTCACAGCAAGATTCAGGAGGCCATTCTTGGATATTTTCAAAATTAAATTGCAAAACAAAAACAGTTGGAGCTGAAAAACCAGGATGAGCAGAAAGCAAATAGCCACTACCACTGTTTTGCAATTACTTGGGCAAGTGTTGCTCAAACTGACAAGTTCTACAGCAGTTCTTATCCTTTCAAACACTCTTACAGAATCAGAAAACATCTTACAGATTAAGTTTCACTTGTCAGCCTTTCCATGGGCAACACTCTGGCATGAGAGGCCATGGATGCTTTAGCTAAGATTCCAGCATTGCATGGGGTTGGACTTGATGACTGGGGTCCCTTCCAACTCCACAGCTCTAGGATTCTATCAGGTAGAACAGCCTTTTCATGAGTCGGAGGCTCTTTCCTCATCATGTGAAAGGGTTCTGGAGAATTCCCTCTCCTGAAAGGCCAAATCAGAAAACAAAAACTGTATGCAGACCATGTGCCACCCCATGATTTTATGTGGCCTGACTAGTCTCTGAGCCTGCAGATAGTGCTGACTGACTTCACAGGGAATTGTCTGTGTTCTTCAAAGTGGTATTTTCCAGCTCCGCAATGACTAGTAAGTTCTACATACAGACATAACCAGGACTTTCCCCCACAAACCTGGCACAGAATAATATCACCCTTATTAACCAGGGAGTGGAGGTAGAATGGAAATATATAATTAGGAAAGCAGAACCTCATTCTTAGACTGTTTGGATGGGAAGGGAAAGTTATTCCTAAGTCATATAATTACTCCATAGGGACATTTGGAGACTCTGCTTAGAGTGGAATCCCCTTCCTGGTTACAGCAGAGCCAAACACAACTGCTCTGCTTCTGGTGACTTTTGCCTTGGCAAGCGCAACTAGTCTGCAGGATTTACATTTCAAACAAACATGTTGCTCTCAGTGATAGCTTTGAAATCCTGCTCAGCTCTTTGAGATCTATCTAGCAATAAACAGAAAACGAATACTTGGCCATTTATTTGACGAGCTGCCATTTCCCTCCTTCTCTGTTTGCTGCTGCTGTCCATGCTTTTCTACTCTGCCAACCGTTATTATCACAAAAGGTTGGTTTCCTGAAGGTGTGTGCATCTTTGTGTCTGTCAATAGTGAAAGTCATATGAGGAGATCTCTAGAAGGCAACAAGTTCGGAAATGCTGTTGGTGTTTGTGTGAGTTGACAGCACTGGAACAGTCACATTAAAGGGCCAAAGAGGCAGGACAAGTGGTAAGCGACCAAAAATGGGGCTACCTCAGTGGCACCCCCAATTCCCCCCTCTCTCCCCCTTGAGTTGGTGTGGGATAGAGGAGGAAGATCAGCACAGTAGTACTACTACTTTATATTAATAGAGTACCTCTAATATTCAAAGTACTTAATATGCATTATCTAAAACAGTCCTCTAGTGTTGTTATTATTATTTGCATATAGGAGGTAGGGGGACTGAAGGCAAAAGGCAGAGGCTTACCTAAAACCGTCTTGTGAGTTCATGGCTGTAGTAAGAATTGCACCAGCCGTCTCACAGCCCAGTCTCTTAGCCATTGCTCACTTCTAGTTAGGGAAGACGTGTGAGTCCAGCCCAGAGAATCTAGCCAAGGCCTTTTCCAGCTCCCTCTGCTGAAAGCTGAGCTGCTCATGTGCTTTGCCTTTTTTATTGACTTAGCAATGTGTCCCTTGTGGGAATTCTATGGTTGTGGTCAATAATCAGATATCAGAAGGTAAAGTTAGTGTGCGCATTGCAGCCACCAATTTGTGGTTCGAGGACCCGATCCCCGCATAGTGGAATGAAACACAAGGACACGTGATATAAGGTTAATGGGCAAGAAAAGGCCACAACTTTATTGATTACAGCAAGTGAAAAGGTATTGGCTTAGGCATTGGATTACGTCAGCTGACTCCACCCACTCGGAGAGGGGTGAGTCTAAAACGGGGGGGGGGGGGTTATTCACCAGTAGGTGGAGCCTGTTGATGCTAATCCAACTATAAGCTCTCCCCTGATGTCACCGAGGGTCGTGCCATGGCCTCCCGCGAGGCCGGGAGGCTGGCACCACAGCAACCTGGTTGGGTGCTTGGCCGTGGGCGTGGGCGCCAGCCAGGTGAGTGGGAGGCAGGGGGCAAACACCCCCTGCTTGAGGTGGAGTCCAGCTCCCAGCCACAACCACTCCCCTCTCTTGCAGGGAGGAGAGTCTTTTCCATTTCAAAACAGCATCAGCTTGACCCCTGCACTCATTTCCAACAAGGCCAGGAAAGGTGTAATATGCCTTTTAATGCAGCCTCTTTCCCAAATACTGAGACACTGCATGACTGTGAATTTGTTTTAGGTTGACCCCTGGCCCACACCTATTTTTGGGAGTGGGAAGGAATAATAATAATAATATTATTATTATTTATACCCTGCCCATCTGACTGGGTTGCCCAGGAAGGATTCAAAATACATTACAGGGCAGAATCTCAGACCTCATGATCTCATCAGTAATAAATGCTGAAGGATTTTGTCAACACTTAACCTAAATTCTTCCGAAATCTCCCTTAAGTTATGGATATGGCATACTGTGGCCTGCACTGAGGGGGTGATCCATGCATTGGGAGAACTGTACTTAATTGAGGCAGGAGATCGGCTGGAATACCTTTAGTAACTTCTGGTTCTGTGCTTCTGCAGTCCAATAGGACTGGCTCTTTTAAGGAATCTGTGTCCCCTCATCCCTCTCCTCTATTGGGCCACATTTTAGACAACCTTTGCATCCCAAAACAGTCAGGATAGCATATGTGATTTTTCATTTTAGCCGGAGAGAGCTCAGTCCGGGCTTTCCCCTAGTTTTCCCACAGAGGGCGGCACAATTCTTTCGCACCAGCACATCTCTGGAGTCTTGGCTTTCATAGTTTGCATTCTGAATATTGCTAAACACTCTCTGTTTCCATCTTGCCATGTGAAAGCTATCCTAGCAACTAGCAAGCTGGCTACTTGGCAGATATATATTCTTGTCTGTAACCACATGCGGTGAAAAGCAGATTTAATTGGCACTACCTTTAGAGAGAGATTTAACAAAGCCTCTTTGCCTCACCCTGATGCTCATGTGAATTTGTAGCTTCTGAAACTGAAGAGGGAGAGACAGGAATCGTCAGTGCAGGGAGAGGCAAAGAGGGCAAGGTGGCCAGACAGCTGAAGAAAAACCCAGCCTGAACAGGGAGCCAGGATAGCAACCGAGAGCAGCATTTGATGATGCAGTTACAGTGGTGCCCCGCAAGACGAATGCCTCGCAAGACGAAAAACCCGCTAGACGAAAGGGGTTTCTGTTTTTTGAGGTGCTTCGCAAGACAAATTTCCCTATGGGCTTGCTTTGCAAGACGAAACGTCTTGCGAGTTCTGGCGGGTTTGTTTCCTTTTTCTTAAAGCCGCTAATCCGTTAATAGCCGCTAAGCCGTTAATAGCCGCTAAGCCGCTAATAGCCGTGCTTCGCAAGACGAAAAAAACGCAAGACGAAGAGACTCGCGGAACGGATTAATTTCGTCTTGCGAGGCACCACTGTATAGTCAGAGAATCGTAGAACTGTAGAGTAGGAAGGGACCCTAAGGGTCATCCAGTCCAACCCCTGCAATGCAGGAATCTTTGCTAAGGCATCCATGACAGATGGCCATCCAACCTCTGCTTAAAAATCTCCAAGGAAGGAGAGGAAGGAAGGAGATCTCCAAGGAAGGAGAGTCCACCACCTCTCGTGGGAGTCCGTTCCACTGCCAAACAGCTCTTACTGACTGAAAGTTCTTCCTGATGTTTCAGTAACTTGAATCCACTGGTTCAGTTCCTACTCTCCTGTGCAGAAGAAAATAAGCTTGCTCATCCTCCATGTGACAGACCTTGAGATATTTGAAGACGGCTGTCATATCTCCTCAGTCTCCTTTTTTGCAGGCTAGACATACCCAGTTCCTTCAACAGTTCCTCATCAGATTTGGTTGGCGGAGCCTTGAGCACCTTGATCACCCTCCTCTGCACATGTTCCAGCTGGTCAATATTCTCCTTAAATTGGGGTAACCAGAACTGGATACGGCATTCCATGTGTGTTCTGACCAAGGCAGAGTAAAATAAGACTATTACTTCCCTTGATCAGGATCTATGCTATTGTTGATGTAACCTGCTGCATCACGCTAACTCATGTTAAGCTTGTGTTCTGCTAAGACCTCCTTTTCATATGTATTATTGACTGGGTGTCCCCCATCGTATATTGGTACAGCTGGTTCTAAATGTAGAACCTGTTGTTTGTCCCTATTGAAATTCATTTTTTTTTTAGCTTGGGCCCAGTTATCCAATCTGTTAAGGTCACTTTGAATTCTGATTCTGTCTTCTGGCTACCCCTCTCAGTTTAGTGTCATCTGCAAAGTTGATGAACACCCCCACAATTCCTTCATCCAAGTCGTTTATAAAGACATTGAACAACAACAGGCCCAGAGCAGAACCCTGCGCACCCCACTTGTCACATTTTCCCAGGATGATGAGGAACCTTTAAGGAGCGCTCCTTGGAATCAGTCAGTCAGCCAGTTCACCTAACAGTTACCTTATTCAACCCACATTTTACCAACTTCTTCACAAGAATATCATGAAGAACTTTGTCAAAAGCCTTACTGAAATCAAGACACACTATGTCCACAGCATTCCCCTGACCCACCAAGCTTCTAACTCTATTGTTTAAAAAAAAGAGATTTGTCTGGCATAACTTATTTTTGAGAAACCCATGCTGGGTCTTTGTAACCACAGCATGCATTTCTGAGTGCTAACATACTAAATGTTTAATTATCTTTTCTAGGACCTTTCCAGGTATTGATGTCAAGCTCACTGGTTGGTAGCTACCTGGACCTTCTCTCCCTCCCCCCTTTTGAAGATGGGGACAGCATGTGCCCACCTGCAGTCTGCAGGGACCTCACCTGTTCTCCAATAATTCTCAAAGATTATAGACAGAAGCTCTGAGAGTACATCCTCAAACTCCTTTAGTACCCTTCAGTGAAGCTCCTCAGGCCCTTAAGTTCATTTAAAGTAGCTGGGTGTTCCCTTACTACCTCTTTTCCTATCTTGGGCTGCAGCTCCCTCCTTACATCATTTATTCTGTTATCACCAGGCTGGGCATTGCTTTCCTTTTGGGTGAAGACAGAGGCAAAGTAGGCCTTCACTCTGCCACCCAGTAGCATTTCCCTGTATCCTCCATGCAGAGGTCCTCCCACTTGCTTGACTCTCATCTTACTTCGGACAAAGCCAAAGAAACCTTTTATTATTATTTGTAACCTCTCTTGCAAGCCTGAGCTCATTTTGAGCTTTGACCCACCTGACCTTCCCTGGGCAACTGTGCTGCTTGTGTATACTCCTCCTTTGTGATTTCCCCTTTCCTCCATTTCTTCTCCAAGCTCCTTATGCAGCCACACCAGTTTCTTTAATGCCTCATGCTTTTCTTTCTTGTTGGTATTGTCTTTATCTGTTGTCTGAGGATTGCACCTGTTATGTATTTATTGCATTTATATCCTACCTTTTTCTCCAAGGATCTCAAGGTGGCGTTCTTGGTTTTCCTCCTCCTCCTTTAATCCCCGCAGCAACCCAGTGAGGTAGGTGAAGCTGAACCAGTAAGCTTCATATCCAAGTGGGGATTTGAACCTTGACTCCCCAGGACCAAGGCTGACACTGAAATGACTGCACCCCACTGGCTCTCACCTAACTCTAGAGGTACAGTGGTGCCTCGCAAGACGAAATTAATTCATTCCGCGAGTTTTTTCGTCTAGCGAATTTTTCATCTTGCGAAGCACGGTTTCCCATAGGAATGCATTGAAAATCAATTAATGCGTTCCTATGGTCAAAAAAAAGTCCAAACAAAGCCAAATTTGGTACAACAAGAGTTTATTAAGTGCTCTTTAAAGTCACACATACTGTAAAGAGCATTTCAAAAATTGAAGGAACAATAAATTAAGTTTCTAAACATGACAGAAAAACATTTAAAAATCAACAAAGTGTACAGTACATTTTCTAAGACTCTGGGGGACCACTCGAAGAAGGCTCCTCTTCCACTCTTTGCTTCTTGCTCAAGAACCTGTCCATAGTCTGCTGCTTCATCCGCCTTTTCAGCACCTCCCTGAAAGACGACATGACCCTCGTATCAAAAGTGTTCGCAAGGTCACGTGTCAGGTCCTTGTCAGGGTGGTGCCACTGTGCAAAAGCCTGCACATCCTTCCACTTCTGGCAAATGTCCCTCAGTTCTTTGGAGGACAGCCGTTTCCTCTTCCAGCCTGCTCCTACGCAGCCTCTGCCTGCAGTTCGACCAGCTCCTGGGTGGTCAGCTCGTCGTCGTGCTCCTCCACCAGCTCGCTGACGTCCTCCTCTGTGACCTCCAGGCCCTTGGTCCTCCCCAAGGTAACAATGCCCTGCACCACTGTTGACTCTGGTGCATCAGAGTCACTTGGTGCCACACAGTCCGGCCACAGGCTGCGCCAAGCGCAATTCAAATTTCTCTGGCTGATCCCGTTCCAGGCCGTGGTGATCATCTTCAAGCAGGTGACGATGTCAAAGTGGTCCTTCCAGAATTCCCGCAGGGTGATGGTGGTGCAATCAGTCACCTTGAAGCATTGCATGAAAAGCTCCCCCAGCCCCTCCCCAACTGTTGCAAACCCCTCCCCAACTGTTCCCCCAGCCCCTCCCCAACTGTTGCAAACCCCTCCCCAACTGTTCCCCCAGTCACCCAGCACACAGAAATTCAAATCCAGATTTTTTTTAAAAAAACAGCAGAGTGGCCCAATGGCCACAGAAAATCATAAAAATGCAGGAAAAAAACCACACAAGCTTCCAGATTCTTGCAAACCCCTCCCCAACTGTTCCCCCAGTCACCCAGCACACAGAAATTCAAATCCAGATTTTTTTTAAAAAAAACAGCAGAGTGGCCCAATGGCCACAGAAAATCATAAAAATGCAGGAAAAAAACCACACAAGCTTCCAGATTCTTGCAAACCCCTCCCCAACTGTTCCCCCAGTCACCCAGCACACAGAAATTCAAATCCAGATTTTTTTTAAAAAAACAGCAGAGTGGCCCAATGGCCACAGAGAATCATAAAAATGCAGAAAAAAAACCACACAAGCTTCCAGATTCTTGCAAACCCCTCCCCAACTGTTCCCCCAGCCACCCAGCACACAGAAATTCAAACCCAGATTTTTTTTTGTCTTGCGAAGCAAGCCCATAGGGAAATTTGTCTTGCGAAGCAGCTCGAAAAACGGAAAACCCTTTCTTCTAGCGGGTTTTTCGTCTTGCGAGGCATTCGTCTTGCGGGGCACCACTGTACATAATCTGGTGGAGGACGACCATCTCCTGTTCGACTTCACAAGGTTTTATTCCTATCCCTCCTGGTCCAAGGCACATAAAGTCCAACAGGGCAGGATTTTGCAGCTTGCCTAGCCACCATCTCGCCGCCACAAAAGAGCTTAATGAAAGCAGGGTTGCCATGGTCTTTCCCAATGAATTTCATTTTCTTTCCTCAGGTATGGCGCTGATGTGGATGTAAATCACCATTTGATCTCGGGGACCCCCAGCCCATCTTCCCGGCCGCTCACCTCCCTGGTGGTCTGCCCGTTGTACATTAGCGCAGCCTATCACAACCTGCCGTGCTTCCGGCTGATTCTGCAAGCGGGAGCCAACCCAGATTTTAACTCCTGCGGCCCCGTCAACATCCAGGGCTTCTCCAGGGGCTCTGCGGTGTGTGTCATGGATGCAGTCTTGAGACATGGGTGTGACGTGGCTTTTGTCAACCTCTTGATTGACTTTGGTGCCAACTTGAATCTGGTGAAATGGGAGACTCTGGGAGAAGGAGCTACAGGAAGGATCAAAGTGAACCCAGAAGCCTTGCAGGTGTTCAAAGAAGCCAGGAGTGAGTGGGAAAAGTTATTTTGGCATTCATATTCTGTCCCTTCAAAAGGAATGCGTAGTGAACTGAAAGTACCTCTATTAGGGTTGTCAGCTGGTTTAAATTTTCATTGGGGATTTTTTTAACTGATGAAAATGGGGAAATGTTTTTAATACATAACATGGAAATTTAATAGTATCTGAATATGATTTTCATTTAAATAATTATAGTAATTTATATAGAATTTTCCATATGAATTTCAAAAGCAGCACACACACAAAAAGCTAATAAAACACCCATAAAATAAAATAATTTAACTAAAACAGTAAAAACAAAAAAGAAACACAGCTACAATCCACATTAGAGCCAGAACAATTAATTCATTTTCAAAGGCCAACTCAGACAGAAATATTTTTGTTAGCAGGGAGGAGGCTGTAGGAATCTTGTTGTGACCCACAGTACTGGTGTCCCTACAAGGAAGCCCTACTCCTTGTGAACAAGGTTCTAGAGGTTTTACTATGGTCAGTTGGTGTATAAAGTTTGTTTACTGTAAACAAACAAACAAATCCAGGCTCCTCATAAGATGGAATTCAGCGGAGGAGCTCATCAGTGCTGCAGAGGTGGGTGTGGCATGGACAGTGCTTTTTTTCTATTAAAAGAAGTGCCGGAACTCACCGTGAACACCTCCCTCATCCTCTTAGAATGGCCATGGTGCCCACCTGAGAGGGGCCAGAACTGAGTTCTGGTGAGTTCCGGCTGAAAAAAAGCTCTGCGCATGGAAGTCATGCAGGAGGCGATGTTCCCTGAGATAATAAGGATTAAATAATCATCATAAATCATCTGTTTATACCCTGCTCTTCTACTAAAAGTAGAAGAGTGCAGAATACCACATAATAATAAAACCATATAATATTAAATTTGATAGGCAGTACAGATACAACTACAATAAAACCTGTTTTAGTCTTTACAAGTAAGAACCAGCCCTTTGAGTTGGGCCTGGGAACAGACAGCTTTCCGTGTCATGTGGCCAGCAGGACTAAACCGCTTCTGGTGCAATGGGACACCTTGACGGAAACCAGAGCACACAGAAACACCGTTTACCTTCCCACCACAGCGATACCTATTTATCTACTTGCACTGGTGTGCTTTTGAGCTGCTAGGTTGGCAGGAGGTGGGACAGAGCAACAGGAGCTCACCCCATTGTGCGGATTCAAACTGCCAACCTTCTGATCGGCAAGCTCAAGAGGCTCAGTGTGTCTGCCTGGCGCGAGGGGAGCTCTGCTTCAGGGCGTCCTGCCCGCCGGGCGGCAGGCTGTTATCCGCAGCGTGGGGAGCCCTGCGGGGAACTCCTGCAGGGCTCCCCACGCTGCGGATGTCTGCCCGGCGCGAGGGGTGCTCTGCTTCAGGGCGACCCGGCCGCCGGGTGGCAGGCTGCTATCCGCAGCGTGGGGAGCCCTGCGGGGAACTCCTGCAGGGCTCCCCACGCTGCGGGTGTCTGCCTGGCGTGAGGGGCGCTCTGCTTCAGGGCGACCCGCCCGCTGGGCGGCAGGCTGCTATCCACAGTGTGGGTAGCCCTGCGGGGAACTCCTGCAGGGCTCCCCACGCTGCGGATGTCTGTCCGGCGCGTGGGGCGCTCTGCTTCAGGGCGCTCCGCCCACCGGGCGGCAGGCTGCTATCCGCAGCGTGGGGAGCCCTGCGGGGAACTCCTGCAGGGCTCCCCACGCTACGGGTGTCTGCCTGGCGCGAGGGGCGCTCTGCTTCAGGGCGCCCCGCCCGCTGGGCAGCAAGCTGCTATCCGCAGCCTAGACATCCCTGTGGGACCTCCCACAGGGCTGCCTAGGCTGCGGATGTGTTCCTGAAGCCTGGAGAGCGAGAGGGGTCGGTGCACACCGACCCCTCTCGCTCTCCAAGCTTCAGCGAAAGCCTGCATTCGCCCCATAGGACGCACCCAGATTTCCCCTTCATTTTTGGAGGGGAAAAAGTGCGTCCTATAGGGCAAAAAATACGGTCTGTGTAAAAGTGCCAGTTCTTCAGATCATAGCAGTTGTGTAGCACATACAAAGTAAGGCAATCCTTCAAGTAAACTTGAACCTAAGCTACTGAGGACTTTTTATATACTAATAGTACCACCTTGAATATGGCCTGGTAACAAATTGGCAGCTAGTGCAGATTTGTGAGCAGCAGTGATATCCAACCAGCTCCTTCCTGCAGAGTCGCTGCTTAGTTCTTACTCTCCCTGCTTATGGCTTTTCCACACTTCCACTTGTCCCGTGCCTAGAAAGCAGGGGACTGAGCGTTTGCTACTCCACTTTCTGGGAAACCCCACTCTTTAGTGCTGAATAGGAGCAAACACCAATTTGTGGAAAGCCCGATTGACGTTCTCTCCAGTTCAGCACTGCAGAGTGGGTTTTCCCTGGGCGAAAGTGAGGAGCCCTAAGTTCTGCTTGGAGCTGGGTCCACCTCTCACTTCTGCATGCAGCCTAAAGGTATTAACTAGGCATGGGTGTTTGTGGGACTAGGAGTTGTGGGTCTGCTGTGGTATTCAGTTGTTTCTTTTTCTCTCCTTGTCTCTTTCTCGTGTGTTGCATCACAGGCTGCCCTAGGAGTCTGATGTCTTTGTGCCGCGTGGCAGTACGAAGGACACTCGGGAAACGTCGTCTGCACCTGATCCATGCTCTTCCAGTGCCAGACCAAATCATAAATTTTTTACTCCATAAACAGCAGTGAGGTCTCCTTGAATGTTTTGGAGGACAATTTCCCTTCCTTCATTGCCCCCCCTTTAATGAGGATTTTGCTTTTTTAAGAGTGAGCAATTGAAAACAGGAAGAACTGTTTGTGTTTGTTTAATGCCATAAAATTATTTTCATGATATTATTTCTGTCAATTATTCTATATAATTTGGGTTTTAGCAAAGCTGCTTCCTGGTGAATTTGATCTGATGTGTTACAGTGCTTCACGTATCATGAAAAAGACAGGACGTGGTCCTATAGCTTTAGTGCAGATAGTATTTGTTTTTAGTGGTGTGGATGTGTTTATTTAAAGCATGTGCTGTTATTCCAAAAACAGCTCAAGGTATTTATTTAGCAGGCAGTGTGGCAAGGCTGTGCCTCCGAGCTGCCAAAGACCAAGCAGACCCTTCTCCATCCTGAGATGAGGCAGCAACTCAGCCAGAGGGAGGCCAGGTGAGCAGTCCTGCTCTTCTGAGGGCTCAGGATGAGTTCTGCAGCCATAGGCAGCAGAAAGTAGTTCAGGGTCGCAATCTACATGGTTTTGGTTCCAAGACTTACCTCATCCCTCGCCATACGGCCAACTCCAACAACCTACATATTCCCAGTCGTGCCTTCCCAATTACATATATGTTTTAAAATGCACTCATCTGATTTTTTCACGCTATTCAAATAATCACCAGTAAATTATTCTCGCTGTCTTGATGATTAGCTGTTGTGGAATTTATTCCAGTTTCTTTTCAGCACAGTGTAAAGTATACTAAAAATCTTGTCCATCAGTAGCATGAGGTAACCACAGTTCTGAAGCATTTTATCTTGTGTGTATGTGTTTAAGAAATCATGTTAGCTTTAAAAAATCTTCAAGGTAAGGCGAATGCAGCGTTTTCTGATGTCCAAAATATGTACCTTTGGCTACTAATGCTATTCGTATTTATTATTCACAAAGCACCTGCGTTTTTCTATGTGCTGTAAAAATATTTAAAATATTGGTTGTATCCAATGTAGTGCAAGCAGAGTTCCTCCTACAGCAGGACTCCAAGCCTTGGGAGCAGATTTTGAGGATGCACAGAGTGGACGCACAGGGTGCAGGAACCATAGAAGAGTTGGAAGGAATCTCAGCCAAAGCATCCATGACAGAAAGCTTCTCCCGTGTTTGATCTCCCGCACACATAGATGTCATAGACACATCTACATGGGTCACTTGGAGCCAATTACAGCCTCTCCACTGAACCTACCTTGCAGAATTGTTGCAAAGAAAAAATGTGTGAGGAAAGGGATCATGTACAACAGTGAAATAAACCTGTAGCTGTAAGCTGCCTTGAGTCCCTGACAGGGAAAAAGGTGGGAAATGGTTGTTGTTAGTAGTAATAATAGTAGTAGTAGTAGTAGTAGTAGTAGTAGTAGTAACAGTAGTAACCATGAGAATGATCAGGAACATACCAGACAGTAAATCCTATTGAACTCAGTGGGACTTAGTTCTGAGTAGACACGCTTTGGATTGCAGTGTGAGGCTGCCCAGTCTTGACCCAGGTACCTGGGTTTCAGCGCCATTGAATATAGCGGGACTTACTTGTGAGTAGACAGTGGAAGGCTCAACTTACAATAAAGAAATCAAGGCTCTCTGCGTTTCCTAAAAATGGCTGATTGTGAAAGCATTGCAATTAAAGAATTTAAAGTGGATTGGTGAACTTTTCCTTCAAAATTATAGAAAGGGCTTTGCTTGCTAGATTCACCTTTTCCTTCACTTGGTGCAACGATCTTATTTTCGGTATAAACAGGACTCTGTTTTTTGCAGCTACCACCCCCTCCCCCACTTTTAATTGTTCTCTGAGACATGGAGGCGAGGAAAAGGGAAAAGCGGGACATTCCAGGGTCAATTCAGAAACCGGGATGACTTCTGTAATTCCAGGACTGTCCCTAGAAAACTGGGAATGAAATACTACTAAGGAAACTATTGTTTGTTGTCCAAAATTAATATTACTGGACATTTTTTATGATACCAATAGAATTAGTCTTCTATATGATACAGGCAGCACAAACTGGAAGTGCAACTCAATGCAAAACAGCCCAAAATCTTACACTGAACGCTTGGTACCGCTCACTCGGGAATATAGCTGTGATGGAGAAAATAATGTATAATTTGAGATTTCAACAAAGACTAGAACCTCCAGACAGTTTTAATATGATTTGGCATTACTTTATGACATATACAGCAAAACCTTCATTTTCAAGTCAACCCTCATCAAAAGCCGGGCAAATCTGGAATTATACTTGATGATCTGATAGTCTCTACTTGGACTTTATTTTAAGTCATGTACAACCATTCATTCTGCATGCCTATTTTATAGTTTTGGTTTCCATTTTTGTCTTTATCATTATAAATATATAAAATATATCTTTATAAATATATAAAAAATATATTTATCATTATAAATATATAAAAGGATGTCACATAGAGGAGGGGGAAAGGTTGTTTTCTGCTGCTCCAGAGAAGCGGACACGGAGCAATGGATCCAAACTACAAGAAAGAAGATTCCACCTAAACATTAGGAAGAACTTCCTGACAGTAAGAGCTGTTCGACAGTGGAATTTGCTGCCAAGGAGTGTGGTGGAGTCTCCTTCTTTGGAGGTCTTTAAGCAGAGGCTTGACAACCATATGTCAGGAGTGCTCTGATGGTGTTTCCTGCTTGGCAGGGGGTTGGACTCGATGGCCCTTGTGGTCTCTTCCAACTCTATGATTCTATGATTCTATTCTATGATTCTATGATTATGCTTACCTTAACTGGTCAGGCAGCCCTGCATGGCAGGGCCTCTCTCCACACCATGAGCTGGCAAGGGATGGGGATTTCCCCCAGGCCCAGCACAATTGGGCTTTGTTCTGGTCTGGGAAGTGGATCAAAGGCTGCTGGCTGACTGGCCAATGGCAGGCAAGCCTCTCCGCTGGCTCCATCCCTGGGGCAGCTTGGACTGGACACTCATCTCCACTTCAGTCCACCTCAGGAGCACTGCTGGCGCCCAGCTCCTCCCTTGGTTGCTTGTGGGATCTCACTGTTGATCATTGCTGGACCTGGTCTTTGGTGGAGGGGAGACTGTAGCCTCTGCCTCTCCAGTCCTAAGGGGATCCAGAAGTAGTTGCTTCTGTCCAGAATCCCAAGCGGGGGCCATCGTGCTCCTCAGGGCGGCAACCCTTGGCCTCAGGTTGACCCCTAACAGGCAGGCTGGAGGTCATGGGGCCGTCTGTACCCAGTGCCTTTCCAAAGACCATTACATCTGTCATCAATAAAGTTGTGGCCTGATTTGACCCAATAACTATGTTGTCCTGTGTATTGCTTGGGCGGAAGTCATGGGTGAGGGGAGGCAACTTCTTCTTGAAATTGTTATCTCTGTTTTCGTACATTATAAAATGAAATAATAATAATAAACTTTGCAAAACAACAACAACAAACCCCCCAATACTGGCTTATTCTAAAGGGTTGTTGAAAGAATAGAAAGGTTATAGTAAAAGGTAAAGGTACCCCTGCCCGTACGGGCCAGTCTTGACAGACTCTAGGGTTGTGCGCTCATCTCACTCTATAGGCTGGGAGCCAGCGCTGTCCGCAGACACTTCCGGGTCACGTGGCTAGCGTGACAAGCTGCATCTGGCGAGCCAGCGCAGCACACGGAACGCCGTTTACCTTCCCGCTAGTAAGCGGTCCCTATTTATCTACTTGCACCCGAGGGTGCTTTCGAACTGCTAGGTTGGCAGGCGCTGGGACCGAGCAACGGGAGCGCACCCCGCCGCGGGGATTCGAACCGCCGACCTGACGATCGGCAAGTCCTAGGCGCTGAGGTTTTACCCACAGCGCCACCCGCGTCCCTAGAAAGGTTATAACATGCCCTTTATTCATTATCAAGGGGTGTGTGAATGCTGAGCTCTAGTCTTATTTTAACTATGCATGTCATCCAGGCCTTGTTTTTGTTGGACCTGGGCTTTTCTGCATGTGCCTCTTTGTTTCCAACCATCAAAAATCTTTTGCCACAGCATTTTACCAGAGATCTTGGGAACCATGAGGGCCAGAAACTTATTTCAGTTTGAGATTCTTGGAGCAGTGGAGCTTATTGCTCCGTGACCATCACCACTTAACTTTTCATGGGTTTTGGCCGGCTTGCAGAGCCTCCCCCCTCCCCCCACTGGTTTCCTTTGGGACCCAGTTGCTTTTATTTTCATCCTGTGAACCTGGCTCAACATCAAGCAGTGTGATTGCACTGTAGGAAAGTTGTGCCCTCTGGTTTTTGAATTATAAATGGAAAAGCCATACTGTTTTTGGAATAAACAGCACTAGTCATTAGAAGGTCTGGCAAGTTACTATTGCATTACAACAGAATGAGGAATTATTTTAGCGGAGAAAAGCCCCCAGAAACAGACAGTCAATTGTCACCTTTTCCAGGGTGGAAATCTTTTATTTTCTTTGTTAATGCCATACAGACCATAAATTAGAATTCCAGGTGAAAGGTAAGGCTACATTTCAAAGGCAATTAGTGGAAGTCTTGTGAGTGCTGCCCTGAGACGTTACTGACAGCTCTTCCTCATCAGATGGAGTAAATTGGAAGCCTTCTGAAAGCCTCTCCTAGCACTGATGCTCAATTTCATGCGCATCAAATAAAGATTTTCCTGAAGCAACAGTGGCCACATTCCCACAACTAGCTAACCATTTCAGTACAACTTCAATGCACGCCTAAATTATTTTCTCACTGAGGATCAGTTCTGACAAAACACTGATGGTCAATGGGCTCAAATAAATGACGCGGAGGGAACCCTTCTCATACCAACAGCCTACTTGTATGAGTTGGATAATGTCAGCTAAGTTGCCATTTTTCCAGTTCACGGGAAAAGAACGGGCAATCTTCTTTTGTGTTACTTGTTGCCAGATTAAAGGTAAAGGTAAAGGTACCCCTGCCCGTACGGGCCAGTCTTGACAGACTCTAGGGTTGTGCGCCCATCTCACTCAAGAGGCCGGGAGCCAGCGCTGTCCGCAGACACTTCCGGGTCACGTGGCCAGCGTGACGAAGCTGCATCTGGCGAGCCAGAGCCGCACACGGAAACGCCGTTTACCTTCCCGCTAGTGAGCGGTCTCTATCTACTTGCACTTTGACGTGCTTTCGAACTGCTAGGTTGGCAGGTGCTGGGACCGAACGACGGGAGCGCACCCCGCCGCGGGGATTCGAACCGCCGACCTTTCGATCGGCAAGTCCTAGGCGCTGAGGCTTTTACCCACAGCGCCACCCGCGTCCCCTTGTTGCCAGATTACCACCACATAAAAATAAAACTCAAGTAAATTGAATGAGTAATCTATATCTAATTGCAAGTATTCCAAAAAGAAACAATTATTTTACGTTGTACTATACAGTTACTGACTCACATTTGTGTGCATGAAAAAGTTAATCTGAACCCTGAGCAAAAGTTGCCAGAGTGGGCGTGTCGTCGCAACCTATGCTCCACCCACATCTCAAGTCTCTTTTTACATGCATCATTTGATTTGTATGCCGCCTTTCCACAGTTCAAACCATGCTTAAGGCGGCTTACAACATGGAATCATAGAACTGTAGAGATGGAAGGGACCCAAGGGTCATCTAGTCCACCCCCTGCAATGCAGGAACCTGAACGCAAGCAGCCATGACAGATGGCCACCCAACCTCTGCTTAAATACCTCCATAGAAGGAGAGTCCACCACCTCCTAGTAAGTTTCCAAGCACACTTGAAAGTGTTGGTGCTGACCTCTGAAGCCCTAAACGGCCTCAAAGGCCCAGTATACCTGAAGGAGTGTCTCCACCCCCATCGTTCAGCCCAGACATTGAGGTCCAGCTCCGAGGGCCTTCTGGCAGTTCCCTCCCTGCAAGAATTGAGGTTACAGGGAAGAAGACAGAGGGCCTTCTCGGTAGTGGCGCCCGCCCTGTGGAATGCCCTCCCATCAAATGTCAAGGAAATAAACAACTATCTGACTTTTAGAAAACATCTAAAGGCAGTCCTGTTTAGGGAAGTTTTTAATGTTTAATGCTGTATTGTGTTTTTAATATTCTGTTGGGAGGTGTCGAGAGTGGCTGGGAAAACCAGGGGTATAAATAAAATAAATAATAATAATAATCCCAAGGGAGTCTGTTCCACTGTATGAATATACCACAAGCATAAATGCCACCGCAAACATTATCTTACTAGACTGCCAAACACAAATTGGCCCAGGTGCCAATACTTATTAGTATACAAGATGTTTTTAGCTGTGACACAACCTCTTCCTTGGAAGCAAGAACTTGATGGGCCAGTTGGGATGGGGTGCCTGGGGTGCAGGAGCTCACGTTCTCTTAGAATGGCAAGGGTGCCCACCTGAGAGGTGCTGAAACTGAGTTCTGGTGAGTTCCAGCTGAAAAAAAGCCCAGCCTGGCATGGAGGGAGGTAGTTATTCAGCAGGATAACGAGGCTTTGAGAGTACAAATGCCGGAAGTCCCAAATCAGGAGTTTCTGTCTCAAGAGATCCTGATCTGATGGGCTCAATCTGTGGGTCAGGCATGGTCCAATCCATGAGGCTTCTCCCTCTGCCTCCAGTACTAGTGGTCTGAGGGATCCAGCTGACCTCTCCTCATTTTAGCTTGAGTCACAGCACAGGCTTCTGGTAGTGGGGATATCTCAGAAGACCGAGATATAAGAGGAGCATGAGAAGCGCTTGGGGTTCTCAACCCTTCTAGCAACTTCCGCTGATGTTTGGAGAACTCAGTCTCATTCTACCTGGAAATCCAGATAGCTTCATGAAGCCTCTCTTTCGGTCCGTCCATCGTTCATGTGATGTTTCATGCACATGGCTGGACATAGTGAGGAAGACGAGGCGACAAAGTCTTCATAGGTTTCACAGTTTTTACTTCTTGAGGTTTTACTTCTGTTAGTTCAATTTATCTCCTGAAAGTTTCACATCTTTTAATTTCTCACTGATTTTTCAGTGAGAGAGTAAATTTAGTTGCACTGTTAATGCTTTTGATTTCACTTGTTTCCAGCAATTACGTGCAATGATTTTAAAAAATGTTTTAATTTCTGGAAGTGAATTTTGCCTCGTTATTTGTATATGCATAATATGCAAGATTCTTTCATTTCAAATCTCATTTGAAGCAGGGCTTGCTCTCTATTCTGTCAATTTGCTTCAATACTACACTCCTCATTATGCATTACTAAAACTCTGTTTTCTATTTTTTCTTCATCACTTTTGGCCGTTTCCACATCATCTCCTCCCCTGAATCCACCTTTATGAAAACAGTTTTCACCATCAACAGCTAAGAGAGATCTATAATGCTGAAGTGCCTCCTGTCAGAGACCCCAACCACTGAAAAATTACCATGCATGTTGGAAGTAGATGTGCTGATGGGACTCCGTGCTGACATGGGGCCACCCTTGCCAAGGCCCTTTTTGTCACCACCTGTGTAGAGCAGCCACAATGCAGATTTGGATAACATGGGACAAGAAAGGCTTCTGAACAGTTTGGAAGAACCTAGGATCTCCCTCTGCTATTGGAAGAGACTCCTTGCCCCACTTAGTCCTCTGTGTCTGGGTTGGTCTTCCTGCCATAGGACCTGGCCTTTTAGGCAGCTCCTGAAGGCAAGGCGAAAAGGGGCCTGGCTTCCACCTTGCAGTGAAGCTCCCCACCCTGAGGAAAATAGAAATACACCCAGTTTATTTGTTTAAATAAATTTTACACAAGAGAGATAATTCAGTCTTGCTAGCAGTGAATTGGGATGCAGGTGGCTCTGTGGTGCAAACCACAGAGCCTAGGGCTTGCCAATTGGAAGGTCAGCAGTTCGAATCCCCGCGATGGGGTGAGCTCCCGTTGTTTGGTCCCTGCTCCTGCCAACCTGGCAGTTCGAAAGCACGTCAAAGTGCAAGTAGATAAATAGGTACCGCTCCGGCGGGAAGGTAAACGGCGTTTCCATGTGCTGCTCTGGTTCGCCAGAAGTGGCTTAGTCATGCTGGCCACATGACCTGGAAGCTGTTGTGGACAAACGCCAGCTCCCTGGGCCTATAGAGCGAGATGAGCGCTGCAACCCCAGAGTCATCCGCGACTGGACCTAACCATCAGGGGTACCTTTACCTTTACCTAGCAGTGAACTACTTAGCTGAGCCAACCAAGGCTAAATTCTGCTGACGGGCTGAGCAAGGAAGACAAGGGCAGATGAGAACTGTTTTAGCTGCTAGATACAGTTTTTTTGAGTTCCTTGCTGGTTAGAAGGTCTGTGTCTGACACTGTGCAAGGATGCTTTGAGTCAGGAACAGGGGTTGGGGAGGGGTTATCCTGCTTTCTTTCGGGGGTTTTTTGCCATATGTATGCCCCTCACCCCTGAGCCCACAAACACCTAAATAAAAGTACCACACGGTGTCCTGAGTTGTTCTGCTTCCTCTGTCGGCTAACACCAGTCAGCATTGGAAGTCTGGACTGCAGGCCCTGCGGATTGTGGCGTGCAGTGAAAGGCTAGCGGAGCTGTGCTTGGAAGCCCATCTCATCTTGGCGAAAACTGTGGAAGCCTCCTGCTTTGAGAGGCACCAGGTTAGGCAGCATAAGTTGGATGAGGCAGCAGGAAGAGGGAAAAAACTTCCAGGATGCATTGGGGCGCTCACACTGGTGCAAGTGTTACTGAATTGACATTTACACTGGTGCGAGGGCCATGGGAGTGTCCTGACAGTTTTTGTATAATAGATGAGAACAACTGGCCCCTGTGGAGAAAACGGCCACTGATACAGGACAATAGCATGGAGCAAAGCATGCTTTGTGTTCATTTGGTTTGCTTCTTAGTGTGGAGTGTCTGATGGAGAATTTGGGCAGTTGGGAAATTTGCTATTTAAAAAAACTCCCTATAAAAAGGTAATTGTTAAAATTAATATCTTACCAGAACTTATATGTCTCTAGCTGCTTCTGCCCTGGTGCCCTCTCTCTCCTCTTGCCTTCCCTGGCCCATGCCAAGCCACCACAGCTTTCCCTTCTCTTGGGTGCAGATCTTTTGGATTCTGTTATTTCCCAGAGCTTTGTATGTTCTGTCGGCTGCAGTGTGCAGGTGTGTCACAGAAATGCTCCTCCCAGGGCTCAAAAGGAGTTAGTTTAACCTCCGGTTTGCTTTGTTGTTGTTTAGTTGTAGGGACGCGGGTGGCGCTGTGGGTAAAACCTCAGCGCCTAGGACTTGCCGATCGCATGGTCGGCGGTTCGAATCCCCGCGACGGGGTGCGCTCCCGTTGTTCGGTCCCAGCGCCTGCCAACCTAGCAGTTCGAAAGCACCCCTAAGTGCAAGTAGATAAATAGGGACCACTTACCAGCGGGAAGGTAAACGGCATTCCATGTGCTGCGCTGGCTCGCCAGATGCAGCTTGTCACGCTGGCCACGCGAGCCTCTAGAGTGAGATGAGCGCACAACCCTAGAGTCTGGCAAGACTGGCCCGTACGGGCAGGGGTACATTTACCTTTACCTTTTTAGTTGTTTAGTTGTGTCCGACTCTTCGTGACCCCCTGGACCAGAGCACGCCAGGCACTCCTGTCTTCCACTGCCTCCTGCAGTTTGGTCAAACTCATGTTTGTAGCTTCGAGAACACTGTCCAACCATCTCGTCCTCTGCCAGTTTGCTAGTAAAACTGAATTACTGTGTCATGAAATGATGCACATCTAAAAAGTGTGTCACCAACACACAAAATTTGGAAAGCTCTGTCCTTTCCTTTTCAGATAATTAATCTCTGTAATGCAACTGCAATTGTTCTTTTATAGAGGTGTTAGGTCTTGGAAAGTTCAAATGGTGCTGATAAGGGGGCCAAATTGAACCGCCTAAGAGGAGAGGTGTTTTCGTTTTTTAATAGCACTGGTCTCTCTCCACATCATGTGCAGCAGCAGGGCTGGAGTTTTATAGGCCTTTATACTAACTAGAGAATTGGGTGTTTTATAATGCATTTGCTTATCCCAGGTTGCTGTAACTGTTCCCCAGCTGCCCTTTGCTTAAGAGAGTGTGTCCTTTACTCACCCACCAGCCTTTTTCTCCAGCTAAAAGAACAAAAAAACTAAACAGGTTTGGTGCTCGGCTTGGTTGCTGAATGGAACATTTAAATGCAGCATGTGGACAAAATGTTGACAGGGTGGAAGAGACTTTAGATTTGTTTTCTAAATACTATATGGCTCTGATGGCCAAAGGAAGCAAGAAGACGCAGGAGGCCACTCAGCAAACCTCCTGTTGTTTTAGATTTAACATAAAAGCAGCTGTGGGACCTCTAAATTAGAGCAGGGGAGCAATGCTGAGAAAAGGGTGGTTTAACTCTTTCATCTCCACACCACTTCCCCAGTCTTAACCACCACTATCCCGGCTGCTATTATCCCACATAGGTCTTCCTCCAGCTTTCTGGGGGTCCTTGTGCAAAGACCATCAGTTGATCTCCTGGCCCTTCCCTCAAACCACACACATCCCCCTTTGCTCTACCCCTTTAAGCAAAATGAATTTTTTCCCAATATGGCAACTCCTCTGTGTAAAGAAAACCATTCCTCATAAAGCTTGGTTTCCAGACCCTTGATCACCTTGGTAACCTTCCTCTGCACACGTTTCAGCTTGTCAACATTCTTCATAAATGCGGTGCCCAGAATTGGGTACAGTATTCCAGATGTGGTCTGACCAAGGCAGAATAGAATGGGACTATTACTTCCCTTGATCTGAACACTATACTTCTGTTCATGCAGCCTAGAATAGTATTAAAAGGTAAAGGGACCCCTGACAATTAAGTCCGTCTCTGGATTGCGGCGCTCATCTCGCTTTACACGCTGAGGGAGCCGGCGTTTGTCCGCTTCCGCAGACAGTTTTTCAGGGTCATGTGGCCAGCATGACTAAGCCGCTTCTGGCGAAACCAGAGCAGCGTACAGAAACATTGTGTACCTTCCTATTTGCACTGTGTGCTTTCGAACTGCTAGGTTGGCAGGAGCTGGGACCGAACAACGGGAGCTCACCCCGTCGCGGGGATTCAAACCGCCGACCTTCAGATCGGCAAGCCCAAGCGGCACAGTGGTTTAACCCACAACACCACCAGTGTCCCTAGAATAGTATTACCTTAGCTTATTTTGTTGCTGCATCACACTGTTGACTCATGTTAAGCTTGTGGTCCACTAAGACTCCCTAGATCCTTTTCACATGTACTGCTAGTAAGACAGCCGTCCCCAGTCCTATATTTGTGCATCTGGTTCTTCCTGCCTAAGTGCAGAACCGCACATTTGTCCCTATTGAAATTCATTTTGTTAGCTTGCACCCAATTCTACAATCTGTTATAGTCATTTTGAATTCCAATTCTGTCTTCTGCAGCATTGGCTCCCCCTCCCAATTTGGTGTCATCTGCAAACCTGATGAGCATCCCCTCAATTCCTTCATCTAAGTCGTTTATGAAAATGTTGAAGAACAACGGGCTCAGGAAAGATCATTGCAGCGCCTCACTTGTCATTAGTGAGTACTATTTGGTTTCAGTCAGTCAGCCTTGATAAACCCATATTTTACCAGCTTCCTCACAGGAGTATCATGGGGGACTTTGTCAAATACCTTACTGAAGTCAAGACACACTATGTCCGCAGCATTTCCCTGATTTACCAAACTTGTAGCTCCATCAGAAAAAGAAATGAGATTCTTCTGACATGGCCTGTTTTTGAGAAACCCAGGCTGGATCTTGGTAATCACAGCATCCTTTCCTAAGTGCTCACTGACTGACCGATGAATTATCTGTTCTGGGACCTTTCCTGATATTGAGGTCAAGCTCACCGGTCAGTAGTTACCTGGGTCCCCCTTTTTTTTAAAGATGGGGACAACATTTGCCCACCGTCAGTCTGCAGGGACCTTCCCTGTTCTCCGATAATTCTCAAAGATTATAGACAGAGGCTCTGAGATTACATCCACAAGATCCTTTTGTACCCTTTGGTGTAGCTTATCAGGCCCTGGAGCAGTGGCGTAGCGTGGGGGGTGCAGGGGGGGCCGGCCGCACCGGGCGCAACATCTGGGGTTAGGGCAAATCCACAGGTTAGGGGGCGCAAATCCACGGGTTAGGGGGCGCAAATCCACGGGTTAGGGGGCGCAAATTACTTGCCTTGCCCCGGGTGCTGACAACCCACGCTACGCCACTGCCTTGGAGATAGGAATTCATTTAAAGTAACTAGGTGTTCCCTTACCACCCCTTTTCATATATTGGGCTGCAGCTCCCTCCTTATATCATTTATTATGTTATCATCCATTTGGGCATTGTTTTCCTTTTAGGTGAAGACAGGCAAAGTAGGTGTTGAGCAATTTCGCCTTCTCTTTGTCACCCAGTAGCAATTGCTTGACCTTTCTCTTGCTTCAAACATAGCCAAAGAAACCTTTATTGTTATTCTTAATCTCTCTTGCAAGACAAAACTCATTCTGGGCTTTAGCCAGCTTGACTTCCCCCCTGCAATTATTGGTTACCTGTGTGTACTTCTCCTTTGTGATTTCCCCTTTCTTCCATTTCATATACATGCCCTTCTTAAATCTCAGCTTATCTGCAGCCACATCGGTTTCCTTAGATGCCCCCATTTTTCTTTCTTGTTGGAATTGTATGCTTTGGGCCTTCAGTATTTCACCCTTAAGAAACTCCCACGGTCCTATGCACACCATTGAGGCAGCCCTTTGTGCTGCTAAATTCCCCTGCTAAACTCCCCAGTTTGCAAGTCCTTTTTGCAAGCTCTTGGTCCAGAGCTCCCAGAAGCTGCATTCAGCTAAGTCTAACTACTGCTGACTGCTAACTTCTCCCTCAATTGAAAAGTTCAGCTAGGAAAGCATAAGAAGAAAGCTGCTAAGGGATTAAGTAGAATGAAGTGGCAGTAGGAGGCCCCCACCAGCCTGGGTAAAATAAACACCTCAAAAAACTTCCCTACAGGTTCTCTAAACAATGCATTGTGAAATTACAGTTAAATAATGACAACAATCAAGTGTGATATTCTGCAAAGCAGACATCTGAAAAACGTCATGTTGTACTCACATACAACTAAACCAGTTAGTTTGCTTCTCCTGAATTGGCATAACAAGGCTGTGGATAAATCTCATAAGCACTAAAGCAGAATATGGGATGGGAAAATGTGCCTGTCTTTGTGGAAAGGGCTGGCAAGGGATGTCCTTCCCAAATCCTGCCTGAAGGCTTCCCCCTCCTCTCTCCCTTCACAGCCCAGCAAAGAGAATGATCCCTATTCCAGGCTTCCACGCTAATTTAACCTGAAACATTTCCTGCTTTGTGAGAGGGAAGCAGGGGCGAAAGCCGCCTATTTGAGAGGGGAACTGAAAAGAATATCAGCAATTTTACGGCTGCTCTGTTTCTTGGCAGCACATGGGGGGACAGCCTCCCTGCCCCCAAGGGGAGAAGGTGGAACAATGCAAACATTGGCTCAGGGTTAGTTTGTTTTTATTGCAAGTTTGTCCTCACGGTGTTTCTTTCCCATATTAATTTTATTAATATTCATGCATTCATTCTCAGGCCAGTTTCTACGCGACACAGCAGCTCCCTCTCATGAAGCCTGAACCACGACAATATCAAGGTATCCGAAGACAACAGCCATCTTCATGATCAACCAAAGTGCACTTCATAACTAAAAGAATATGCATAAACTGCTGGACTGTAGTATGAATCATAGAATCACAGAATTGTAGAGTTGGGAGGGACTCCAAGAGTCCTCAAGTCCAACCCCCCGCAGTGCAGGAATCTCAGCTGATGCGTCCAAGACAGAGGGCCATCCAGCCCTTGCTTAAAAACTTCCAATGAAGCAGAGTCCACAACTTCCCAAGGGAGTCTTTTCCACTGTCAAACAACACTTGCTGTCAGCACGTTATTCCTGAAGTTTAGTTGGACTCTCCTTTCTTTTAACTTGAATCCATTGGTTCAGTTCCTACTCCCCTGTGCAGGAGAACATAAGCTTGCATCATCTTACCCTTTAGATATTTGGAGATGGCTATTGTATCTCCCCTCAGTCTCCTCTTTTCCAGGCCAAACATACCCAGATACTTCAACCATTTCCCAAACCCTTGATCATCTAGGTTGCCCTCCTCTGCACACGTTCCAGCTTGTCAACATCCTTCTTAAATCGTAGTGCCCAGAATTGGACACAGTATTTCAGGTGTGGTCTGACCAAGGCAGAATAGAGCGGTGCTATTACTTCTCTTAATTGGGACTCTATACTTCTGTCAATGCAGGTGAAAATAGCATTAGCTTTTTTTGCTGCTGCACCACACTGTTGTCTCATGTTATTTTTGCTGACCCCTGCCCTAGATCCTTTTCACAAGCCCGGTATCCCCTATCCTATATTGGTGCAGCTGGTTCTTCCTGCCTAAGCGCAGAACCTTACACTTGTCCCTATAGAAATACATTTTGTTAGTTTGGGCCCAGTTCTGTTAAGGTCATATTGAATACCAATTCTCTCTCCTTCCCGCACTTCTGCAGAATGCGCCTTCCTCCACTACCCACCACTGGGCGCAGGTCTCCCCTTCCATCCCCCACCCCACCCTGCATGGGGGGGGGCGTGTGTTGGCTGCCCAAGGGAGGAAGGGCAGTAACAACTTGCAGAAAATATTGTGGAGTCCCAGTCTCCCTAAATATTTTATTAGGGGGCGAAGGGACTAGGGCCCCATAGAGCTGGTGCCTGTGCCCAGGAAAGTGCCCAACAGAGAGCAGGCAGTAGAGATGAGGATAGTTAGAGGGCTGGGTGAGTTTTCTGCTCAGAAACAAAATACTACAAACACCCTGTTTTATGCTTGGCTTGTCCTCCTGGTTTGTTTGAAGAGAAATCTCACTTCAGGCTAAGCCAGCATCTGGTTTGTTTCCTCCTGGTGCAGGGAGGAGGGGGCAAGTGCAATGTGAGCAGTGCTGTGCACTGGGTCATTCCTAGCAAACCATAGGCCATTTAACTATGTTGTTGTTGTTTCATCGTTTAGTCGTGTCCAACTCTTTGTGACCCCATGGACCAGAGCACGCCAGGCATTCCTGTCTTCCACTGCCTCCCGCAGTTTGGTCATACTCATGTTTGTAGCTTTGAGAACACTGTCCAACCATCTCGTCCTCTGTCGTCCCCTTCTCCTTGTGCCCTCCATCTTTCCCAACACCAGGGTCTTTTCCAGGGAATCTTTTCTTCTCATGAGGTGGCCAAAGTATTGGAGCCTCAGCTTCACAATCTGTCCTTCCAATGAGCACTCAGGGCTGATTTCCTTCAGAATGGAGAGGTTTTATCTTTTTGCCGTCCATGGGACTCTCAAGAGTCTCCTCCAGCACCATAATTCAAAAGCATCAATTCTTTGGCGATCAGCCTTCTTTACGGTCCAGTTCTCACTTCCATACATCACTACTGGGAAAACCATAGCTTTAACTATACGGACCTTTGTTGGTAAGGTGATGTCTCTGCTTTTTAAGATGCTGTCTATGTTGAACCAAACCACAAGCTGAAAAAAACAACAGTGCATATTTCCGGGAGCCAAAAGGAGTGCAAGTTGAATGCTGGCAAAATGCAATGAATTCACATTGGAAGAATAGTTTAACAAGCAGACATCTGATTTCCATGTAACAAATCTGTGCAATTATAGGATCATGATGCAAATGATGACGATGACTATGATGTGATTGTCTGGAAGGTCCTTAGCAACTGCTGCAAATATTGAAAAGGTGGGAAAAAACAACAACCTTTGTAAGCCGGGGCTTCTGGATTCATTGCAGATGAAGTTGGGCTCTGGTTATGCGTGGCTGAAAACCAGCCACTTTACTTCACAGCACCTAGGAGTCATTTTGTTGCCTCACCCCCCACAGCTACTGTCACAGATGAGGAAGATCAAAGCCTGTGTTGAAAATAGTAGAAAGAAGGGGGGGGCTGGTATTGTACATCTGGAAGCCAGAAGGAGGTCTAAGCAATCCAGAGAAGGAAGCTGGAAACGGCTGCCTAGTCTGCTAAAAAACAACAACAACATTGTGTCCTGCTGCGTGGCACTGGGCTGTATTCTATCTTTGCTTCTTTGCATAAATGATGACTTTAGAAAGCATGTAGAAACAGAACAGGGCTGCAAGTTGGATTCCATGGAACCAGAGTTCTCAAAGTATGACCTAGATGGTACCTGCTGGGGCACAGGGGGGACGGGCCCCAAACTTGAGCAAGGGCCTCTTTGTCCCATCTCCCCAATCTCTCAGTCACAAACTGTGCCACAAGTGGCAGGCAGCAATCCATGGTGGCCCTTTGGAATCTCCTGTTCAGAAAAGATAATAGCTATTCAGAGTCTCATTTTATCATGTCAAAGAGAGGAAAGTAAACAGTACCAGATATTGATTGCATTAAGATCTACAAGGTTTAACAAGATACAATATCTACTATGACAACCACTATCCACTATTGGACAGAATATGTATTACAGTGGTACCTCGGACCCTGTTAACGAACTATTCGGTTTACAAACTCCACACACACACACACACACACACACACACACGTAGTGTTCTGGTTTGCGAACTTTACCTCTCTATGAATGGAAGCCAAACGGTGGAAGGGCACCGGCAGCGCGAGGCCTCATTAGGGAAAGCGCCCCTTGGTTTAAGAACGGATTTGATTTAAGAACGGACTTCAGGAATGGATTAAGTTCGTAAACCGAGGCACCACTGTACTTGTTTTGTTCTGGGGGTTTTATTATGAACATATTAGAATTCTCCTTCTCCTAGGGATTACCCAACAGAGGAATACAGGTCTACCTTTTAGGGCTGCTTTTAAGGATTACAACAAGATTTCAGCATGTCAGAAAGCAACACTATTAAGTCCCATGTTTGTGTAAAGTGAAGCTTTGCTCCAAATACTACAATTTTTTATTTGCAAAATAAATTTGGGGAGCATAATTTTTTTAGCTCCTAGTGCAGAAATGGTTACTTTTTATCAATTTTTGGAAAATTGGCCCATTGTTTGAAAATTTGACCAGTGAGACATGCTGAGTATTGCTTCTAAAATGTTGTATAACATCCATTTGCTTATCTTGCTGTTTTTTGTAAGACATGTTAGAAGCTTTACAGTATATCTGAATAAATCAAATTAAAAATCTTTTCATTTGTGCCATTCTTCTGTTTTCAAAATAAAGCTATCTGACTAGCTTGAGGCCTTGCAGGCAGGTGAGAGGGGAGCGGAAGGGAGGGAGGCAGGGCAGACCAAGCACTCCATAATTTAAAGCATCTTTAGCCAAGTGGTTCAGTGAAAAGGATGTGGCTAAAACAAACTTTTAAAAAAGAATGCAGAAAGGGATCAAAGTGCGTATACAAATTTATTCCTTGTGCCAGAGAAGGATTTTCTTCTCTCATGTCAAAAAAAGGTGATGGTTTGACCTGTGATGAAAAATTAATAAATATCCACAATAAATAAACACACTGCATGCTTTTTGACATGAGCATCTGAGCAAGGCTGCTGTAAATCTTGAATTTTTATTTTAATCTGACAGCACACTTGATCTTGCACTGAATGTAGTATTACTAGTCTAAGATCAATAGATAAAATGCCTACAGTACCCTAACTGGTTTACAACTCATGAAACTTGAGGTTTTTGCATGGTTTAGGGTTGGCATCGTGCCTTTTACAGCTGTGCAGGAGCCATAAATTCAACAGGTTAAGCCTTTTCTAATATGTAAATACATTAATGGGGAAAGCTTTCTGTCATTCAGACTTGCAGGTCCAGGCATCGTGCTCCCCAGTCCCCAACCCCAGAGCATTAAAAGACCACTGAGATTGGTTTGGATCAAAGCAGGTCACAACTTTATTGAATACATATGAACGAGGTTTGGCTTGGGCAGGGGGCAATTAAACACTTCCAGCCCAACTGCCGGAAGTGATGCATAGGTAAATCCAGGCAGGGGGTCCTAAGACTTACATCAAATAGGGTGACCCCCACAGGGACCGCCGTCTGAGGGGGAGTCATTGGCCCTGGCCCCTGGCTGGGTGTGAGGACATGGCGACTCCCATTAACAGGATACCCCAACGCTTCCTCCCATCCAGCCAAGGCACGACCAGCAGCTTGAACCAAGGGTGGGGGTGGGGAACCCCACAAAGGAGAAGCAGGTGGGCCCCCAGGTGTGGGCTGTTGAAAGGGCCAGGGAGAAGACCCAATGGAAGCCTCCTCATTCTGTTGACTCGGCTTCCTCGCCCATCCATGGCTGAGCCTGCACCCCATTTGTCGATCCTGGGTGCAGGCTAGGATCCTGCTCCTGTTGGCAGGGGGGGCTTATGCCCCATATCAAGATAGGAAGACGATGCTGCCATTCCCTCCCTGGGGCCTTGGGGGAGCATCTGCCGCCCCAAAAGAGGGTGAGCGGGATTTGACATCTTTCTGCAGGGCCTGCAAGATGGAGCTGTTCCACCTGGCCTTCAGCTTGGACTCACTCTGACCCCTTATATGGGATTTGGTATATAAATTTTCCCTTGGCTTTTTTGCTGGCCCATGTAGGACCAGCATGGATAGCTGGCTTGGGTGAATATCTGATGTTTCCTCCCATTATGGTCTACTACTAAAATGAGGCTGCATTTTAAGCTGTGTTTTAATTAACTGTGTCCCCCCCCTTACGTTTTATTGTAATTTATATTTGGTGTTAGCTGCCCTGAGCCCAGCCCTGGCTGGGGAGGGTGGGGTATAAATAAAAATTTATTATTATTTATTATTACTTATTACTTATGTGTGGCCACTGAATTTATTTTAGCCTCCCACAATAGAGGGCAGAAATGTGTACAGTATATAGTATAATGCAGTGCTTTTTTCCTGGGGGGACGCAGGGATACACATACCCTTAAACATTTTGTGAATCTAAGTTTGGCCTCGTTGAGGGGCAGTATTTCAATATGAATAGGAAAATGAGAGCGCCCCTAAACATTTGTTTAGAAAAAAAAGCACTGGTACAATGCTTATGCAAATTCTATGCAAATATGTGCCCTCTCTTGCGAGTGGAGTAGGTGGGGTGCACAATCCACATACAGTGTGGATTGTAGACTGTCCAGAAAAGCCCTTTGGCAGCCCTGAACATCTCCATCTTTGAGCTGCACTGAGCGGGGAAATGTCCTTCCTTTTAACCTGAATAGTAATTGGTCTTCACTTTCATTTCAACAGTGGTATGATATCTATGTAAGGGGGGGAAACCAAATTATGAGAGGGTCCCCTTCATAAATATGTACTGGTTGTACTGGTTTATTTGAAGAACTTACTTAAGTTTATTTGACTGTTAGGAAAAGCTGCCAGCATTTATGTCAACAGAATTATTGAGTTAATCATGAGATTTATTTATGTTGGTCCTGAAAGACAGTTCCATCTGGGAAGGAGATCAGTCACAGAATATACTTGGATACATTTTAACCCCAACTGCTCAGGCACTGCTTGAGGAAGCAGCAGGGGACCTCTGCCCTGCCATATCCCTCAGTCTAGCTCCCCAGCCTGTCCCAGCTCTCTCTTTCCACCTGCCAACCATCCCATTGTTTCATTGGCTTATGGTTTTTACCATTACCGTGATGAATGGCTTAATTAGCGTCTACTGCATATTTGGGGAAATGGTTTGTCTGTTTGTTTTCTATAGGTTTAGTCACCTCTTGAGATATCACCATCACAAAACTTGGGTTCCCATTTTGAGAGAGGCGGTCTTTGTTGATGTTTGAAACAAGAGGGCTGACTGAAACATCACTTTGGTGGAATTATGTTGATTTTGGGCAAAGGATTGTCTGCCTCTTGAGATATCATTGCCAAACTCAGTATGAGGGTTCCCAAGTTGGGGTTGAGGGTGTGTGTTGACATTTGGGTGCCGGGTGTCACTTTGAATCAAGACAATGGACCAAAACCTGACATTGGCAGCATGACTTCACTTGCTCGTTTGGCATGGATTCAACCACTTCTCAGTATGTTGCAAAACTCAACATGATGATTCCTGGGGTGGGGAACCATTTTGATTCAAGATGGCAGACCAAACCATGACTCTGGTGTGACTTTGCCCATTTTTTGGCATAGATTTAGCCAACTCTCAATATATCATTGTCAAACTTGGCACAAGAGTTCCCGAGGTGGGAGCAGCAGTTTTCATTGACGTTTGAATCCTGGGCTTTGTTTTGAATCAAAAAGGTGGAACAAAATGTCACTTTGGACTGACTTCACCTATTTTTTGGGATGATAGATCCAAACTCACAAATTTAAAAATCACAATAGTTTTTGGTTTCTAAAAATACTAGGGCAGTGCTGGGCTCTCTCTGCTAGTATCACTATAGATTAGAATTATCAGTAGATTGGAGATAAGACCTCAAAGATCAAGGAGGGGGATCTGTCTGCTCTTTGAGAATGAAATGCATGATTTCCACCCACCCTGGCACTACCTTTTAATATCATCTTCAGTTGCTGAGATGCTTGCACTATTATATGTGGTGGTACTATTAGTGTGGGTGAAGAAATCACATGAAGGCTGTTTATATGAGAGGGAGAGAGGAGAGGCAGATTCATTTCTCCCACCCAATTTCTTCTACTTCTTGGTAGGGGAGCCTTAAGGAGTCTAACAAGTAGAGTTCCTAGGTGGCAAGCCTGCCACGCTCCGCAGGGAGTGTAACATGTAGCCTGGATCTCAGAGATCATTAGTCCTCACAGAACTACAGTTCCTAAGGTTTCTCTGGGGACATGAGAGTTTGCAGTGTGGCTGAAGAATGCATTTAGAGTAGCTATACCTTCCTCCCAGCAAAAAGTCTCCAAATGTAACATAGCCTTCTTCAGAATGATTGGCCTGAACAGCTGTCTCCACTATATGGAAGTACCCGTAGGTAAACTGCCTATCAGGGGAATTCAAATGTCTGCCTGGGCATCAAATGTCTATTAGCCTTCTTGTTCCTTGTTTGGCAGTACTGCATTTTGGCTCCAACTTTGCAGTTCCACAGTTTGAACTCAAGCATGTTGAGACATGGGGGAAATGTCATTGTCTTCATTACATTGGTAGGGAACAAAAGTCTCATGTAGTAACAGGTTGCCATAAAAAGAAACGTCTCATGGAATCTGGAACAAGACTAATCTCTTGAAGCCAACTTGGATGCTGCACTGAAATAATCAGACCAAGTAAATTCTGAACAAAGGTAGAAATATATTTATTTGCATCAGCTACCAGCCTTTACAGTGTGTATACAAAGTGCAAATGTAAGTAATATTACCAAATCAAATTAAAATTCATGCCATGTAAAACTCAGAGAGGTTCATCACCTTTATCTCAGTAGTACCCTGCTAGACATTTTGTGGTCTTGGCTGCCACCAGCTTAACTTGATTGGAAAGGAGAAACAAAATAATAATAATCAGAAGCAATGGCTGTGTGTACACTTCCATTTACTCAGCACCCAGTGTGCTTCCACTACTAGTTTGTGATGTGCACATGATGTGAACCACAATCTATGTACCCATACTATCATTTCTTATGAAATACTGTGGGGTGTTTTACAGGAAAATTGTTCTGATGTTCAAAATCAAACAGGTATTTCCTCCACAGGACTTTTGCTTTACTGAGGCCTAAACATAGTAACTGTTGTGGTGAAAAGCCAAGAAAGCATAATCTTAAACGAATGGCTTTCATCCAACTGTTTTCATACAAATTAAGCAGAACTAAGGCAACCAAGCCAGTAGGAGCTAAATTCAACTGAGGCAAACAGTTAAATGTCCTGACCCAGACATGTGTAAAAATGGAGGGGAGACTGACTCTGAATCACAAAGCAGCATTAGAAACACATTCTAGTACAGAGAAAAAAAATGTCTAAGGAATTTAAGATTGCACAATCTTTAGTGGGCTTAAATTGGCATCAGCCCAATTTTGAATTTCATAAAACAATTAAGCTAAGGCTTTAGCTTTAACATTTTCACACACAGCAGGTATAAACATTATGAAGAAACATGCTTTGAGTTTCATAATTTGCATAACTCTTTCTACCACGTATTCTTTTTAAGCTGATCATGTTCTAGACCAGAGTCAACCTTTTGACCAACGATATTCTTTCGCGGCTCCCCTGAGCCTCAGAAGCCCAGTTATGTCAGCCCTTGCCGACAGAGCTGGCAGCCCCTCACCCCTTTACAAACACCCTCCCTGGGGGAGCGTTCCCTCAGCCTCCTCTCCTATCTCCTTGGCAGCACCTTACTCACCTTGCGAAGCAGCAGTGGCAGCAGCGGGCACCCCTGGGACAGCCTGGCAGAAAGGCTGCCCTTTGGCACCAGACACTCTGCTCTCACAGGCACTGCACACAGCAAGCACAAGAAAGGCCCGTGTGGCCCCTGCCTGGCCTCCCACTTCCCAACAGCGAGGGCTGGCAGGCTGGCTGGCTGGGTTCCCTCACCTACTTGCTTGCTTACTCCAAGGCCGCCTCAGCTTCTGGCAACCAGCACCCTCAGGCCAGCGCCAGAGGCACCATTCGCCTGGGGAGCTTGTAGCCAGGGCTGCTGCGACAAACAGATGCGCAAGCCTTTGGGAGGCAGAGACGCAAAAGGGCATCAGAGGAGGAAGGGAAGGAAAAAGGGGCAGAGGCCAGTGTTGCCCATGGCACCCCTGACTATCATTCAAGGCACCCCAGGTGCCAGGGCACACTGGCTGAAAGCCACTCTTTTAGACTATTGAAAAGTGATACCCAAATATTTATAAAGTCTTACTTATCCAATGAGCTGTTTACCCAAACACCATTTTGCATTATTTAGAGAATAGCATTACCTGGCTATAATTCACCATAAGGTGATTTTTTTCTTTTTTTTACACCCCCCCCCAGCAATGTTCTCAAATCCACTTTTGTCTTGGATGAAGGTACAATGTCATCTGTATACAATAAAACAGATACAGTACTTAGGGACATGATAATTTGGAGATGACAAAAACATCTGTGAGCTCATCCAATTTCGCTTGTCCTGTGCCCAGAAACTGTGGGTCTGAGAGGTTTTCCACTCACCCCCTGCTTTCCTGACATGGGTCCAAGTCGTTTTCCATTTGGGAGAAAGCAATGCGACAAGTGGAAGTGTGAATGAGCCCCATGGCAAGAGTGGGAAACCTCCACTGCACTTGCCAGTCTTTCCCTTATGGCCCACAAAACTGGGCAAGCCCACCCACCCTACAGATTAAGGCTGGGGCTTGAGGATTTTTTTATCTAACCAGGACTATTTTTCTAGAAAAGAGGTGCTGGAACTCACCATGAACACCTCCCTCATTCTCTTAGAATGGCAATGGTGCCCACCTGAGAGGGGCCGGAACCCACCTGAGAGGTACAGGAACAGAGTTCTTGTGAGTTCCCCCTGAAAAAACCCGTGCCAATACCTATTAGTACTAATTTTCTTCTGTCAAATATCTGAGGCCATTTGCTTCCATGTCATGACAAAAGCGAAGGGGTGGGCAAAGTCGTGCTCACCTTGGAGTCTATTTCATTTCATTACGGTGATTTTCTGTTCAGGCAGGTGTCCACAAGAAGGGGCCAAACTAGATGGGCAAGAATTGCATGAATATCCTTACTGTACACACACTTGTTGTGTAAATAACAGCTGTGGGGAGTCTGGACTGCTGGGGTGGCGATGAGAAGTATAACTCTTTCTCTTTCTGCCATGCTCTGGCAAAAAAGTTGCAGCTCTCTGAAGCTGCTGTTCACATTTAAAGGGAAGCCACACTTGGCAGCAATAGTGGCTTCCTTGGGAGTGCAAATGGAGAGATTCTTTTAGGCACAGTGGGAGAGAGAGAGAGAGAGAGAGAGAGAGAGAGAGAGAGAGAGAGAGAGAAAGAAAGAAAGAAAGAAAGAAAGAAAGAAAGAAAGAAAGAAAGAAAGAAAGAAAGAAAGAAAGAAAGATTTCCCATCTTTCTCATGCCTACTGTTTCCAAAAAAAAAATCATGCACATTAATTGCGAAAATGTCTAGTTTGGCCCTGAAATAAATACGCACAACGACATTGTAGAGGAGCACTTTGTAAGGTGTGAGCTGTTTCAGAGAAGTATCCCAAGGAGCAGGAGACAGCTGCCTGGCCGCCTCTTCAGTTCCCTGTAAGTGGCTGCACTTGAGGTCAAAGTGCCTTTACTTCAATTTTCAATCTTCTCTTCTGCCTCCCCAAACCAGCCACTGAGTTCCTTACTGAGCCTCTTTTTGTGCACACAAAAGACATGTTGAACTCATTTAAAATGGGCTCAGAGTACAAACATGAATGCAACCCGTCTGAACTCACCGGAGTTTGAGCCTGCAACCTGGTTTCCCTGGTTTCCCTTCTTTTCTGGTAAATTACAATGGCATGGCAACACAAACATTTGCTCCCATCTAGCAAACAGATTTAAATGAATCATAAAACAATTATTACCACCATTACACAAAGTCTTTGTGACTTAAAAAAAAAAATCCTATTGTCAGGGGCTCAGGAGCAGAGGGACAGGAAAGGGAGGAATTAGAGACCGAGGGGGAGGAATCCGAGGGGGAAGTGAGCGATGAGAGCCGCCCGAGGTCTCTAAGTCTCTCCAGCGAATCGGAGGATTCACAGAAAGGGGCTCCCGTGGTCAGAGCTAGGGGGTTGCCAGAGGGAACACCTCAGGAAGGAGGGGCCAGAGGGGACTCCGAGAGCAGCAGCTGGAAATCGGGACCAGCTTCCCCACCGGAGAGCAGTAGAGGGGAGGAGTCCCAGGCATCGGCAGCAGGCAGCTTTCCGTCAGCGGAAGGACATGAGTCAGGGTTAGCCACGCCTGCATCAGAGAGCGAGGAAACGGTCAAAAGGAAGGTCGGAGGCAGCGCGCGCGCGCCAAGTTCAAATGTACAAGAGGGTGGCGCAATGAGCAGCCCGGATAGGGAGCCAGGTCCTAAAGCCCGCCGAAGGGAGGGGGAAGAGTCCGAAGGGTCCGCCTCCGAAGCGTCCAGGAAGGAAGGGACCCAGGGGGGTGGTAGGACCCAGAGGCGGAAGGAGAGACGGAAAAGGTGGAGTAAGGCTAGAGTCTTAAGCTGGTGTACAGGGGGCGGAGACTCAGACGGAGCTTCGCCGGTCTAGGGTCTAGACGGAGAGACGCACGCTAGGGTTTGAAAATGGATAATGTACTTTAATAAAGACTTTTGTATATTACCGCTGGCTAGCGTTGGTCCTCTGTGAGCTGGGACCTGGAGGCAGTCTCTGACAGTAAGCTCCGTCTCCCATTTCATCAGTTTTCTTCACCGAAGGAGTCGCTGCGTGAGTATACGCAGCGTGGGAAGAAGACCGGTGCCTTGCGAGCTCACAAGAGTCAGGCGAAATGACTACCGAACAGCAAATAGCTGCCTTGCAAAATGCGGTGACACAACTCAACGCGGAGGTAATCGCATCCAGGAAGAGAGAAGACGAAGCGGCTGCTGCCTGCAGAGATCTCCAAGCCAGGTTGGAAGTGCTTGCGAAGCAGGGGCAACCGGGACCCAGATCCGAGGGGATTGGGTTGGGGAAGAGAGGAGGCAGCCTTGTATCTCAGTTCGATGGGAATTTACAGCAGTACCCCAATTTCCGAGCAGACGTGCAGTTTGCGCTGAAACTGCTGGAAAAAGACTTTAGAGATGAGCAAGAGAAGGTGGGGTTTATCTTGTCCCATTTGCAAGGGGACGCGAAAGCATGGCTGCGCAATCTGTGGAGAGATAAGGATCCAGCGCTCCGAAGCGCAGATGCATTCATTAAAGCAATGGATTCCTGCTTTTTATCAAACATTGACATTGACATTGCCCGGAAGGACATATTTGGACTAAGACAAGGGAAAGCCAGCGTAAGGCAGTTTCATTCCCGCTTTTTTGCATTAGTCAACGTCCTGGGTTGGGATAAGGATTCTCCGCCTGTTAGAGACCTCTTTTGGGAGGGATTGAACCCGCAGGTCAAGGATGAGATCGCAAGGGGGGAGAGACCCAAAAGCACTCAGCAAGTGGTTGAAAGAGCGCTAACGGTGGGTGTGCGGCTGGAAGAACGCCCATGGAGCAAAGAAGAAGAGCGTTGGGGACGCACACCAGCGAGAGGGCCCCCCCTCTTGCCCAGGGATGTCGCGCGTGCGCAGTCCACGCCTCCACAGGGAGGGGGCGAAGAGCCGATGGAGATTGGCGGTGCTAGGGCTCACTCAGCAACCAGAGCCTTAACACCGGGAGCAGTCAAAACGAAGCCGCCTAGAGGGAACAGGAAGTGCTATATCTGCGACAGTGGACAGCACATGGCGAAAGAGTGTCCCCAGAGGCTCCACAAGCACACTGCAGCTTCATTGACAGTAATGGAAGCAAATCAGCAGAGAGGACCACAGCAGGGAAACGACGGAGTCTGGCTGGAAACGGAGGCACTGGGGCCCAGCCAGACGAGTCAATGAAGAAGTCCCCAGAGATTTTGCAGCCCACAGACCCCCTCCCGCCCAAACCAGTGGTGCAGCTCACCGCATCGCTCCAGCTGCCCAATGAACTCACCTTAGAAGTGCCTATTACGATTGACTCTGGCAGTAATGCGGACTTTATAGGACTGGAGTTTATTCAGCAACACAACATAGCGCTACTGCCAGCCACGCTGCCCCTGAAGGTGGTCACAGTAGATGGCAGGGAACTGCTAGGGGGGCAGGTGGTACAGCAGACACCACCTATGGTGATGCAAATTGGGAATCACCGGGAAGTCATCAGCTTCAATGTCACCCAATTGTCGGACACACCCGTAGTTTTGGGCATGAGTTGGCTGCACAGGCACAGCCCAGCATTGGCTTGGTACCAACGCCAACTGACTTTTGGCTCCTCCTACTGTGCGGAACATTGCATCCTACCTAGCCCAGAAGGGGAAGAGGATGACCCGCAGTTACAGTTGGGCACGCTGCAAGCAGTGCCTCTCAAGTATGCGGAATTTTTGGAGGTATTCTGTGAGAAGGAGGCGGACAAGCTACCTCCGCACAGACCCTATGACTGCAAGATTGACCTCCTGCCGGGGGCGACGCTGCCAACCGGGAAACTGTATTCCATGTCTGAGGATGAACGGCAGGAACTCAGGGAGTTCATAGATCACAATTTGAAGCGCGGGTTCATCCGGGAGTCGAAAGCGGTGGGAGGCAGCCCAGTATTCTTTGTGAAGAAGCGGGATACGCCCCAAAAAAGACTGGTGGTGGACTATAGAATTTTGAACTCGAAAACCAAGCCCTCGGCCTTCCCCATGCCCAAGATAGACGACCTGCTCGCGACGGTGAGGAAAGGGCGTGTTTTTACCAAGTTGGATCTGCGAGGGGCGTACAACCTGATTCGCATGCGGGAGGGCGACAAGTGGAAGACGGCCATGTTCACGCCACTGGGCACCTACGAATACAGAGTTATGCCCTTCGGATTACAAAATGGCTCTCACTGTTTTCAAGCTTTCATGCATCACGTGTTGGCGGGACTCCTTTACAAGAAGTGCGTATGCTTCCTGGACGACATCCTGATATTTTCTGAGTCGCGAGAAGCGCACGAGAGGGATGTCAGGGAAGTTCTGCAGAGACTGAAGGAGCACAGGCTGTACGCCAAGCTGGAGAAGTGCCAGTTCGACATGACGGAGGTGGATTTCCTGGGCTACAAACTGTCGGACAAGGGGCTCGCCATGGACAGCGCCAAGGTTCGCTCAGTATTGGACTGGAAAAGCCCGCGCAATCGGAAGGAAGTCCAGCGGTTTGTCGGCTTTGCCAACTTTTACCGCAAGTTCATCAAGGGGTTCGCTATGCAGACGGCGGCCATCACCAACACGCTCAGCTCCAAGAAGAAGAAATTCATCTGGACGGAGCAAGCGGAGCAGTCCTTTCAGAAACTCAAGCGACTCTTCGCGTCCGAAGAGCAGCTGCTGCATGTGAATCCCAGCAGACCGATGAGGGTGGAGACAGACGCCTCAGACAGAGCCGTGGGAGCCGTCCTGTTGCAACAAGACCAGCAGGGGGACTGGAGGCCGTGCGCCTTCTACTCGAGGAAGCTCAGCAAGTCGGAGCAGAATTACACCATCTGGGACAGGGAGTTGCTAGCCATCCATGCAGCGTTCAAGGCATGGCGGCACTTCCTTATCGGAGCCAGACACACAGTGCAGGTCCGCACGGACCACAAGAATCTAGAGTACTGGCGCACGGCGAGGTTCCTAAACCAGAGGCACATTAGATGGGCGGAGTTCTTCGCGGACTTCGACTTCAAGATAGAGTACATCCCGGGCGACAACAACGTAATGGCGGATGCATTGTCCAGAAAGCCGCAATACCTCGAGGAGGCGGCACCGTCGGCGGCCAAGCACATTTTCGCACCGGAAGCGTGGGCATGCGCTTCGGCAACCGTGGACCTGGACGCCGTACGTCAAGCGCTGCAGGAGGACCCCTTCGCACGAGCCAAGATGGAGGAGGTGCACAAGGGCACGGCGAAGGACGACGAGTTCCAGATAAGAGACGGGTTACTCATCCGCAAGGGAGCGCTCTACGTGCCGGGAGACGACCTCCGCGCAAGGGTACTGCAGCAGCTACACGACGCTCCCACCACCGGGCACTTTGGCAAAGAAAAGACGGTAGAATTAGTGGCCAGAGACTTTTGGTGGCCCAAGATGCGGGGGGAAGTAGCGGATTACGTCTCGAGATGCGACACCTGCCAGAGGGCCAAGTCAGTTCACAAGCCGCCGGCGGGACTGCTGGAACCGCTGCAGACACCATCGGAACCGTGGGAGAGGGTGGCCCTGGACTTTGTCACGGACCTGCCCAGTTCGAGGGGAAAGACAGCAATGCTAGTGGTGGTGGACCTGTTTACCAAAATGGCACACTTCATTCCGTGTGCGAAGGTGGCCACAGCGGAACAGACCGCCAAACTGTTCATAGACCACGTGTTTAAAGTCCACGGTCTGCCACGGTCTATTCTCTCCGACCGGGGGCGACAGTTCATCTCGAACTTCTGGCAGAAGCTGATGGGCATCCTGAACGTCAAGGTCAACCTAGCGTCGGCGAGACACCCGCAGACCAACGGGCAAGCGGAGAGGGTCAACGCCATCATGCAGCAGTACCTGAGATGCTACGCCAATCAGCAGCCTACGACATGGGTAGACTACCTGCCTCTCGCAGAGTTCGCTTACAACAATACGAAGCACGTGTCGACAGGGGTGACGCCGTTCTTCGCCAACAACGGGAGGCATCCCAGAACCTTCCCGGGTTTAGAGAGAGTGGGGGAGGGGGAGCCACAGGCAGCGGAAGCCTTAGCGTCGGAGTTGCAGGAAGTCCACGAACAGCTCAGGAGGCAGTTAGAACTAGCAAAGCACGCATACAAACTGCAGGCTGACAGACACAGAAGAGTTGGGGAAGACATACAGGTGGGAGACTGGGTCTGGTTAGCAGCGCAAGCAGTGCCGACCAGATCGTTAGCGAAGAAGAAGCTAGGACATAAGCAGCTAGGGCCTTACCAAGTCCAGGCACAGGTCAATCCAGTGGCCTTCCGGTTAGCACTTCCGGAGGGTTCCAGAATGCATCCGGTGTTCCATAGATCGGTGCTCACGCCCTACAAAGCACCTCATAGATTTCAGGAGCCAGGCACAGCGCCAGACCCGCTCAGAGAAGGGCCCAGAAAGGGAGGGTCGCCAAGAGGGGGGCACATCAACGAGGTCACAGAGATTTTAGACTCGAGATGGGGGGAAGAGGGAGTAGAATATCTCCTAGCCAGAGAGGGTACCCCGGCCAGTGCCAACAGTTGGGTGCCGGACTATGCCTTGGAGGAGCCTCTGCTCAAGGAAGAATTTCATGCCCTCTTCCCACACAGGCCCATGCCAGCCGAGTATTTCGACGACTGGCTCTTCACACCCACACTTTCAGCCAGCACGTTCCAGGGGTTCGCCTCGGACGAGGAACCGGCACCAGACACACGCTCCCCGGAGGGCTCACCCTCGGGGTCTGCCTCAGACCGCTCTTATTGGTGGGACGATCGACCAGAGGAGCAGTGGCGCAGGAAGTGGCTGGGGGGTCCTTGGCAGACATCACCCTCAGAGGGGAACGGGGGCGAGACGGACATGGACGTGTGGGGGGAGGACGTGGGGTTCGAACACGGAGGCAGAGACATGGAAGCAGAGGAGATCGACGTCAACGAGTGCACGGAGAACGAGCCGGACCTAGCCGGTTTGATGTACGACACGGGGGCCGAACTGTATCCGGCACTCACCCCCGCTACGACGGAGCACCCAGTACCCACACCGGAAGGAGGGGAGGGGGGAAGGGGGGGCTTCGAGGGGGGGATGGATGTCAGGGGCTCAGGAGCATAGGGACAGGAAAGGGAGGAATTAGAGACCGAGGGGGAGGAATCCGAGGGGGAAGTGAGCGATGAGAGCCGCCCGAGGTCTCTAAGTCTCTCCAGCGATTCGGAGGATTCACAGAAAGGGGCTCCCGTGGTCAGAGCTAGGGGGTTGCCAGAGGGAACACCTCAGGAAGGAGGGGCCAGAGGGGACTCCGAGAGCAGCAGCTGGAAATCGGGACCAGCTTCCCCACCGGAGAGCAGTAGAGGGGAGGAGTCCCAGGCATCGGCAGCAGGCAGCTTTCCGTCAGCGGAAGGACATGAGTCAGGGTTAGCCACGCCTGCATCAGAGAGCGAGGAAACGGTCAAAAGGAAGGTCAGAGGCAGCGCGCGCGCGCCAAGTTCAAATGTACAAGAGGGTGGCGCAATGAGCAGCCCGGATAGGGAGCCAGGTCCTAAAGCCCGCCGAAGGGAGGGGGAAGAGTCCGAAGGGTCCGCCTCCGAAGCGTCCAGGAAGGAAGGGACCCAGGGGGGTGGTAGGACCCAGAGGCGGAAGGAGAGACGGAAAAGGTGGAGTAAGGCTAGAGTCTTAAGCTGGTGTACAGGGGGCGGAGACTCAGACGGAGCTTCGCCGGTCTAGGGTCTAGACGGAGAGACGCACGCTAGGGTTTGAAAATGGATAATGTACTTTAATAAAGACTTTTGTATATTACCGCTGGCTAGCGTTGGTCCTCTGTGAGCTGGGACCTGGAGGCAGTCTCTGACACCTATGATAATTGCACAATGGTCCAGTTCCCCTAATGAGACTAACAGGCAACATGGATGCCTCAGGGCAAAGTGTCGTTGTTGTTGATGATGATGATGATGCTCTTGTGTGGTGACAGCAGTCAAGACCAGGAGGGCAGCGTCCTTAAAGTTATTCAGATTTGATCCCCAATTTACCTTTTATAATATGGAATCGGTGCTGACAAATGTAAAATTCTTCCATTTTTATGTGTTAGCCGAGTGTCCTGTTGCATCATTGGACGTATTTTAAATGCCATAACATTGTCCAGCTAACATAACTTGTTTCACTGGATTCAGAAAACTACAGTATAGTCACATCAAAGTGTACCTGGTTTGTAGGTCTTTGACCCTCATAATGGAAATAGTGGTTTCAGAAGTCCAATCCAGGACGTTTCACAAGATTCAGGACTGAGTACCACTGGGAGAATGCTTTTCAGCCTCCTGGCAGTAACACAGGGCACTTTTTAAAATCCTCAATGTTATTTAGTATCCATATGAAGCTACTGGAGTGGTCTTTAGGAGTGTTTAAAATCACAAAATAAGTAGCAAAGTAAAGCATGGAAATATAGGCTGTTAGACCTTTAAAATACAATCTTCCAATTTTCTTCCAAAGTTTCCCTCTTCCCCTGGTGTAGAAAAAGACCACATGTTTGGTAACAAACTCTCCCAATGTCAGATTCATGTGCTTTTCCATACAGCATTCAGAAAAAGTTGTGTAGGCAGCAAAACGTGGCTTAATTACAATGGTGAAAGTTCCTAAATTATTTGTATAGGAACTCAAGAGAGCCTTAGAATCATAGAACTGTAGACTCCAAGGGACTCCAAGGGTCATCTAGTCCAACCCCCTGCAATGCAGGAATAAGTATTTTCTGATAAGTACTTACATTGCTGTTTTGCTGTTTTTGATCCTCTATCTCAAGGGCAACTATGTTGATGATAAAGAGAATTAATGGCGGCTGCACTCGCTGGGGGCAGATTGAATGTGGGGAATGTGTTGACTTTGAGGGAGTTCATCTAATAGCACCCAGAATTACAAGCATGTGAACTGTGGCAGATTTGCAAAAAGTACCGTATTTTTTGCTCTATAAGACTCACTTTTCCCCTCCTAAAAAGTAAGGGGAAATGTGTGTGCATCTTATGGAGCGAATGCAGGCTGCGCAGCTATCCCAGAAGCCAGAACAGCAAGAGGGATTGCTGCTTTCACTGCCCAGCGATCCCTCTTGCTGTTCTGGCTTCTGAGATTCAGAATATTTTCTTTCTTGTTTTCCTGCTCCAAAACTAGGTGCGTCTTGTGGTCTGGTGCGTCTTATAGAGCGAAAAATATGGTACTTGATGGGCAGAGAAAACAATCATGAATAAAATGCAGAAGATAATAATGAGCAAATCTCTGAATAAAGGGAAGGCTGGTGAAGAAGAGCAGCCCCTGAGAAACAAATATTGGAGATGATTTATTAGACCAGGAAGAAGGTCTCACAGAGTTCTCTGAAGAGTCACAGCCATGCCTAGAGGACGGCTCAGTGCCACTGGCAGTTCAATCTGGAATTATTTTAGAAGAAAAAGCGACTAAGCTTCCCGCAGTAGCAAGAATGCTGGAGGGAGACAATCAATGTCATGATGGAGCCAGGATGTTTAGAGCCGAGAGGTTGAGGAACGAGATGGAATTAATGGAATGGGGACTCTGTGTACAATCTGAAATCATCTCAGAAGAAATGGCCATGCCCCCCATAATACCATTGAAAAGAGAATGTAAATTCAGAAAGTGGAAGATTGAGCTTTCTAATTGACAAGGATGGAAGGTCAAGGTAACAGGAAGCATAGAGTGTGAACGAATGTCTACATAACTTGTAATTGACAATGGCTATTGTCCTATTATATAAACACAGCAAGGAAATTCATGAGAAAGTTGTGAGGCTGGACTGGGGGAAGTTCAAGGCTGAATTTTATATTTAATAATAATTGAAGAACCTCTCTTTTATTCTTTTATCCTTCCAGCTCTTTTTCTTTTCTCCCCTTTTTTCTGTCTTTTTTATTATTTTCTGTTTAGAAATAGTTTGCTTTTTATTGTATTGTGAAAAGTCTTAATAAAACTTTATTAAAAAAATGAAAACTGGAAAACTGAAATGGGGGGGGTGGGCTTGTTTGAGCCCTGTGGTCTGAGCTTGGAGCAGCCATCTCACGCCTCTTGACAAGCTGAGCTTCTCTGGTAGACCGTAAGTCTACTTACCCTTCTTGGCACAGTGGTGTTGCAGGCTGGTACAGCAAAAGGCTTGATTACCGTCCTCCCCAAATGAGGGGAAGTGACCAAGCTAAGCTTCATAGGACAGCTTACTCTATGTCATTAACCCCTCCATGCATCAATTAGACTTAAGCACGTTGCTTTTATGAGGCTGATGATTGCACAGTCACCATGTAGAGCCTCTGCTCAGAGATCTGCACTGCCTGCCAATCTCCTGCAGGGCCAAATTCATGGTCTTACAATTGGCATTGCCAGTATTTTCTGTGAAGAGAACCAGAACTTACAGGGTTAAGAAGTTCTGAGTGACGTCTCACATTCTGAGGCGTGGCTTTGTTCACAGAGGGGAGTGTTTCTGTGTTCAGTGTTGTTCTGTTTCGCTGACAGAGAGAAGCAAGATGAGTGCGCTCTCGCCGGGTTGATTTAAGAGTTGTTATTCTACACCATTAAAGACTGGAAAGAGATAAGCAAGGCCACTATTGTGGAGGGTCACATGATCGGATGATTCCATTTCTTATCACTGTGTGTGTGTGTGTGTGTACACGGAGGTCAGGCTGACAAACTTCTGCCCTTTGTTCTCTCTCCACATAGAGAGGATGTGTGAGAAGTCGCTCACACAGCATGCAATGTTTCTTTTGTTTTCTTTGCTGTAAATAATAAAATGCTTGATGCCACAATTCCTACACAATTTTGCTTCTGCTTATTCTGCTGATACGTCTTATATGGATGTGCACATGTCTTACGGATGTGTGCTGATGCTTTTATACGCGACTCCGCCAAGGGATCATCCTGTTGGGCATATGGTTCTTAATGTCTTGGGACCAGCTTATTTGAGGAATCAACCACTCAATGGGCAGAACTGGCACTTTTGCACTTTAGTTGTTCTGCAGTTGTAAGAAAATTTACATTCTATGTAATGAAAATTTACATTACATGTGTCCTTTTGGCACCAGCTTAAAAACTTTTCGTAAGGCAAACCAATTTAAAGATGAAGGTAGTTCATGTGTTTTTTTAGCTTACTGCTGTTTTTAATCATATTTGGAATGTTTCTAATACCTGTTTTTAATTGTATTTCATTGGTTTTATTATTTTTGTAAAACACTTATCACATGCAAGCAGTATATATATATATATATATATATATATATATATATATATATATATATATGCAGGTTTTGGTGTCCTCGGGTGTCTTCCCGTGTAAAAGTTGGGGTGTCTAGGCGACGTTTCGACGAGGTCTCACTCGTCATCTTCAGGCTGGTGCTTTCGGCTTCTTGTTACTGGAACAGAGCAGGATCTCAGTGTTTGAGTTCCTATAAATACTGTTGAGGAGGTGTGGCCTCTAATGTTCTGGGCAGAGAGGAAGTTCCCAGGTTAGTGTGCCTTTTCTTCTTTTGTTTCTTAATTACTTGAGGGATATCTTGAGTGATTTCTTGAGTTGTATCCTGAGTACCACTTAGGTGGGTCATTAGGTGTGGATTAGTTGCTAAAGCCTTTGTGTCTTGACCTCTTGAACTTTGTGAAGAGTTTTTCTGAGAAGATGGTTGTACTGCATTTTGTTGTGCTCTGGCTTGGCTTCGTGTATAGGGGCGAGCTGTGGTTTTGTGGTCTGTGCCAGCCAGATCTGTGTAGGGATTGCAGGGGGGTGCAGCATCCGGAGGTGCCACCATGGTTTGGCTACTGGATGGTATCTGTAATTCATCTGTGGAGAGGGTCTGGGTTTGGGTCTGGTGTGGTTGATTGGTGATGGCGTTCTGTGTGCCTCTGGCTCTGGTGTCAGTTTTTGTGGGGAGGGCTAATTTCCAGATGTCTGGCAAGCGGGATGTGTCGTCACGCTTGTTCATGTTGTGATGACACATCCCGCTTGCCAGACATCTGGAAATTAGCCCTCCCCACAAAAACTGACACCAGAGCCAGAGGCACACAGAACGCCATCACCAATCAACCACACCAGACCCAAACCCAGACCCTCTCCACAGATGAATTACAGATACCATCCAGTAGCCAAACCATGGTGGCACCTCCGGATGCTGCACCCCCCTGCAATCCCTACACAGATCTGGCTGGCACAGACCACAAAACCACAGCTCGCCCCTATACACGAAGCCAAGCCAGAGCACAACAAAATGCAGTACAACCATCTTCTCAGAAAAACTCTTCACAAAGTTCAAGAGGTCAAGACACAAAGGCTTTAGCAACTAATCCACACCTAATGACCCACCTAAGTGGTACTCAGGATACAACTCAAGAAATCACTCAAGATATCCCTCAAGTAATTAAGAAACAAAAGAAGAAAAGGCACACTAACCTGGGAACTTCCTCTCTGCCCAGAACATTAGAGGCCACACCTCCTCAACAGTATTTATAGGAACTCAAACACTGAGATCCTGCTCTGTTCCAGTAACAAGAAGCCGAAAGCACCAGCCTGAAGATGACGAGTGAGACCTCGTCGAAACGTCGCCTAGACACCCCAACTTTTACACGGGAAGACACCCGAGGACACCAAAACCTGCATTCCTGTACCCGTGAAAATCTACGAAAGCATATATATATATATATATATATTGATACACACTGCACCTTGAAATTGTGGCTGCATGCAGAAGCACACATTTTAAGCCTGATTTCCCTCCTAAAGAATTATTGGAACAGTAGTTTGTTAAGGGTGCTGGAAATTTTAGCTCTGTGAAGGGGACCTGTGGTCCCCAGGATTCTTCAGGGCTGGGAATGTGCTTTGAATGTATGGTGTGCATGCAGCCCATGAACTGAGACCTTATTACCATAAGTCCACTTACCCTTCTTGGTACAGTGGCGTTGCAGGCTGGTAACACCTCCTTCCACTGGGACCTGATGTGGGCAGCAGTTGCCAGGGTCTGCCTGGCTGGTGAGGGGGCTTTTTGCTCTCCTCTCTGGCTGGGAAAATTGATCCAAGCCTGCCTGCAAGATCGACCAATGGCAGGCAGGCTTGGAGGCTGGGCCCTGATTGGGGGTGGGCATGACGGAGCAGGTAGACTTCCCTCAGGTCTGCTCCCAGGGTATTTAAGATGGCCTACTCTGGCCCTGGCACCCGGTTTTCCATGTTGGATCAATAGGACCATCAGACCATCTTGGATGGAGAGGAGGTTGCAGTCCCTGCCTGCCTCTCCAGAGGTAGGGTATCCCATTAAAGGGACCCAGGAGTCCATACACTCAGGCAGGGATAGGGGCCTCAGCATTCCTGCCGGGATCCCCCCATCTGATGTGAGTTATAGGAAACTTCCGCTGCCGGGTTGACCCTTGGTGTCACTTTTGGCAAGTCAGCCAGAAGTTAGTGGTTGCCCAAGGCCTGTGCCAAACCACTTTCATCTATAAATCAATTCAAGATGTGTTGTGTCCATTATTCATGTTCAGTCAGGGGAGGTGGGGAGGGCAGAGCCTGGGCATGCAAGTCTTCCCATAATTAGATTTCATGGTTACCCCTTCACCAAGGTCAGCTTTAGAAGGCTAGTTCCCTATGGAAACTGATGGCATTTTCTGGGGTAATGTTTATTTAGAACAATATGGGTTGAGCAGGTAGCAACCAAGTAGGCAGTCAGGCAGTCATATGCCATTCCCAAATCACCATCACCCCAAAGCAGCTGGCCCAACATCAAAGTGGGGGAAATCAAGGGTGTTCAGGGAATCTAGATCTAGAATCTTTTATTGTAATCTTTCACCATTCAGCAAGTATTTTAGTTTCATAAATCTGTGGCAGTGATGGGTCATGGTGCTGAGGACCAGCTCAGGAGATTTTCCTTGCACAGCCAATAGTGGCTGCCCCCTGTCCTGTCCGCTGCTTTGCTGGAGAAAGAAACTGCAGCAAGCAGGTCATACGAAGTAAAAGAGAAACAGTAAAATGGATTGATTCTGTGCATTATGGAAAACGAAATAGATGCAATGGTGTGTTGTTCTTTTCAAAAGAGAGACATTTTTAAAAATGCACAGTGTGACGGAGAGGTCAAACAAGCAACAGAAACACACGTTTCCCCAGTGACTCACAAAAGAGCATTGATCTCATTGTAGTGGCAAGAAGTTCCTACTAAAATAATGTGACCTTTGCATAATAAAACCTCAAAGAGAGGTGGGGCGTGTGTGTTTTCCTTCCATTTGGCCAGTTTGGCTCAGGTTTACCAAAGGCTTGGTAAGAGACTGTTCTATTGCTGCTGACTCTGAGCCAGGCTTTAAGCAACCTTCCCAGAATGACATGTTGGCCATGAACCAAGCTGAGTTCAGCTCCGCAGATTCATTACTTTGATCTGGAAAATAGCCAGACTCTCATAATCTGGATTAGCAATATTTGTGTTTTAGCTAAGGGTGGGGAAGAAATGCTGCTCCAGAGTTTCTGGGTCAATTTCTGTTTCTTATTTGAAGACCTGCAGTTCTATTGTCACGTATCTGCATTTTGATTATGGTCTTAACAACTATATGGTGCCAGCAAATTGTTTCAGGAAAGATTGGGTAGCTCTCTTGCCCAGGGGCCAGGGGTCCGCCTGCATTTTAGTAGGAATGCTAACAGAACCACCCACCTCAGTTGGACTCAGATTGTGAGGTTCCACTTGACTAGATAGATACTAGGTTTGTTTGCCCCAGAAGTATATTATTTAGAGAATTTTGCAAACTGGGAGAGGAGGAATTCGTGATCCCCATTCAGTTTTTTAAAGCCGGTTATAAACATACCAAAATGCATAAAAAATATTAAAAGTAACTTTTCCCAACCGAAGGCATCTGAAATCATTTTTGTTGCAGAATTGCGCAGCTGCTAGTTTGTTTGTTTTTTATCTATTAAAGTTATAATTTATTGATTGATTGATTGATTGATTCATTCATTCATTCATTCATTCAATTTATACACCCAGAGGTCTCAGGGTGGTTCACAACAAGATCACAACATATAAAATCAAACCGAAAGCAGTAACCCAACCCACCCACCCACCCAAAGCCACATTCTAAAAGGGTGTTGGATGTCAGTAAGAACAACCAAAGACTTGGTTAAAAAGGAACATTTTTGCCTGGTGCCTAAAGGTGTATAATGAAGGCGCCAGGCGAACTTCCCTGGGGAGAGCGTTCCACAAACAGGGAACCACTACAGAAAAGACCCATTCTCGTGTTGCCGCCCTCCAGACCTCTCGAGGAGGAAGCACACAAAGGAGGGCCTCAGAAGATATGCTAAACATTTGTTACAGTAGTCAAGGCCCTTAACCCAATGAGGCCACTTTGAGTATGACTTAGTTGGATGTTCCTCACTGTGTGGCATAAGTTTTCATAGGCTTCTGAAGCCCACAGGCAAGGTGTACCCGTCACAGCAAAGCTCATGCCAGCATATGTTCATTAGTTTTTAAGGTTCCACAAGACTCTGCTGCTTCTATGGAGTCAGTGCAGATTCTAGCGCACACACTTGAGCTATTTTCCGGGTAAACACAACTGACCAGTTACATGTTGAATCAGCTTCAGCCATACACATCTCAAAACTGTATAGCCCAATGTGTAAACTTGGAACATACCAAGAGACTGCCGCCTTCTTTATTTCCCATTTTGATCTGCCATGTAGACCCCGAGTGCTCTGGGTATTTTTTTAACCTTGTGGGGCAGAGTCATATTGCTTGGCCAGGTATTAGAGAGCAAATCTCTGGGACATTCATCAAAAGTACTGTAGAGCATCTTCCAGAGGGGCTCCCATCTAAAAAAACTGGGCCTGAGCTTTGGTGACTGAGGCTTGGTAGATGGGGATGGGTAAACTACTGGGGTTTGTTGGTTTAATGTGATTTTAACTGGATATTTTAATTGTGTGGCACTAAAATTGTGTGGGAGAGGCTAGAAAAAAATGGGATATAATGTGTGCAATAACCTTGTAAGTTACATTTTACAAATATAGTTTACATTGTATGAATTTAGCTTCTTCTGAGACTATGATGAGAGCCAAAACAAGCCTCCAATTAATCCGACTGTTGGTGCTTTCTGCATTAAAGATATCATCTCTCATTCCGTGTATTATTTTCTCAGATTCAGTGTTACGAAGAGGCAATCCATTTATTCTTCAAAAGTGCCTGCTAAAAAAGAAAACTTGCGTGCTTAAAAAATCTGGGACAGTTCTTGGCTGAATCAGGAAAAAATAAATCTTAGAATGATTTCATAATCTGAAAAACGTGGCTGGAAAACAAATGTTTATTCCAAATGTACTAATGCCACAGTAATTAATAATTGTTTAATATTAACAACATTGCTGTTGAATCAAAGAAAATACATTGGCGATAGTTGCAAGAAAAACTGACTACAAAAATGCAGATTCCCTCAAATATATACAGGTCGCTTCCAACTCCCCCCTGCCCTCTGCCCCTTTTCTAAAAATATCCCTAGTAATAACCTACTTCTAATACAAGGCAGCTTGTTTGTTACAATGAATGCTGGAAATTTAGTGAATGTCAACATTTGCATGTGCATATTTTGAATCACAGCTGAACAGGGGTGCAAACCTGAATAAAATATTGGCAAGGTAAAATATTGGCATAATTGATCACACAAAACAGCAAACGAACACCATTTGAACAGCAATGCCTATCAGCTTGGGAGGGGGGGGGCCCTCTCAGATATTTCTTTGGTAGGGGGCTGAGCCCCTAGGATAAGGTTACCAGATTTTTTTGAATGAATCTGGGGACACTTTTCAACTTCAGTGGGTTCTGTATGGGGACTGATTGAGGCAGTCATCTTAATTCATGGTGTGTGGGATCCAAAAGTAACAGTCGGGCAATACCTTTATCAGGACCAACGTAAAAAGTCACGAAACAGTGAGCAAGCTTCGACATTCCCCAGTGCTCAATTTTGGTGGGGGGTGGGAGGTGAAGGAAAGAGGGAATCCGGTATGTCACAGAAAAAATGTGCAGGTGTTTAATTTCCTCCAACAGTGACATGAAAGAATAGGTTTCCAGGCACCTATATTTATCTTTCTGGATGGGGTGGAATCATACTCTCACTCACATAGATGCAACACACACAAAAGCAAAAGGAACAGAAAGAAAGAATGAAAAGGCGGGAAGGAGGAGGGAGTGAAACAAACACTACCAGGCGGCCCTCTTCTTTGTTGTTTAGTCGTTTAGTCGTGTCTGACTCTTCGTGACCCCCTGGACCAGAGCATGCCAGGCACTCCTGCCTTCCACTGCCTCCTGCAGTTTGGTCAAACTCATGTTGGTAGCTTTGAGAACACTGTCCAACCATCTTGTCCTCCGTCGTCCCCTTCTCCTTGTGCCCTCCATCTTTCCCAACATCAGTGTGCTGGTCCCAGGGGGGATAAGGTACTATTACCGTAGGCCAAGATCAACAGGGAGCCGGGCGGGGTAGCAGGAACGATGGTAGGGCAGAAGCAGGAAGCCAGGCGAGGAACAGGAACACTGGTAGGGCAGAAGCAGGAATCCAGGCGAGGAACAGGAACACCGGAGAGTCAGAAACAGGAAGCCGGGCGAGGAACAGGCACACTGGGAGTGCCGAACAAGGACTGGGTAAAGCAGATACTTCACAACGACGTTGCTCCCGCAACCTGGGACTGGGCTGCCTGACCTTTATCTTCTTCTAAGGCCGGGGGCGGTCCCGGCCCCCAGAAGCCCCGCCTCTCTTGGCCTTAAGGCGAGCACTCCTCCTGGGAGACACCAGTTCCCTTCGCCTCTCTGCCCTAAGCCTCTGCAGATCAGGAGAGGCCGAAGGGTTACTGGGCCCCGGGGGAGGCTCACCTGTAGCCACTGAGTCTTCCAGCACCTCTGGGGCCTGAATGATTTCACCTGGTGCCTGCTCTTGAGTTTCCTCAGCATCTAGGCCTTGCCCCAGTTCAGCCGGCCCTGGAGGCGGGGACTCCTGTGCCGGCTGGGATTCCTCCGGATCGCTCTCAGACTCGGAATCCCAGGCCATCACACCATCCCCCCTCCCAGGCCCCCCCCTCACTTGAGGGTCCGGACCCGGCTTGCTGGGGTACGCTGCATGAAACTCCCGGATGCAGGCAGGTGCGTGGACGTTGACCGCTGGTTCCCAGGAACGGTCCTCTGGCCCATACCCCTTCCAGTCAATGAGATACTGCAGCCTTCCCCTGCGGTATCGGGAGTCCAGAATGCGTTCCACCTCGTACTCAGGCTCTCCCTGCACCAAAACTGGCTGCGGTCGGGGACGGTCCGGGTGGAACTCGTCGGGTGGGGCCACCGGACTCAGAAGGGACCTGTGGAATACCGGGTGAACCTTCAGGTTTGCTGGCAACCAGAGACGGAATGCCACAGGCGAGACCTGGTCCACGATAGGGAACGGGCCGGTGAACCGGGCGTCCAGCTTCCGCGAAGGTCGAGAAGGGTGGAGGTGGCGAGTGGAAAGCCATACCAAGTCACCGACGTGAAGTTCCGGCCCCACCTGGCGGTGGCGGTCGGCCTGGACCTTGTACGCCTCCTTCGCCTGGCGCAGCTGCTCCATCAACAGCTGTTGCTGGGACTGGAGCTCCTGAAGCCACTCTGTCACCGCAGGGACCGCAGATGCCGGCAGCACATCCGGAAACAACCGTGGATGAAGGCCATAACTGGCTTGGAACGGGGTCTGCTGGGTGGACGCATTCACCGCGTTGTTATAAGCGAACTCCGCCAATGCTAGGTGGTCGACCCAGTCGTCCTGCTGGTAGCTGCAGTAACACCGGAGGTACTGTTCCAGCACCGCGTTCGCCCGTTCCGTCTGGCCATCAGTCTGTGGGTGGTAAGCAGATGAGAGACAGACCTCTGTTCCGAGGGCCTGGTGCAAAGCACGCCAAAACCGGGACGTGAACTGAACGCCGCGGTCGGACACTACACGCTCAGGTAGGCCATGCAGGCGGAAGACATGCTGAAGGTACAGCTGCGCGGTTTCCTTAGCTGAGGGTATGGATGGGCAGGGGGCACAGTGCACCATCTTCGTGAAGTGGTCGGAGAAAACTAGAAGGCAGGTGCAGCCACGAGACGGGGGTAACTCCACTACAAAGTCTAGAGAAACTGTGTGCCAAGGACGTGGTGGAACCGGCAATGGCTGAAGAAGGCCGGGGGGTCGCCCGGTAGGCCCCTTGGCCCGCCTGCAGACGTCACAACCAGCGACGTAGCGAGCCACGTCAGCCTTCAAACGGGGCCACCAAAACTCACGGCTTACCAGATGGGTGGTCCGATACCGCCCAAAGTGCCCCGCCGCTGGAGCGTCATGGGTCATCCGGAGAACCTCAGCCCGCAGCGGCCCTGGTGGGATGTACAGGCGCCCGTGGTGCAGCAGAAGACCCTGATGCGAGACCAGCCCTGGATACTGAGGGCATGATCCTTCGGCCAGTTCCCGGAGTCGTTCCTGGGCCCAAGCGTCGACCCGCTGCTGTTCCCGCACCCGAGCCTGCAGTGGCTCAACCTCCTGGGTGGCCAGGAATGCAGCTGGTGGTAGGATCGTGGTGGGTGCTGCTTGCTGAACCGTGTCTGCGTTGTCTTCAGGTTTCCGGGACAGGGCATCCGCCTTCTGGTTTTGGGAGCTAGGGATGTAGCGGATCCGGAACTGGAACCGGGAAAAGAACAACGCCCACCGGATCTGCCTTTGGTTCAGCTTGCGGGTGGTCTGGAGGTATTCCAGGTTCCGGTGGTCGGTTTTCACCTCCACCGGGTGTCTTGCTCCTTCAAGATGGTGGCGCCAAACCTCAAAGGCCACCTTGATGGCCAGTAGTTCCCGCTCCCACACGGTATAGTTACGCTCCGCTGGAAGGAGCTGGCGGGAATAGAAGGCGCAGGGTAAGAGTGGCGCTTCCGGTTCGTGCTGCTGAGACAAGACGGCACCGAGAGCCGTACTGGAGGCGTCAGTCTCTACCACAAAGGGTCGAGAAGGATCCGGATGTTGCAAGATTGGCGCTCTCTGGAAACAGGCCTTCAACCCTTGAAATGCCTCCTCCGCCTCCTTGTCCCAGGAAAACGGCGTCTTGGGGCGCAGAAGCCGGGTCAACGGGGTGGTGCGGTGAGCATAATCCACAATGAAGGTCCGGTAATAGTTGGCGAACCCCAGGAAACGCTGTAGGTCCTTGCGGTTCCGAGGTGCCGCCCATTCTCGAACCGCTGCCACCTTCCCAGGATCCATCTGCACCCCACCTGGTGAGAGTCGATGACCCAGGAAGTCCACTGACTGCTGATGGAACTCGCACTTGCTGAGCTTTGCATACAGACGATGCTCGCGCAAGCGCTGCAGCACGGTCCGGACATGGCCCTCGTGGCACGCCGGGTCACGGGAGTAAACCAGAATGTCATCCAAGTACACCACCACGTACTTGTCTAGCAAGTCCTGGAACACGTGGTTGATGTACCGTTGGAACACAGCAGGCGCGTTGCACAAACCAAAGGGCATAACCAGGTATTCGAACTGTCCGTACCGGGTCCCGAATGCTGTCTTCCACTCATCCCCGGCGCGGATCCGAATCAAATTGTAGGCTCCCCGGAGGTCTAGCTTGGTGAACACCTGCGCCCCTTGCACCCGCTCCAGTAACTCCGAAATAAGGGGCAAGGGGTACCGGTCCGGGATGGTAATTTTGTTCAGGGCCCGGTAATCATGGCAAAGGCGGAGCTCCCCACATTTCTTTTTAACAAAGAGCACTGGCGCAGCAGTGGGCGAGGTAGAAGGTCTAATGAACCCACGCTCCAGGTTCTTGCGCAAGAAGTCCTGCAAAGCCTCGCGCTCTGGCTCTGTTAACGAGTATAAGCGACTCACCGGTAGAGGCGCTCCGGGCTGGAGGTCTATGCCGCAGTCAAAGGACCGATGCGGCGGCAGCTGGTCTGCCCCCCGTTCCTCGAACACGTCATGATAGTCCCGGTACTCAGCGGGGAGCGTTGCAGCAGCCTCCTCAGTGGGTGCAGCTGCTAGCATCTCAGTCTCAGCAGGAGAACTGGGGTCTGGGAAGTGTACAGTCCGTTTGACCCAGTCAATCTGCACATTGTGAGCCTCTAGCCAGTCCATCCCAAGCACCAGGGGGAACCGGGGCATGGAGGCAATATCCAGAGTTCGCATCTCACGGTGCTGCTGGAGGCACAGGACCAGGGGCTGGGTCTCTTGAGTGACGGCGCCCGAACGCAGTGGCCGTCCGTCGATTGCCTCCACCTGTACCGGTTCTGGCTTGTTCCGAAGTGGCACCCGATGCTGGGCAGCAAAAGCAGCGTCCATATAAGAGCGGGTTGCCCCTGAATCCACCAGAGCATGGGTAAGAATCCACGGCCCTCCTGGAGGGTATAGATGTACCGGAACCATAAGGTGTTGTAATTCAATTGGTGCGGCCCCATTCTGTGCTGTTTGGGACCCCAGGTAGCCAGGGCCATCAGCTACTGGGGTTGGCGGTTTCTCAGGACAGGACCGTGCATAGTGTCCGCTTCCGCCACAATAGAGACATAGATTCCCCTCCCGACGCCGCGACTTCTCTGCGGGGGAGAGGCGTGGCCGCACTGCCCCAAGCTGCATGGGTTCCTCCAATGACTCAGCTGGGCCTGTGGGGCTGCTGGTAGACACTGGGGCCGAGAACTGGAGGTGCCGGCGGCCCCGAGCCTGACGCCGGTCCTCTAGCCGATCGTCTATCTGTAGACTCCGCTGAATAAGGGCGTCTAGCGTGGTGGGGCGTTCCATTGTGGCCAGCTGGTCCAGTATCTCATCTGAAAGCCCCTCGAGATACTGGTCCCGAAGAGCAGAGTCGTTCCAGGTCAAGTCCTGTGCCAGCAGCCGGAATTCTGTGGTGTATGTGGCCACCTTGGACTTGCCCTGTCTCAACCGCCGAATCGCCCGGTTGGCTTGACTCCCCTTCTGAGGGTTGCCGAACGCGGCCTCCAACAGATTGCAAAACCCCCCGTAGTCTGCCAGCAAGGGGGAGTCTTGCCTGAGCAGCGGCAACGCCCACTTGGTCGCCTGGTCCTTTAACAAACTAATCAAAAAATGCACCTTGGTGCGGTCGTCAGGGAAGTTCCGGGCGCGCCCCTGAATATACAGCTTGGCCTGGGCAAGGAACATGGGAAAGCTGGCCGGAGCCCCATCAAATTTCTCAGGCAAGGCCACTGGGTACTTGCCAGAAGCCGGGGCGTCGGCCCCAGGAGCCGGTAGGGCGTCCAAACGCTGCTGTAGTGCCGTAACCACGTTACTGAGCTGCTGCACGGTGTGCCTCAAGGCCTGGTTCTCCTGGGCTATTGCCAACAATGTAGCCGCTTGGTCAGCCATGGCCTCTGACTCTTCCCGAACGCACCCCAACAAAGAGGGAGTGCGGGTGAGGCGGGAGCAAACTGTGCTGGTCCCAGGGGGGATAAGGTACTATTACCGTAGGCCAAGATCAACAGGGAGCCGGGCGGGGTAGCAGGAACGATGGTAGGGCAGAAGCAGGAAGCCAGGCGAGGAACAGGAACACTGGTAGGGCAGAAGCAGGAATCCAGGCGAGGAACAGGAACACCGGAGAGTCAGAAACAGGAAGCCGGGCGAGGAACAGGCACACTGGGAGTGCCGAACAAGGACTGGGTAAAGCAGATACTTCACAACGACGTTGCTCCCGCAACCTGGGACTGGGCTGCCTGACCTTTATCTTCTTCTAAGGCCGGGGGCGGTCCCGGCCCCCAGAAGCCCCGCCTCTCTTGGCCTTAAGGCGAGCACTCCTCCTGGGAGACACCAGTTCCCTTCGCCTCTCTGCCCTAAGCCTCTGCAGATCAGGAGAGGCCGAAGGGTTACTGGGCCCCGGGGGAGGCTCACCTGTAGCCACTGAGTCTTCCAGCACCTCTGGGGCCTGAATGATTTCACCTGGTGCCTGCTCTTGAGTTTCCTCAGCATCTAGGCCTTGCCCCAGTTCAGCCGGCCCTGGAGGCGGGGACTCCTGTGCCGGCTGGGATTCCTCCGGATCGCTCTCAGACTCGGAATCCCAGGCCATCACAATCAGGGTCTTTTCCAGGGAGTCTTCTCTTCTCATGAGGTGGCCAAAGTATTGGAGCCTCCGCTTCACGATCTGTCCTTCCAGCGGAGAGGTTTGATCTTCTTGCAGTCCATGGGACTCTCCAGAGTCTCCTCCAGCACCATAATTCAAAAGCATCAATTCTTCGGCGATTCTTTACACTGCATTTGCATTCATAACATTCCTCACAAAGCTCTTGCACAGTTAGGCTGGCAATGCAAACTGCCGGCTTACCCAAAAAAGGCCTTGGTCACATCCCTTCAGGGTTCAAGTATGCAGTCTAGTATCCTTAGGAGAAAGGGAGGGGTTTTTAGGATGAATGAGTGTTATAACACAGAATCACAGAGTTGGAAGGGACCCTGAGGATCATCTAGTCCAACTTAAATATCCAGCTGTCCCATACGGGGATCAAACTTGCAACCTGGGCATTATCAGCATCACAATCTAACCAACTGAGGTGTCCTTAGGGTATTTATTCCTTTGCACAATTTTTTATATCCTATAAGTTACTGTCTATTTGCTATTTTGTTTACTTTGCCCAGTTTGTAGTTGAAAGGACATGACCCTTGTGAGAAATGACTAACTGGTTATCTTGTATATTTCCTGAATGATGACCTTACTTTGAAGGAAGATTCCATAGTATGTAGAAAACTCCATTCTTTCCTACCAGAGATGATAATTAAAGTTTTCTGGCATCCCAATATTAGTATGCTGATCATTAATTACTAGGATGTCAGGTCACATTTTAAGATAAGTGGTAGTACCAGCATCAACATAGTTCTTTGAGAGTTATATTTTATATCAAATTATGGACGTGGGTGGCACTGTGGGTAAAACCTCAGTGCCTAGGACTTGCTAATAGTAAGGTCGGCGGTTCGAATCCCCGCGGCGGAGTGAGCTCCTGTTGTTCGGTCCCAGCTCCTGCCCACCTAGCAGTTCGAAAGCACTCTTAAGTGCAAGTAGATAATTAGGTACTGCTTTATAGCGGGAAGGTAAATGGCGTTCCGTGTGCTGCGCTGGCTCGCAAGCTGCAGCTTCGTCACGCTGGCCACGTGACCCGGAAGTGTCTTCGGACAGCGCCGGCTCCCGGCCTCTAGAGTGAGATGGGCGCGCAACCCTAGAGTCGGACACGACTGGCCCGGACGGGCAGGGGTACCTTTACCTTTTATGCCATCTTGACTCATGTCATGATTTACAGGAATAAACCATATAAAAAGTTCAGATTGGCACACACCATTAGGGTTAGGGTGCTGGACCTGGGAGACTAAACTCCAAATCCCTACTCAACTATGAAGCTCACCTTAGGCCAGGGACTGTCTCTTAGCCTAACCTGCCTTTATTTGTAATAAAAATAAAAATATACATACCCAATTACATAATTTAAAAAGTTTTTTATATACAGTGGTACCTTGGTTTACAACCACAATCCGTTCCGGAGGTCTGTTTGTAAAACAAAACAGGTTGTAACCCAAGGCGCGCTTTCGCCAATGGGGCCTCCCAAAAAATTTTTTTTCATAATCCCCCCCCCCCAAAAAAAAGGGTTGTAATCCAAAAAAAAAGGTTGCAAACTGGGACATGCACTTCCAGGTTTGATGTGTTTGTAATCCAAAACGTATGCAAACCAAGGTACCACTGTACTGCTAAATCACAAAACATATCAAAGCAGTTTACAACATTCAAATGTTAAAAACTATACAACCAAAGCATAAAATTTTAAAAACAAAATGCATGGTGTACTGTATTTACACTTTTATGTCTTCCTCTGCAAATACATTAATTTTCTTAGTAGTTTAGTCCATGTATTTATAGAGAATAAAGCACATAACATATATTTCTTGTGCATACAGGCAGTGGCCATTTTGTGTGGCAGTTCCTTTCTTGGTGCCTGCACCTGTCAGTGGAATGTGCATAAGCTCCCACTCCCTTCCCCATTGCACCCCTGTTCTGCCCTCTTCTGGGTCCAAAAGGACCCACACGTCGGAGATTGCGCATCAGTTGGACACACAATGGTTGCCTCCTGTATACATTTTTATATTCTTTGAGTGATGTGGTAAGAACCAAACAGGATATTACGACTATTATCTTAGGAAATACAAAAAAAAATCTGCATCTGAAAATTCCATAATTACTATTTGACTAAAAAGAATCAAATAATGGAAAGTTCATGAAATATTTCTTTGCTCTCCTTTTTCATTTAAAGTAGTGGGCTTGTATGCTTTTAATAAAACTCTATTTTATCTCTCAGAAGAACTTCAAATAATTTTTTACTATAATCAAAAGAATGCAGAGAATTGTAAAAGTTTATAGAATTGTTTTTTCCCCTTCTGATTGGGCAGTGCATCATAAAATCCAGTTTGATGTACTATATTTTATAGGCGTACAAAGCAGGGATTTCCCACATTTACATTGGCTGTTAATGTTGTAATGATGCTGACAAATGAAATACAGATGGAGGGCTCATTTTGCAATTTAAAGCAAAGCCTGGATATGTAAGAATGCTGTCATTTTATGTGAGTATATTTAAATTATCCTAAGTAAAAAGATTAAGGAACATCGCAGCCTGGCAAAAACTGCATTGGGTGAAAACACTCACTGTCTTTGATGTGTCTCTCATGTACTGAGTGGGGTGTGTGGGTGTGTTTTACTTGTAGTGCAGCTTCATTTTTATTTTGTATCTCCCCTCTAATTATGGAATTTCTCATTAAAATAAGAAGAACCACATCTAGCCAAATGTCCTGCATGTGTTTTCGCTTTCTGAAACCAATGCAAACGATATGAATGGACTTTTTCTTCCCCTTTGCAAAAATGGTGGCATAGAGTCATGCTGACCTTCATGCTTACTATAGCACCAGCAACGATGGCATCATAGGTCTCCACCCAGGTCATGTTAGTTACATTTAAGACATGGGACAAGTTGATTGTGACAAACTTGCTCCATTGGTTTCAGTGGGAATCAGTGGCAATTGTAGCTGGATCAGGGCCACTGGGTTTAAAAGAGAATCATTGGTCATCTATTCCCTCTGCCTACAAAAGCAGGACTGCCCAGGACTGAAGCTATCTTTTCTCACCATCCACTCTCCAGATATTAAATGATTCCACACTTCATTTGGGCAACTTGTTTTATTTCCCTAAAGCTTTTCACAGCCACATACTTTCTCACTAACATTTTAGATTTCTTCTGTTCTGCTCTGTCTTCATTATTAGACCACACACAAAGCCACCAGAGCAAAGTGGAGGTGGTATCTGAATAGCAGCAGAGCCTGGTGACTTCAATTCTTGAACAATATGTCTGATATATCAGCACAATGGAATATAGCTGAGAGGAGTGGCTGTACCTGCTTATCCCTGCTGCGGTTGTGGCCATATGGGAAAGGAGCAAGAAACTTCATGGCAGGAACCCTTTGCAGAATCATCTCAGACTGAGAGCCAATGTGGTCCAGGGGTTGAAGTGCTGGACTAGGAGCTGGGAGGCCAGGTTTGAACCCCCTCAGCCACGAAGCTCGCTGGGTGACCTTGGGCTCTCAGCCCAACCTACCTCACAGGGTTGTTGTGGGGATTAATTGAGGAGGGGGAGAACTATGTATGCCACCTTGAGCTCCTTGGAGGAGAAGGTGGGATATAAATGCAACAAATAATAAAATAAATAAGAAATATTGATATGCCCCCAATTGTATACTAAGTGCTTTCCTGCAGCTAAAATATAAACAAGGCCTAGCCTGCAGGCATGTACATAACTTTAGTGCATATTTGTTTGGAATTTATTTCCAGTAAATAATAGGGTTGTGTTTATATTTGCTGAATACTTTGGAGAACACGTTTTGCTTAGATGCTCAAATGTTTAAGAGGGAACATTGCAAATTTGCTATAATCTGTTTCATTTTCCAGGGCATTTTCTTATTGGAGTCATTTTCTCCCCAGTTGTACATTCAACATAGCTAAAAACACGCAGACCTGCTCAGATTATTTACAAAAACTCTTTAGATGCCAAAATGGTCTGAACAATCATTTCCTTTCAGTTTACAGGAACATTCAAAGTGCTCTGAAGCATATTTTCAGTGTAACTCATCACTTTGAAGATTTGTCCAAGCTTTTGTTCATTTCTTGACAGGAAGTTGTTTTCCATTGCTCAAATCTAAAAGGGGAGCTTTGTAGCTCAACAGTATTCTTCAAAAGATGACATGCAATCTAGGCTCATGCATTCTCGTCCACCAGAGCTTTTAAAATTATTATTTAGTGACAGAAGCATTGATCGTGCCTTATTTCAATTGACTTATTTCTGATTTTTGAAACATCCAATAAGATATGGATTCATATCCTCAAAGTGCATTGATGGTATATAAGCCATCGCATCCTGGAGCTTAAGAGTCCATGTGGGATGGAACCGTCCCCAGAGGACACGGCAGCCAACCCCCTCCATATACTTGAGAACCACCACGGGTTATCTTTTGTTTTTTGTGTGAGGGTAAACTTAGATACTTAGAGACTCAGGCAAAAGTTGAACAAACAAGAAAGATTTATTGTATAGAACAAGTTGGCAAAACAAAAGATGTGTCAGGAGATAAAGTTCTTCCAGGAAACAGTTAACTTATTAATAATTATACTAAATGTAGTGGATGTTTCAGGCTTCTAAACAAGGTAGCTGTGGGTCCCTACAGTAGTAAAGATACAGCTTCTTTTTAACTTTAGTTGCCTATATTCAGATATTATCCTTCAGTTAGATGCTGCAAGTTTCTAGGCAAGATGGTAAATGCTCCTCGTATTTCCAGTTATTTCACTTCCTTTCTTTAGCTTAATTGCATAGGTCTTGCAGCTTAATATTTTGGTTCTTAAACCCAGTGCTGCTTTCTGTCAGTTTCCCAACATTCTGTCAATCACACTCTTGAGGTGCTTCAAGCAGCAGAGTGGATTCAGGGGTTCCCCACGCACCCCTTTTTGCCTGGTTTCTAGAAAGTCTTCTCTTTCTAGAAGATCTCCTCTCCCCTGGCTGAAATGAGACCCAATGAGACTTTTCCCTCACAGCTTCTACTTCTCCTGGCTCAAATTCAGCCCTCCAGTCAACTCCTGCCTGAATACTCTCATAAGAAACTTAACACTGTCTTTCTACCTAAGCTCAGAGGCTCCTTTCTCTAGCTATATATATTTTCCTCAGCCTGTTACACAAAGATCAGAACAAATTCCCTCCCTCTCCTCCTCAAAGTGTCTTGCTCTCTCAGAAACGGCTCCTTTTATTCTCCCTCCCCAAATGCTGGCTCCGCCCCCTCTGGCTGTCTGTCTTGGTGGCCAGTCGGAGAGAGGGTCCAGCCCTCTGGTGGGATTCTGAGGGGCTGCATCACCAGATCTGATGGGAAAACAGGGAAAACCCACTATAAATAAGTCAGAAATTAGACTGTTATAACAAAAGAAAGAAATCCCTATGGAAAACTACATTTTAAAATTTCCTGCTCTCTGGCGCCATCTGGTGTTGCATGTTTATAGTGCACTCAAATGGCTGTTTCTTTATTAATGTAGCTGAGTCCCTAGCCTGGCTCTGCCGTCCATCGCAACCTCATTGAGAAGGAGGAACTGATTGAGGGGCAACAGACCAGAAGAACTGGCAGCACCAGTGAGGTCAAGTTCCAGCTCTGAAAGTGGGGAAGAGGAGGAGGATGGTGAGCAGAATGAGCAACTCACTTTTTTGGCACACTGAAATCATTTCCCAGCATGACCCCTGCGTGGAAGGCAGGCTGAAGAGCCAGTGTGCCCTTGCCGGCAGGGTGCAGCTGTACAGAGAGATGTTTGACCAGATGAAGAGGCAAATGCGCCAGCCGCCCACCACCAAGTTCCTCCGCAAATCACCACCACCACCAGCAACTGTGTCTGACCCACAGCCAAGCACATCAGGGTCCTGGTCTACCCACCTTGTCATTGTTTCCACATCCTCCTCCAGCGATGAGGAAGACTGAGAGCCACCCTTGCCACCATTCATACCTGTCTGGTAAGCGCTGCTGGCTTTTTAAAGGGTTTCCCAAGGGCTTCCCGAGGTTTAGAGGGTGTTTACAGGCTTCTTAGATGGTGTTCCCCACTAGCGCACACGGTGCCTCAGAACGTAACCCCCGCGTAAATTGGGAGTTGCCAGTATATGAATACCATTGCATCATTTGTTATATAAATTAACTTGTTGCAGTATAAAATACACTTTAAATTGTGGTCATTGAAAGTTTTATTTACAGTATTCAATTAAGTGGACTCCTCTTTCCTCCCCAAAAAACATCCTTCCATTGTCTTCCTTCCTTTTCCCCTTGCATAATGTGTTACTTTTGCTGTTAACTCAAATTCACTGATTTTATCAGTTCATTCATTTACCTGTAATCCCCATTTCCTTGTATATAATATAAGTGCTGCTTTCAATGTATACAAAACAACCATGCTCTTTTTTCACTGAACTGTCTAAATAATTAATTAAGAAGTTTATTTATTCTAGTCCCTCACAATTTTTACTATTGAAATTTTGCTTCCCACCCCCAATATTTATTTGCAATTTTTGGCCTTTCATTCCTGTAATTGGATACTTTTTATTTTATAGATTACCTTTGGTGTTATATACTACCTCGTCACTGTTTTAAAACGGCTTTCTCTTGTGATAATATTCAAATAGAACTTGTGTGTCTTTCCCCACAACTTTTCACATACTGTGGTATCTCCCCTATTTCTGGCTCCCGTTTTATTGACTAAATATTTGTACTGGGTAGGAATTCTATTCAGTAACCCCACAACTTAAGCACATTTAATTTGTGCACATTCAACTTTATGCACGTGGCAAAAAATGAAAAATAAAAAGGGGACAGAAAGGGGGTGGCCATCTGGGGGGAAAGACTTTGGCAATCCCACCTGCCCTTGCACCTAGTGTGTTTTGACTATATGTGATTTTGGCTTTAGGCGCCACCTCCAGGACATAACCCACACCTAAGTTGGGAGCTTACTGTACTGCCTTGGAAGGGACCGAGCACACGGTTAAGAGCCCAAATAAGGTGTTTTGCTTGAACAGAACTTCACTGAGGAAATCTTGATGACCACTCAACATCTTTCAGCCTATGTACCTTGCAGGGTTGGTGTAATGATTACAAAATGCATATTGCTTTAAGTTTGTGATATGCTGCTCTGGGTTTGTAGATTCTAAGTTTTGTTTGGTCATAGGCATGCAAAATGGGCTAAAAGATCCTGCCCCCAGCACCCAAGTCTGTGTTCACAATGATCTATGTGAGACTGGATCTCCATGCCAGCCAAATGGGTGATCAGCCAAATAGGAGAAAGGCAGTTAGCTTTGAAAGGGCTAATTGGCAGGAAAAGGAGGACTAAATCCAGTCTTTCCGTTCTCCTCCTGGCTTGAACAGATGAAAAGTACCCCTCTGCCAAAAAAGGCACCTTACATTTACCACACCCCATCTGTAAAAATGAAAATATTTTCCCCCTTGGTTCCATTGGCTCATGGTTTTGGTGAATACCCTTAAAAGAGAACACAGACTTTGTGGATCATATTGAGGATGCTTTTGGAAGAGAAATCAATCAGCCTCTAGGTTATTCGGGTGAATAGGTAGTTCTGTGCTACAAATATTGCAGTAAGGATTGATTTCAGCAGTGATCTTGTTCTCGTTGGTGAAGACGATGGCAACCCACTTCTGCTCAGCTGGTAAAAGCATCATCTAAATACCATCTGCTCCCTCAGCTAGGAGGCTCAAGGGAAATAATGGAAACTGAAAACAAAGCTGAGTGTGATACAAAGAGCCTAGAGGCAACTTTCATCATGCTATGCATCATAAGATGTTGAAAATTGCCTCTAGGCTCCTCACGTCACATGTGGCTATTTGGAAGCTGGGAGATTCTCTGCTTTTAGTTAACAACCTAACTTTGAATTGTGTAACTGTTCTGCATTTTAAAAGCATAAACAATTCTTGGCAACTATTATTGTGTCATCTTTTATAAGTTCGTGACCTACATTCAACTTTACTGCTGTTTTTTTGGGGGGCGGGCGGTACTACTGGATCTGGCCCCAAGCATGGTAGGATGTCATGATTGGAATGTTGGAACTTTATTCTGTAATTACCATTCTTGTCCCTAATGTACCTAGCAGTGTGGATGGTGACGGGAAATTCTCACTTTGGGCACAGAGGTACCTCATCTCCTTTTCCTTGGTCTCTGAAAGGAAAAGCAAAATATGACCAAAATATGGGTTACCCATTAATCCACCGGGGACACGGGTGGCGCTGTGGGTAAAAGCCTCAGCGCCTAGGGCTTGCCGATCGAAAGGTCAGCGGTTCGAATCCCCGCGGCGGGGTGCGCTCCCGTTGCTCGGTCCCAGCACCTGCCAACCTAGCAGTTCGAAAGCACCCCCGGGTGCAAGTAGATAAATAGGGACCGCTTACCAGCGGGAAGGTAAACGGCGTTCCGTGTGCTGCGCTGGCTCGCCAGAGCAGCAATGTCATGCTGGCCACGTGACCCGGAAGTGTCTCCGGACAGCGCTGGCTCCCGGCCTCTTAAGTGAGATGAGCGCACAACCCTAGAGTCTGTCAAGACTGGCCCGTACGGGCAGGGGTACCTTTACCTTTACCTTTACCTTTACCTTTATTAATCCACCGAGTTTCAAAAATGCAGGACACAACCCTTCAGAAGCACCATAAACAGACAGGGAACTACAAACAGAACAAAACGAAAATTGTTCATTGCAATTGACGTAAATCGGCAATCAAACTTCTTTTGGGTCCAATAAAGAGAAGTTCCAGAGGCCCTCTGTTATTTCTACACTCTCTGAATGAGAGACCCTTAAAAGTTAAAATCCAGTAGAGTTACCACTATTGAAAGATCATCCCTCATCTGAAGTTAAAATGCTTGTTGTCAACTTTTTAACCTGTTGCAGCCTAAGTCTACTCTCCTTCCTCAGCGGGCACTGTTGCAGCCAGGCCCTGGGCCACATGGGTGATCTGGCAGGTGGCAGGCTGGATCAACCAGCTGCTGCCTAATTGGCCTTTGCCAGCAGACTTGGGTCGGGCATTCCCCTGGAGCGAGCCCAACCAGCCAGTCAGGATGCTTGGGCTTGCTCCCAGGGGTCACTAAATTGCAGCCTGTCCAGCACTCTATTGCTTTCTTGTGCTATGACCTGGCTATGGACCAAGTTGGCCACCATATTCGGGACCAGGCAGGATTTTTTCCATTTGGCAAATAGGCACTAGCCATTTGGTTTTTTGCCTACCTTGTAGCAATTGTCACAACTTTGTAAGGCGGTTAGGCATTGGGTGAGCCTAGATCTTAGCTGGAGGGGAGGTTGTAGCCTCCGCCTGCCCCTCCTTGGGAAAAGGGTATCCTGTTAGAAGGATCTGGAAGGAATGGCTTCTGTCTGACACCCAGGCAGGGGCTAGGGCCAGACCACTCCTCCAATGGGAACCCCACGGGGGTACCCTTATTTGATGTAGCATTTTTTGTGTGTATAAGATGCCCCCATGTATAAGATGACCCCTATTTTTTTGATCCAAAAATTAAGAAATCAATATTTTAAACATCAAACAAAACAACTTGGATATTTTATTAAATATTCAAAGCACCGGCACTGGCGTAGCAACCCCTGCCATCTAATAACATTGTCTTAAACAAGGAAATATCCCCTCCCCCCTGGAAAATATGGTAAGTCACAGGGCATCCCCCATGGTTGTGGTTGACCTTCACAGAGGGGCTGGAGTGGAATAGCAATGGCTTGACCCAATGCCTACACCAACCCATTCTCTACTGTAACCAACAAAGTTGTGGCCTTATTCAAGCCCAAACCCAAAATGCTGTTGTCCCGTGTGGTTATTTATTTCCCTAGGGAACTGTGGGGGTCACAGGGTCTTGGCACACAAATGGATTAAGGTCCACATCAAACCTTCCTCCCGCTCCTTGAGGGAGAGCTTGCACACCTGGGCTGCACACTCCCCCCTCCTCTGTTCAGATGAGTTACCAATAAAAGACACCACACCATCCAAATGGGATCAAACCAGGCCACAACTTTATTGACTACAGATTGGCATAGGCAACGGGTAACCATTTATTTCTGGCCCACCTGCCAGAAATATCATCAAGGGTCAAGCCAGCAGCAGGGATTCCTAGCACTTACATCAAATGGGGGGGGGGGATCCCCGCAGGGATCGCCCCCTAGAGGAGCACTGAGGCCCAAGCCCCCATCTGGGCATATGGACAGAAGCAACTCCTCCCAGGATCCCTTTAACTGAATACCCTATATCTGGAGGGAAAGGCGAGGGTACAACCCCCTCTCCATCCAAAACTAAGGTTACCCAATGCCTAAACCACCCTGTTGATGTGACGACTGTTATGAGGTAGCAATCTTAACCTTAACCGAAACAAGGGTTCTGTTCTTGGGACCATGGAAAGACCAAGAGGAAGGTGGTACTGGGCCTGAGGGAAAGAGAACAGGAAGTGGGCAAGATCCAAAGGCTGAGGGTTTAGGCCTTCAGAGTGCAGGTGCGGTAGCACAGGATAAAACGTTCTTCACATACCCTTCCAAAAAGTTGCCACAGAGAAAAAGGTTAGCCTAAGCTTTTCTTTGGCATGCTGGTTTTTGTGTGGAGGAGACAGAGCCATCTCCAACAACTACAGCTTCTGGGTTATTTGAAGCCTTTTGTCCCCGTTGGACAATAAATGTTCTCCTTTCACAAATCTGGGCACTGTCATCTCTCAGGAAATGGCTGAGCTGCTGGGGTCAGCTGTAATGTTACAGGAATTTTAACACTATATAAAAGAAAGTATTTTGTCAATCTTATAAAGTGACAGGAAATGAAAAGCATGCCCATGGAATTCAACAGTCCAGCAGGTAGTGGCTGACATTATCACTTGCCTCGTTAATGGAATACGGGAACATAACACTCAAAGGTCACACAGTCAAGATGTCATCCCTTTTTAAATGCTCCATAATTATTTAGGCCAAGATCCTGAAAATAGTGTCTCAACTCTTACATTTGAATATTGACAGCTGGCACTCCTACCCCAAGTGACTAAAATGAGGTGCAAGTGATATGGTGACTGACAGAGCTGGGACTTTCAGACGGGTAAAAGTATATGGAGAGGTCATCCCCTACTTGAGAGCTGACTGTGACTGATATATCTTGAAAAATCTTCTCTGTAGCTATTGCACACTATTTTTGAAAGCCTCCCTTGATGGCACTGCTGCTCCTCTCCTGAGCTGACACTTCAAAGGCTTTGAGATTTCCAGCCATTTCCCCTCTGCCCTTTCTTAGTCAGTCAGGTGCAACTGCTATAAAGAAAGAGAAGGGGCGGGGGGGAGGGAAATAGAAGAATATGGCTGGCCCCATGATCAGAGACATCTGCTGCCTGACTTACTTAGGACATGATGCAGCCACACAGTTCCTTTTTATTGCAAACATTCCTCATGAGTTAGCACAATTTTATTTTCTTCCTCCAGACTTCAGATGCCCCACAGGAATCTCATAATACCAAGGGGATTGGCTCTGCCTTCGAGATTGACTCCCATACTATTTCGCATCTCTGTCCACTTTACCTATGTGTAAAGACAGCCAGTTGGGACAGAGTGAGTAGCCTAATTCCATTCCACTTCAAGTATTTCAGGTGTTCAGTCATAGGTCCATTCTGCCTGGTTTTGGGTTTTTTAAAATTTTTGTTTCGAAATAACTCAGGAAAAGGTTACATTTAAATTGTAATTTTGTACTCACATTTTACACAAAAGAAAAACTTTACATGTAAAATAGGATTTTTTCCAGTGTTTTTCAATGCATTTCCCCATAAAATAGACAGGAAGACCATATGGTAACTGCCCCAATAAAACTGTAAAATAGGTGTTTTGTATGCATTCTTATGTACAATACTATTTTTGTGCGCACTGAAACTGAAATTCCCAAATCTGGATAACTGTGTAAGCTGACTAGGAGTTGCATTCTGTCAGGGATTGGTCTGAAGACAAGGACTGGGAATGCGTTCTATGGCAGACCAGCTTTTCTCCGATGGAGAGCTGGAGGGGGGAGAGTCGCCCCCCTTGTCCACAGTGTCTTCAGAAGCAGAGAGAGAGAGAGAGAGAGAGAGAGAGAGAGAGAGAGAGAGAGAGAAGCCGAACAGCTTAGGGAGGAGTTACCCAGTTTCAAGATAATGACAACAGAACCAGAAAGGAGGGAGCAGCTAGTTGAGACATCTCTTCCTGTTGGCGCCCAAAATGCTGCGGAAGCTTGAAGGAGGATCAGACTAGCCAACTGCCCTCCTTGCGAAGAGCTGTGTATTTGTGCTTGCAGCATGATGCTGTAATAGAAGGACTATAAATCTATCAACTGCTCGTTAATTCTTATCTGTGAAGTTACCAAAGGGAGGGGAGGACTCTCCACGCCTGACACATTCCAATCCACAAACAAATTCAGGATCAGGTTGATCTGCTGTGAAAAGCAGGCTGAACTATTTCATCTAGTTCTGATAGTGCAGAATTCAGCGGCCAGGCTACTCACCAGAGCAAGACAGTTTGAGCATATTACACTTGGTCAAACTGCAGTGGCTACCAATTAGTTGCTGTTGGGCAACTTCAAGATCCCGGCTTGGATTTGGATTTGATATCCCGCTTTATCATTACCCCAAGAAGTCTCAAAGGGGCTAACAACCTCATTTCCCTTCCTCCCCCACAACAAACACTCTATGAGGTGAGTGAGGCTGAGAGACTTCAGAGAAGTGTGACTAGCCCAAGGTCACCCAGCCGCTGCATGTGGAGGAGCCGGGAATCAAACCCGGTTCACCAGATTACGAGTCCACCGCTCTTAACCACTACACCACACTGCTGCTCTCCCATCTTCCAGTTCTTTATCTTAGCACCAGATATGGACCAGAGGTTTCTGCAAATACTTGTTGAAATAGAGAACTGTCCTCTGAAAGCTCTTCATATAGAGGGCTGTCTTCTTTGATGTAGGACACATGGCCACCTGTCTCCAGGTTTGATGAGAAATTTGCCATTTACTCTGCCCTGAGGCACTCTGACACTCCAAATAGACAAGGGTTAACCTCTGTGCCCTAATCACATCCACTAAGCTCCACCCCTGCCCTATCAGGCTCCACCCCTGACCTGCCAGGCAGCCGCCTTGACCACAGTACATTCCCTGCCAGCTTGCTATCCTTCTTTTATAAGGAACTCAAGGAAAAAAGGAGAGGAGAATAAGACCGTTTGCATTTCATTCTCCTGCCCCAGGGCTTTTGTGAATGAGATCATGGGGGAAATATTTCAAAAGGGCTGCTCTTTGTACTGTGCGGGGACACAGGAAAATGCTTTAAGAGGCATGTCTGAAAAACACAGGGCTATGGTTTTTTGTTGATGTAAATCAACATTTATTTCATTGCAGTCATTTTGACACTCGCTAGCTAAGGAGCTACCCCAAATGCTTCCTGTGCTCTGTGGTTATGCTTTATGCTTTAAACCGTTTTCAGCTGTGGTTTATAGGAAAGAAATAATTAAATGCAGCCCATCACAGTAAGACTCCATTTCCGTCACTCTTGAAGTCAGAACATTTCTTACTTTTATGCTTTGGTTTATTTCTGTGATGCCACCTGGGTAATTTCAACTGGATTAATTAACATTTTTGACAAGACCTTAGATGTGGAAAGAGGAGGGAGGAATAACCTCCCTGTCTTGTTAGCGTCTGCTTGCTATAATGATGTCTAGAACTACAAGCCTGAGCTCCAGTCCCTGCAGTGATCTCTCTGAGAATGTAGCCTTGTTGCTTCTTGCCATTGCTAGCGGAAATGTGGCACGTACCACACACAGTTGGCTGGGTGACAAAGGATATATTCAAGTTGCAGAATGGGGCACCAGGCTCTTCTTCAAATACATATTCATCTATGAATTATGCCAACAGGCTTTCCTTTTTTATTCTGTGCTGGCAAATAAAGGATTAGGATATGTACTACTACGGCCTTCCCAAATGTGTTTTCCTCGAGATGTTGCTGGACTACAACTCCTATCATTCCTGACCACCAGCCACATTGGCTGGACTGAAGCTGGAGTCCTACAGCATCTGGAGTAAACTGGGTTGGGAAAGACTGGTCTAATATTTATCGGATCATCACCAGCCACAGCATTATCACAGCTTTACTGAGATGCTACACTAGAGCATAAATTCAGGATCTGACCAGTTGGCAACTGCAGTCACTTATTGTCCATTTGTATTAGGAATGCATGAAACAGGCCCCTCTATTTCTGCTGTGTTCTCCTTTTCCATCCATCGTTTTGGATGCCTGTTGACGAGGTGCATGTGCAGAATCTTGCTCAACTTTCTCAAGCAGGCAAGAACCTACAAGGGAAATGGTTGTCCATGCAGACTAGTTTAATCAATAACCCATCCAAGAAATTTTGAAGTGAATTGTTTACAAAGAGGTATTTAGAATATGATTTGAATACTCGTATTTAGAAATGTGGACGTGAGGCTGGTTTGCACGTGCAGCCACAGGTACTCACTACAAGATTGTTCATAGGCTCATGTGTGCTTGTGACCATATGGGGTAGTCATAGTTGGAAGTAACAATAATATGTCTTATTTATTCAGCACCTAAAGATCCACTAAGCACCAGAAAAGCTTGCAGTCCAATGACTGGAGATACCTACATGGAATTGCCAAGTTCACACAGGTTCAAGGACAATCATGTGGAGGGAATTCAGCACTTCCCCTGCCTGAACTGGCCCAGAGCATCCCTACGGCTTCAAGTGGGCTGCACACCATTCAAAGCCCGAGGGACTGTTTGGCAGAAGGGACTGTTTGGCAGAAGAGCAGAGGGGGCGGGGAATGCTTCAAATAAATAAGCAAAACAGCTAATTGGGTGATGAGCTATCAGGTGCTGTATATTTCATTGACTCTTCAAATCCAACATAACTGGGAGCTCCCTGTTCCAACAATCTTTCAAGATCTCCAAACTGAATTTTCCATCTTATTCAAATCAAGGATAGGTCTACTTTCATCCATTTTATAACTTGCTTGACCTTCCTTCAGGGGTTGTTGTAAAGCTGGTGCTGCAAAATGAGAAAACAGACAGATCCACCAGTGAATCAAACTGGAACCATATGGAAGGAACATATTGGTGAAAAATCCAGCATTAACTTCACTGCTGCATGGAATGAGCCGCCCTCTTCATTTCTTTTTGTATTCCCCCCATATGGCTTATTTCATCAGGGATTTCTTTCAGATGCACAAACTAAAAAATGTTGCATGTCACTTAAAGTGAAATGTAAAAAAAATACATATTAACACAAATATTTAGTCTGTTTACTAATAATTGCTGATTTTTCTCCTCTGTCTCTGAAGTTTCCCATCAAACATCCCCAATACTCTGCCCACTTTCCTCCAGGGAGCACAGCTCACAATTTTGGTGCCAAGTGAATTACACAAAATCACCCCACAAATTTCTTTCCATATTTAGTATATTTACATCCCACCTCTGAAAAGCTGTTGTCCAGCTAAAAACTACTATTTACATCCAAGTCCAAACAAATTCCTTTGCTATGAAGATAAAAAATTAAACAAATAAAAAAACAAAAACAAAATTTAAAAATCCTGACATCCACCTTGGTGGGCTCCTCCAAGGTCATAGGCACTGGCATTTGCCCAGCCCCGCCAGGGACTGGCCTTAATCCTGGCTCATGGATTGATGGGTGTCTAATGGACAAAAGGAAATGCCAAAGAGTTGGCTTTATTTGAATTTCCTACAAGGACTGCTACAGTTCTTTTTGTGAAGTTATTTTTCTGGAAAACAGATGTGAGCATGCTACAAGTTTTTAGAGCATTTGTCGTTTGAGACATAAATATAGGAGCTCTGGATGTAGAAATCCCGGGTTCAATCCTTTAAGCTAAATGACAAGATTCCTAGGGTGGTGGCTGTTAACAGATTCATGTCCTGAGGGGGCGGGGGGAGAGAGAGAGAGAGAGAGAGAGAGAGAGAGAGAGAGAGGCTTAAAAAATTGTGCTGTTTCCAAAACCATCAAACATTTTGCAGAAGACTGTACACACGTTACTTTTTATTCTGGCTCAGCTGTGCTCCCACCAGTGGTTTTTAAAATCTGTGTTCACATGATGTACTGGCAATCAAGAAGCAGCCTGTACTTTCATGCATTTTACCCATGCCTGCCCGTTCCGCTGCCCACTGCCAAAGTCTCACTTAGCAGGGTCACGTGGCAGCTTCCAGTGAGATCGTGCCTAACTCTCGCAAGATCTCCTTGGAAGCAGCTGCAGCCGTGCAACCATTGTGGCAGGGGCAGGCTGCTTCACCTCATGTGTGGCCTGGCTCTGCTTTTACTCCAAGTCAGCTTGAAGCCGAATTTGGAGCGGCAGCTGTAGTCCATTCAGAGTTAAGCCCAGGTTTCCTAAGGGCAAGTGGCCCTACATGTCTGGCGTGGGTGTTCACCATGGAAGACCAGCCCACTGTCCTCATTTTCCAGGAACAATCCTGGATTTACAGAAGCCAAATTGGTTTCTGATTTGATCCCATAATGTCCTGCTTTTCCTTAGGATGTCCCTATTTTCATGAAGAAATGTTGGAGGGTGTGGAGTTATGCGACCCACTAGCCAAAGAGATAAGTAACTACAGAACCTTTAGAAGACATCTGGAGGCAGCCCTGTATAGGGAAGTTTTTAAATGTTTCATGTTTTATTATGTTTTTATACATGTTGGAAACCGCCCAGAGTGGCTGGGGCAACAAAGTCAGATGGGCAGGGTATAAATATTATTCTTATTGAATAGGTAAAGGGACCCCTGACCATTAGGTCCAGTCGTGACCGACTCTGGGGTTGCAGCGCTCATCTCGCTTTATTGGCCGAGGGAGCCGGCGTACATCTTCCGGGTCATGTGGCCAGCATGACTAAGCCACTTCTGGCGAACCAGAGCAGCGCACAGAAAAGCCGTTTACCTTCCCGCCTGAGCGGTAACAATTTATCTACTTGCACTGGTGTGCTTTCGAACTGCTAGGTGGGCAGGAGCAGGGACCGAGCGACGGGAGCTCACCCCATCGCGGGGATTCGAACTGCCGACCTTCCGATCGGCAAGTCCTAGACTCTGTGGTTTAACACACAGCGCCACCAGCGTCCCTATTTTCATTGGAGAAATGTTGGAGGGTATGTTCCCACCTGCTCTCTGCCTGCCACCTATGTCAAAGCTGTGCCAAAGAGGAGATCTTTGCACTACCTCCTCTTTTCACAACATCACCAGAATGTTGTGGATTTTGCTAGCAGCTCCAACACTAAATTTAGCTGTGTCTTTATATATGCATAAGCTGTAAGTACCCAAAAAGCTCAGCCTCCACAGGAGAAATGGCAAAACTCCTGGGACCTGAATGAGGTTAACCCAAGCAAGCTGGACAATTCAAGAAATTCCCGCTTGGAGCACTTCTTTACACTTTCTTTTTAATTCCTCCAGGCACTTTCTGTCAACTTCTTTCTCTTCCTTTTTTAAAAAATGCCTTACACTTTATGGCCTCCCTTCCATCTGCTTCTTATTATCACCTCCAGTTCTAATCCCCTCCTTAGCTGTTCACATAATCACCCATTTATTTGAAAACCTGTGTTTGCACCCTTTGATCCAGGGGTTGCCTTTGACTCTCTAGTACTCTCAAGTCCCTTCTTATCCAGCAACTCTTAGCCTGGGTCTTCCTTGTCTGCCTCCCATTGTATCCCAAAAGCTATTATTGCTCTGTGGCATCACTCCCAAGCCCACTGTACTATCTATGAATGTATGAGAAGAGAGGAATGCACCATCTCCTGCTTCCGACAGAATATAACTGAAACTGTTTTGCTACTTCTGTTTCCTCCCTCAATATGGCATGAACATACCTAGCAAATGAAGAACTGTGCACTGTACATGTTAAGTTGTGGGTGAACATATCAGCCGACACAGCAATTCTTCAAACAGCTCTTGTTTATTCACAGGCCAGAACAGAACTGAACTGAAGGGTTCAGTCAGCCTGCTTATATAGAGCTCCAGTACAATGTAACTGTAACAATTTTCTAAAACTATCCAATCACTGAACGTCACTTTCGATCCCTTATTTGCATAACTATCTACAGTATCCCCCTGCTGGCCCAGGGTGAGAACTTCAGTACATACCAGTACTGATACACACAGTCACTTCTGTTTCCTCTGTAGTACAGATCTGGTGAATAGAAATCTTCTTTTTACAGTTTGATTTTCCTACACACACCCTTTCAGTAATAGCCAGCTATTGACTTTTGATTGTTTTTGGCTTTTAAAGGATTACAGATTATGGGCATGGACGGTCCAACCTTTTTCTTCGTCATTTTAAAAAAGTGTTTGCATTTGCACATGTGGTGGTGGAATAATCAGCAGCAGCAGAGATGACTTGCTGCTAGAAGGTCTTCAGCTTGGCATCAGAAGGACATAAGATTTGGCTTCAGGTGAGCCTCCCTGAAGACTTGAAGAGGACCTCTGATGACAATCTTAGCATTTGGAAAGACTAGTTGAGCCATTTAGGGCTTTAAAGGTAAGTGCCAACACATTGCATTGTGCTCTGAAACAGACTGGCAGGTCTTTAACCACTGGTAAGAGTACCAAATTCTGCTTTTGTTTTTTGCCTTGAACATCTTCACTCCTGGCAAAAGAGGCATTCTTTTTTGTGAAGAGGAACAGAACCATGCAAAGAAGGTTTCCGGTTATGCTGATGCAGATGCACCATGTTTTTTCTTTCTTTCTGCGCTCCTCCCAGTGGTCATTCCTCCTCTGGTGACTTCTACAGATGCGCAAGCTGACTGCCTGGCTCCAGGCGATGCTGTCATCTGCAAGGAAGAGCGCATAGGGAGAGAAACCAGGGTCACACAACTTTTCTCCCAGTAGAGAAGCAACTGTGACAGCAGGGACCCTTCTGAACCAAACAAAGACATTTTTCCATTTAGTTAGGCAAAACTAGCTAAATCACAAAATGCCTATAGGCAATACAGTACAATAATGATTTCTGTTGGAAACAGAGTAGCAATTTTGCTTTTAACAAAGAGCGGCATGGAAGCACCAGGAGTGATGGCCACAAAGAGAGTAGATGGAAAAGAACAAAAGAAGACATTAAGAAGTGGAGATTAAGGCATAGGCCAACTGCTGCTGAAGAGCCATAGCCATCCTACAAAATAAAGGAAATTTTCCAATTTCAATTGCTTTTGAACTGATTTATTTATAAACGCAGAAGTGGCATCTGGAAGTGTTTTGCTGCAGTGCAAGCAGTATGCTTTCGCTTAGTTTTTCAACCTTGTAGGCCCATCATTTTCTCCTATTGTTGTGGTATCTGTAGAGTATTTTTAGAAAATTGGAACAATCTCTGCTATCCCAAGAGCAGGAAACTCTGTTCCTCTGATCTGAGAGAAAGCTATTGAAAGAGACCGACAAGCAGGGAGAAATTATCTTTCTACATTCCTTTTTCCAGGCAACATTTCATGTTTTTTTACTGCCATGAGGAAGCCTTCAGAGACACAGCTTCGAGTTTGCGAACTGGTAGTCTTCGGAATAGATTCAGTAAGGAACGTTGTACCTTTACACTGACTTTCATAGAAACAGTGCATAGTTTACAAACGTTAACATTATGATTTCATTCCCATATATATCTATGCACGTATGTTTTATGTCTCAATCAATCCCATCGATTTGACATGGTAGCTGGTTGTCTTCAGGGCAGCATATTATGCTTCCAAAGGGAAGGCACAGAACCAAGTTACCTGGCATGGAAAGTGTGTCGGGGGGGGGGGGGAGAGAATTGCAGAAGCCTCAGCCCCCACAGGCAACTGCGTGGAAAAGAGCAGAGATTTTGTGGAACACACATGAGTGCACATGAGCCAAGTGGCAACAATCCAGCCCACCCATGTATGTCATTACAAACCATGGCCATGTGCAGAACACATGCACAGCAATGTGGGCCATGATCCTGACAGGCTAAAATAAATCAAAGTTCCTATTCGTGACGTGTCAGAAGGCTTTTTTTCTGCATTAGAAACTGGAGAGACCAAACTGGAGAGACACTTTCATTTGATTGCCTTTCTTGGAACATCTAAAACGGCAACCACCAGCCGCTGTTTTTCTTCCTTTTCTGTTAAGCTCTGTTTTCCTTCTATGGGTATGTTTCATTACTTGAAATTAAAAATCATTTTTTTAAAAACCCCATAAAAAGCTATGAAGAATAGAAATGTTTTCACTGCTTCCCTAAAGACCATTAGGGATGTGGCTGGTCCTTTGGGAAAGAATTCCATACCTGGGGCTACCACAGAAAAAGCCCTGTCTCACATTCCCATTAACTGAGCTTTGTAGTGGGCCATATAACAGGGGTGTCTGTTATAGTTCTTTAGCCTGCAGTGCTACACATAGACTTACCCAAGAGTAAGTTTCACTGAAGTTAATGGGATACACTTCTGAGGAGACGGGTTGTTTTGCCTATTTGAGGTAAAAAGAAGAGAATGACATTGGGTTGTATCCAAACACTTAATAGAACTGAGCAGTATGAGAAAAGCAAGATTGTTTTAATTTTTCTTTTTCCCTCAGTTCAGTTCATAAAGCTCTCTGGTGTTCTGCAGTGCTCCCAGTGTTGATAGCTGTACTGCATTTCACCTTCTACACTTGAGTGCTGTTTTCCTGGTCCCTCTAGTGAATTCTGGTGCTGGAGGAGACTCTTGAGAGTCCCATGGACTGCAAGAGGATCAAACCTCTCCATTCTGAAGGAAATCAGCCCTGAGTGCTCACTGGAAGGACAGATCCTGAAGCTGAGACTCCAATACTTTGGCCACCTCATGAGAAGAGAAGACTCCCTGGAAAAGACCCTGATGTTGGGAAAGATGGAGGGCACAAGGAGAAGGGAACGACAGAGGATGAGATGGTTGGACAGTGTTCTCGAAGCTACCAGCATGAGTCTGACCAAATTGCAGGAGGCAGTGGAAGACAGGAGCGCCTGGCGTGCTCTGGTCCATGGGGTCACGAAGAGTCAGACATGACTAAACGACTAAACAACAACTAGAGAAGGTCCCTCTAACCTTCTAAAATAAACACAAAGTTAAAGAGTTTTTAATGTATTCACTAAACTATGCATCTTATCTTATGTTCAATGTTCACAGCCAATTGTGTGTACAGTGCGATGTAAATAAATGTGATAGATTTTTGTTTTTTGAAAAAATGAGAATCAAATCTGTAAGGTGACTTTAGAAATATTAATCCTAACAGCTGCATCAGCTGAAATACAGCCACAGAACTGAGAGTGGAGCTGCATGCAGGCACCTTGGAAGGTGGTGGAGGTTTCTAAGCAGAGGTTGGATGGCCATTTGTCATGGATGCTTGAGTTCAGATTCCTGCATTGCAGGGGGTGGACTAGATGACCCTTGTGGGTCCCTTCCATTTCTATAACCCTATGCTTCTATGAACACTTGACTGCCACTAAACATTGTAGTTCTTTTTTCTCCTTTTTCTACCTATATTTGGTTAGATTAGCTGTATGTAGAGAAGGAGTATATGGGATGTTTGGGGGGGGAGTAGCTCTGGTGGAGGCCACATCATGCTCCTTCTGGGGTAGTTTGTTCACCTTTAGTCCCCACCATGTACTCAGCTCTCACCTGTGGCTCCTAGAACCTATCAGTATGCGCCAGTGGCCACACCCTGGGAAGGGCTTCAACTCTCTGGCCAAACCAGGTGATGGTAGCTGATGGGTCTCAAAGCCTTGGTGAGTTAGAGACTTCCCCTGCATGTGAAGACAGGCTCTGGCAGATTAAGTGGACAAAACCAACAGTGCGTCCAATGGTCAAGAAGGTGGTTTCTGCTCATGCTGTAGGTGGAAATAAGGGGCAGATGGGGCTTGTCAACCTGGGAAGGTAACCCACCCAGGGGAAGGAAAACTCTGATCTTGTATCTCTGCTGCCTCGCAGGATATCTTTGGGAGAAGAGAAGGCTAAGGAGTAAACTACACAAATCTGGAGCAGAGTCCCTAAGACAGTTGCATGGCACCTTGTAGTCCTCTTTCCGGCAAGTCCTGAAGCCAAACTGGTGCCAAACCTATTGCTCAGCTTTCTTTTGGACCCCATTAGTGAGGCAGCCCAGGACCTCTACACACACTGCCCAGGCTTGCGACCCAAGGAGGTCACTACTGCTAACGGTTTGACTTCAATTCCAGAGGCACACTCCGTTGTCTCCCAAGACAGATGGATGCCAACAACAACAATGTAGAGAAGGGATGTGCTGCTGCATGTGTCATGCCACCCTTATGCATACAGAATAATGTCCTTATCTTTCTCTAGATCTCACCCTAGGAGAAGCTAATCTGGGAGTGAAAATGGCATGGAGGATGTCAGAAGAACCTATTGGCACGGCTTTCACATTTCTCCAGAGTTTTCAGGAAAGCATTGATTAGCCTATACAAACGGGCAGTTACTAGTGCTGACTAATGCATAATGCCTTGCTTTTATGTTGCCAGGAAATGTTACGGCTTTGAACATTCATTGTAAAGTGTATTTTGGAAGGATTTCCAATAGCCGTCTCTTATGTCAGAAATTGAAACAGACACATGCTGGGGAAAAGATCTAGTCTTGTAATCCTTACACCTTGAACATTTAGAGTGAGCAAATCATATTCATATTGTCCTGTTCTTTTCTTGAAAGGTCATTTTAAAAATGTTTTGCTACTCTGTTCTTAGAAATCATAAACATAACTGTGGAAAAGGAATGCTGTAAATGTAATACCCAAGGCTTCAGCTGACCAGCATTCCCTGGCTTCAGGATAAAGAAGAAACTGGGAGGGAAAGAACACCTCTGAGAAGTGCAAGAATTTTTAAAGAAGGTTTTTAAAGATCCTGGTAAAAATCAAGATTTCCCCTTTCTCCAGATGTTCTTCGTCCTTATGCTGACGCCTCTCGCTTAGTTTCAGGCATGATGTTGCATTGATTCTGAAGAGGTCCATGAGACCCCAAATCCGCTGTTCTTCAGCTGGGGGCAGAAAAAGGGGAGAAGGCAAAGAAACAAACATCTGGAGAGCAGAGCTGCCAAGTCTGTGTGTTTTCACTGTCTTCCAGCTTTCCAATTCTTTGTTTTCTGCATTTGATACATGCACAAAGAGCTGCAGGGCAAAGATTGCAATCAGTGCAGAGTGTGATCTACTACTTCATTACTCTGAATATACATCAGTTAAGACCAAGCTAATGTTGAGTCCCTTGTCCACAGAATTGCTCTGTTCTTTTGTCCAATGCTGAGGTAATTGTGAGCATTGGCACTCACTTTCCCGGGAAGTGGATGGGGGCTGAAGTTTGTTAACAGCAGTGCTCATGTCATGGACATCTGCCAAACCTTGTACTTCTCATTTTTAATAAAGTGTAGTGGTTGGAAAATAACTTTATGGATGCTCTGCTCAGCATATCAGAGCACCAGATGGTGCTTGCACCAACAAGAATAACAGAGTGTTAGTAAGCAAACACTGGTGAAAGGGAACAGAAACCTGAAATAGAAATCTTTCTGGAAAGATTAGGAACACCCTCGTTGGTTGGTTTTGTCACAGGAACATTGAAAGTGTGTGAGAGGGGTGCATTTAATGGAGTAGACATTAGAGAGGCAAACAGATCTGAAAATCTCTGTAACAGCTCCTACACAAGCTATTCAGCCCAAGTTCAGTTTACACCTATTGTGAGGAGTGTTTTGATTATTCCCTTGAATTTCCCATCTTCCATCCGGGAAACTCTAATTCTGAGTGTCTGACTGCAGGAACTCTGGAGGGACAAATTCCAAATGTTTAAGAGGGGGAAATCTGTTACTATTAGTTCACAAGGGAGGAGGAAGAAGAAGAAGAAGAAGAAGAAGAAGAAGAAGAAGAAGAAGAAGAAGAAGAAGAAGAAGAATATAGTTATAGTAATGGCATAAGGGCATAATTGAAGGGCATAATAGTCAGAGTTTGGCCATTGCCAAACAGTTATTGGATATGCCACACACACTCATTGTTCAGTACAGCTTATTCCCAAATATGCCAAGAATTGCAGCCAAAAATTGCCTATACAGTGGTACCTTGGGTTAAGAACTTAATTTGTTCTGGAGGTCCGTTCTTAACCTGAAACTGTTCTTAACCTGAGGTACCACTTTAGCTAATGGGGCCTCCCGCTGCCACCACTGTGTGATTTCTGTTCTCATCCTGAAGCAAAGTTCTTAACCCGAGGTACTATTTCTGGATTAGTGGAGTCTGTAACCTGAAGCGTCTATAACCCGAGGTACGGCAGTTTCTCCTACTCTTGGTTCAGTGCTTTAGCATGAGGGAAAAGTGAAATATGGAAGCCCTGGGGAAAAGCAAGTACTATATAGAAAAGAAAGAAAAAAAGGAAGGAAGGAAGGAAGGAGTATAGAAGAAAGAGAAACACATCAATGTCACAGTGTTCTGGGTTGCTTGGAGGACAATATGGTTCACTATCAGCCATACCTTGTATGCAGACAAGAGAAAGACCACCACACAGAGAATGAACTCATGGTGTATACAGCTGGGTGGCATCAAAGATGGAGAACCCATGGTCCTCTGGATGTTATTGGAGCCCAGCCAGCATGGGCAGAGGGCAGGAATGGTGGTAGTTGTAAGGTTCCCCGTGTCTGGCCTGCATGAATGGCTCCAATTCCCTTCTCTCAAGAGGCTCAAGTACAGTGGGGCTTAGGTGGCCCTGGACTAGAAATACTGACGAAGTTTGTAGATAAAAGGCTTGCAACGTGATTTTTCATATTCTTTTTATTAACAGCTGGCACTCTTACCCTTAAACCAACTCATTCATAGCTGAACAGAATTGCAAAAATTGCAAGCTCCTCAGCAGAGACATCACCTTGCCAACAAAGGTCCGTATAGTTAAAGCCGTGGTTTTCCCAGTAGTGATGTATGGAAGTGAGAGCTGGACCATCAAGAAGGCTGATCGCCAAAGAATTGATGCTTTTGAATTATGGTGTTGGAGGAGACTCTTGAGAGTCCCATGGACTGCAAGAAGATCCAACCTATCCATTCTGAAGGAAATCAGCCCTGAGTGCTCACTGGAAGGACAGATCGTGAAGCTGAGGCTCCAAGACTTTGGCCACCTCATGAGAAGAGAAGACTCCCTGGAAAAGACCCTGATGTTGGGAAAGATGGAGGGCACAAGGAGAAGGGGACGACAGAGGACGAGATGGTTGGACAGTGTTCTCAAAGCTACCAGCATGAGTTTGACCAAACTGCGGGAGGCAGTGGAAGACAGGAGGGCCTGGCGTGCTCTGGTCCAGGGGGTCACGAAGAGTCGGACACGACTAAATGACTAAACAACAACAAGTACTATGTGCTGATTTAGAACTCTGGGGGGCAGGGAGCGATTTCCCTTGTTTCCAGAGGAAACTTGTGCAGTAGGTCATGCACCCTGAGCCTGGACTGTGGCCTAGTTCTCACTAAGGTGCTATACTTTATGGCTGAATGTAACAAGTCAGATCACTGCCTGTTCCTCCATACAGCCCCAAAGTCCCTACACAACAGAAAACTCGCATGCCAGGTAAACACTCCTTCTCAAATCTAGTTCACATCCACCCACCTCTATGGCAGGAGTTTATCAATAATGGGCGTCTGAAGTGTTCTGGTATAGGTTTTCTGCTGTAATGAGAACTAGGTCTAAAAGAAGCTGTCCAAGGAAAATAAGATAAGAATAGACCCAGCAATTGGGAAAGCCGCATGTCAGAGACAAAGGAGCAGCTGGTGAAATGAATAATACCAGGCCATATTCTCTCCCTTTCCCCAACTATCTTTTCCTGCCTGTGATATTTTCAAAACAATTGTTCTTGTTTTATAGTGTGAACATGTGCTGTGTTTTTTCCATAAAGCTGCAAACAAGTGTCAATCACATAGATATCACCCTGTAAATCTGCTTTAAGAACTTGGTTTTGAAATCTAGGGCCCCAGGGCAGGTTTATGAGATACTCTGCAGGTGCAGGATAAAGAAGGGAGCAAGGAACAGGGTCGAGAACACAAGCCATAAAATGAAGTGCTTTTGACTTTCAGTTTGTGGCTTTCATAAGTTCACATTCTTTAGGTTAAAAAGGAGCAATGCAGTTTTCTAGCACAGGTATTAGTCTACTGCAGGCATGTCCAGCTTGAAGTAGGCTGTGATCTACGATCCAATATAAAAACTGGCAGTGATCTACCACCCAGGGATGGGTCCAGGGAGGGCAGGTGCTGGCTGCTTCCCCTGAGGGGGCAGGGATGGGGGCAGGGTGGGTGGGTGTGCACTGCTTGCTTCCCACAACACAGGCCTCTTCCCCCGACATGGCAGGGGTGGGTGGGGGTGCAGGGTGGGTGGGCGTCGATGGGGCAGGACTGGGCGCACGCACAACATCAAAACAGCCCCTCCCAATGTCTCCAGTGGTTGGTGGGTGGCGATCAACCAGAATTCATCGCAGGATCTACTTGTTGATCACGATTGACGCATTGGACATGTACTATAGACTCTATAGTAACATTCAGGTGAGGTTGCAGGGTGCTTAGAGCAAAAGGCAATTAATTTTAATCTATATATTCCAGGTTATGATGAGTGTGTGTGTGTAAGTTTAAAAGCATGTCAAGTGCAAGTAGATAAATAGGTACCACTCCGGCAGGAAGGTAAATGGCGTTTCCGTGCACTGCTCTGGTTCACCAGAAGCGGCTTAGTCATGCTGGCCACATGCTGTCTGCGGACAAATGCCAGCTCCCTCAGCCAGTAAAGCGAGATGAGCGCCGCACCCCTAGAGTCGTCCGCGACTGGACTTAACTGTCAGGGATACCTTTACCTTTTTGATGAGTAAAGTTTGTCTTGGGAAGAATTCCAGTGTTCCAGACTCATTTCTTCAAGGAAGTTTAATTTTATAATTTTATATGATGGTCTTTTCCAGTATTTAATGCTGTTATGATTGAATTTGCAAGACTGAAGGACCTACCTGTGTCACTTAGCTTTTTCAATTGGACATGTATTTGTAGCGTGATGAATGCACCTCTGAGTCTAAATCGATTCATGGTGTGTGGCCTTGGAAAACCCCAGTATCCCAAGATGCAATGCCATGCATTTGAACTTATGGAATACAGCGGAGCACTTTGGGCAATATTCAGATGTCTAGGTATTTCTCGTCTCTGTTCAAGACCTCCAGGTGCAAAGGATATGACTGCTGTGTCAAATGAATGCTCAGCTGCTGGCTGGAACACAAAGCACTGATAAATGTTACCTTACTTGTGAAGGATTATTCCTAAATCAGTTTCTGTCCTTCTTTTGCCACTCAGGGTTTCCACTCTGTTCTGAACACTTATTGTAGGAGAAATGTGGTTGTCAGCATGAGTAGGAGCTGACAGAGCCAACATTTTGCATTCCCTCGACTTACATTTCTGACTTGGTACTGGCATTTGCTGATAATCAAATTCTCCAGTACAATTATAACATAACCTGTTTTACACATAATTATAGTGTGATCATATTTTAGAACAGCAGACCTCTTCCAAAAAGAAATATGGGCCTCATTTGCAGTGGAGTGTAATGAGCATTCGAAGGGACTTTTATCTCTTCCTCCTTTTCCTTTTAGGTGTCCATAATCGAAGCAGGCAGACCTCACTCTCCCCTCAGATTTTCCTGATCCATGGATAATCCAGTGAAATTGCATGTTAGCAGACTGTGGATGTACATTGTGTGGGTGGGCTTTTTATTTTTAACTTGTGAGGTGACATTTTTGCTGGGTGCTGTCTATCACCAAAGCTCTACCTCCATTTTGTTGTCTTCAGCCCAAGCGAATAGCTGCAACACGTCTCTTTCTACCAGTTGTTGCCGAGGGCATTTGTGTACTCATTTTTTAAGCAGCTCTTTTGTGTAGAACTGCTCCTGCAAAAAAATGACTGTATTAAAAACAAAAGCAAAATAATGCCCTTGCAGGTTCAAGGGTGGGAAGGAAAATGGGGAGGAAAGAAAGCAATATTTCATGTGAACCCCCCTGAGTTCTTATGATAAAGAACTTCTGGTTGACATTTTATAAACTGTAAGTAAAATATTTAATATAATATTTATATATGGTATTACAGTAGCAAGTGGGGGTAATAGGGAACTGTACTAGTAAATAATAATATAAGCCTACTAAATAATAAAGATGAATATTTTTATAAAGTAATTTTATAATGGGATCAAAATAAATAAATTATGTATTGCATGAAATCAATCAGTAGGCATAAGACTCATACCCTTAGTCTACGCTGCCTGATCACCAGTCTACAAGCACTCTTTAATGTTAGATAACAGGTACAACAGCTTGACCTACGTTCAACTGTGCTGCACTGCAGTCTGCAGCTGCCTGCTACATGTTGCCATGCCATCAGTCCATGTCGGCACGCTATATATAGAAATGAGCAAACCAGTGGTATTTTAGGGAGCAGGCTAGCAGGAGAGGCCCATGACTTACATCGCAGGAGCCTACACAACACAAAACACTGTTGCTGTATGTAGGTTTTATTTCATTTGTTTTTTTATCTTATATTTTGAAAATGTAGATCCAGTGGTTTTTTTCCCTTTAGTTTTTTTTTGGGGGGTGCTCCAAGAGAGTGGGCCCTGAGCTCTAGCTTGTTCAGCTTATACGTAAATCCGGCACTGTTGTGGATGAAGGCGCACATGGAAACAGTGACACATATATGTATTAATGCTCTAGTGTGGACACATCCATAGACTAGAATGGTGTGATTCTAGGAGATTCTGCTTCTCACACTAGATCAGCCATGAACCTGCTGACTGGCTTTGAACTGTTTGTTATTTGCGTGGACAGGCGGAGTCCCCAGATCCCGAGCGGTCCCCGTCCCCCCGTCATGTGGAATAACGACTCAAGACAACGTGCTATGGGATTGAATTGACCACAACTTTATTAAATTTCAAATGTGGGTAGACCTTGGCTCAGGCATTGGGCGTTCTCCCTCCCCAGTCCTCAGCCGGGGACGTAGGGAGCTTCAGGGTTGTCCAGTGTGGGGGGGGGATGGGCTGGCTCTGGAGAACATATGTTCAAGCAGAGATAGCCGCCCCCGTTACTACGATGCCGCAAGGAAGAGCAATGACGACCTTTCAGCGTACAGTCAAAGCCTCCCTTCAGAAACGCCTTTAACGGGGAACCCTGGTATCGCCGCTGCAAAGAGGAAGATGGACAAAAGGATTCCGCCCAAGGCCTGATACCGCCAAAGTTGTGACGTTTTGCTACGGGAAAGGCGAAACCTGCCAATGCAGGGAAATTCCTTTCCGGCCCTTTAACAGCGACCTTAACGTAGCAGCGTCCGCATACCTGTGAAGAAAAGTTAACCTGCAAAATAAGACATTAACTGACTGGGGTAGGGTGGGAGAAGCTCTGGAGCCAAGTGAGGATTCCCAGGTAAGATCCTCCCTCTATTGTGTGGGCAGGTAATCCCTCCCCTACCTGGCCTGGTCTCCTTGGCAACGCTTCCCCCAGGTGGGATTGGACAACTGACTGGGGTAGGCGGAGACCTCCAGGTATCCCACCTGAGGGAAGGCGAAGCCAAGCCTATGCTGATGGAGCCGCTCCAGATCCAGGGGCTGCGCGCATCCATGTAAAGGGCGCCTCCTGTTTTATGTGGGGAGCGGTAATTGCAAACCTCTCTTCTCAAACTGCCTAAGTAATGACAGTGACCTGCCTCATATGGTTGTGGTGTTACCAAGTAAGATGAAATGTAGCTATTTGGTCAGACCACCAAACCAGGGCAAGCTGTGGGTTTAAGCAAATAATGAAATGGAACATTTGATGTTTTCAATGCTATTTTCTTTCTGCAGGTGAACGAACTTACTACATCTTCTAAGGATGGTATTACTGAGAAGATCATAGATACATACTATATACCATGAGGCAGTAGGTTTACATTAACCTTCCCAAATGGCTAAATAATCAAGCACTTGGTGAGAGCATGGTTTAGGAATGGATTCCTGCCCAGAAAAACAAGCAAATTGTTTCCCTAAATTAGCACTGCTGATTCAGGCAACTCATTCAACTGAGCTCAGTGAAATGACACACAGAATGTATGTATAAGCAAAACATTCCTAGGAGAACTGAGTTAAATTTAGCTAATATTTCTTTAGAAGAGCTTTCAGTGTCTTTGTCATTAAATCACAAAACTACCAACTAGCAAGATTCCCTGCACCTAAATCACCACCCCAAAGAGATTTTTTGCAGTTCCTTCAGAGAGGACATCCATGAAAACTCTTCCATTGTCCAATTTTGTGCTCACAGGATGATTTTCCTGACAACCATCCTGAATCTGGTCCATTGTAATTTCAAACTGAAAAATCAAGCAACAGGTAATGTATAATAAAAAGAAGAAAACTATTGATATGTAGATATAGCTATAGGATCCACCGGTCAATTAAGAATGTAAGAATATCTATTAAATCTTACTTTTTTCTGCAAGTGATCATGTTAGATTTGGTTTTGCCTTCTTTATTCTTTACTGCATCTAAAAAAAAAATTGGTAAATGAACAAAAGCAATAACTGAGTAAAAATAGTTTCCTGGCAAATAAATCACTTTTCATAGTTATTTTGATCTGTTCTCTAACACATCAAGTTGTAATAACAAGATGTAGTACTGGTATAAAAATTATTTTATTAAATATATAATTATATTACAACCGATTGCATGGTACCTTTCTGTACTGATAGGTACTGTGCTTTTTTCTGAGGGTATGCAGGTGTACGCATATCCCTAAACATTTTGTGAATCTTTGTACTTTTGTCCATTTACTGTATTTATTTTTCCTGATCTGAAGTATAAAATGGTGATTTTCTTCAGTCAAAATGAGAGTACCCCTAAACATATTTTTAAAGAAAAAACAAAACACTGGATGTAGATATATGCCATGGTGGAGGAAACCACTTGGGCACCCAGAGCAGCAAACATGATGTGCACCAGGGGGCGTGCCGTTCCTCCTGGGGGTGGCATTGGTGTCGCCCAATTCTCCCAGGGGTACCAGTGCTGTCTGCTGATCACACAAATACGACTGGTGTGCGGCGCTGCCTGCCAGGGATGCACGCTCCGCCCACTGGGAGGTGCATCCCTGGCACCCAGCGTTGCCCGCCAGGCATGTATGCACAATCAGCAGGCGGATTTTTGCGGCGATGATTGTGCCAATCGTGAAAATCTGCCCGCCGGGGATGCGAGTGCTGACACCCAGGGTGGACCACACACCCCGCACCCTCCTTGCGATGCCCCTGGATATATGAAGCATCAGTAACAGCTAAGCACTCAGCCTGAAGGCTCTATAAAGCACAATTGTCCTAACATGCCATCTAATCATAAAATGAAAGTCACACAAACCTCCTCCAGAAAACAGCTCCATTAGCATTATCTCCAAGAAGCCCCCGCCTCGTGTAAATTCCCACAGCATATCAGATGGTGGAGGCACATGAAGTAGGGTCTCTAGTGGTGATAACCAGCTGTGAGTCTATGCAAGAAGATGTTCCTGAAATTTTCCTGTTACAGATCAAACTACCTACTCACAAATATTTTTTTTAATGTAGATGTAGAAAATAATGTATCCTCTAAATATCAAGTATTATGTTTAATTTGAGGTGGATCATTGTTTTAAAAAACAAAACAGTTCCTGCTGCAGGCTGGTCTTTTTCATACAGCCGTGCCTTTAAATTAAAGAGAGTCCTTGGATGACATAAAGAATGACTTCAGTAGGCACCTTGGGTGTCTCTTGCTGTTCACTCCCCCTCCCTCTAGAAGCTCTTATTCCCTTTAGCACTTCTCCTACTTCACTGCTGGGCACTTCAGTTTTCCTTAAAGATAACAGAAGAAGTGGGGGAAACGGGGTGACTCTTTATGTTCCAGTTGCCCAGCTCCCTTCCAGAACCCCTTGCTTCTGTTGGAGGCCGTATTCTGAACTGTTTTTAAAGGCAGTCCCATACAAGGGGCATTGCAGTAGTCTAGTCTCTCTGTAACTAGTGCAGGGGAAGTTGACAACAGTAGACTGGCAAGGGAAAGAGACTTGTTTGGAAACAAGGCCTTCTTCGGATAACCTTTAGAGGAGTCAGGAGTAGGGAAGCTTTGGCCCTTCAGGAATTTCTAAACTGCAATACTCATCAGCTCTAGCAAGCATGACCAATGACCAAGAGTGATGGGAGATCAGCAACCTCTGGCGAGTCAACTCACCTTAAGTCTTTAAAAGCTTTAAAGCCAATAGAAGGAATCATGGTTAGGATGCAGATCAACATGGCTCTTTTTATATATAGGCTTTGTTCTCTGTGCAGGGATGTAGCGTTCCAAATGAGCCTTGCTTGGCTTGTTCTTTTTATCCACAACCCACTTAACCTTAAACAGTGACCTATTTTGACTTAATTAGATATTAACAATTTCTGTGCTAACATATCTGTACTTTATACTTTCTAGACTAGATCAGTGGATATTGTGATGAAATCTGCTACTTCAGTTCAGAATTCCAGACTTTTAGAAAATGTAATTTTTTAAAACATAGACTAAAATAAATCCGTATTGGTTTAACTAGCTATTATGAGATTGCAACAGTATCAGATATTTGTATTCCAGTTCAACACAGCAGGTTTGCATTGATCCTTCTTCCCACTCACTTCACTTGTTCCTTATTTAAAAATAAAAATCGGAGGATCCAAGTGGTCTTGTTTCATCAAAGGGCAGCATCATATGTTTCTGACACCATTATAATGGAATAAATTCTGTTCTTTTTCAATCAGCTGCACAACATTCTGTTAACCTCTTTAAAGGGATAAAAAGAAGCACTTTATTCTCTTTTCTCTTTCTACAAAAACAAGTGTTTTTAGAGTATGTTCCACAAATAGGAGGCAAAGAGTAAGGCGAATGATCTTGCAGAGAAACTTGGGAATGACATCAATAGGTTTTCAATCTGGAAGTCAATAGAAAGTAGTTGTTTGTTATCACAGGACAGCCAAGAGATAATAGAACAAGGGCCATTTCTTTTGAAGGGTTCAAGTATTTAAAGCTTCAATTCCGTCTAGCTCTGGATTAAAATGTTATAGGTGTTTGCAGCAATAGCAAGCTGATGTTATTCTGATTCTTGAGATTTGGTCAAGACACCAGATAATTTTTCCTAGTTTTCACCTGCAATCAGTTTGCTAGTTTTCAACTGGATTAAGTACAATTCAACGGCAAACATAATGGAATTGTCTTGTTTTAATTTTGAAGAAGATTCAGTATCAGATTTTCAATTCTGGGTCAATGTGGATTCTACTGATCAACTCTCCTCTCAGCCAGATCATTTTCTACTTGACCGTTCTTCTCCAACAGGTGAAGGCTCTTCTTGGCCACCTTTTTCTTGTCAGTCATGGTTTCCTGATGTGCAAATACCACTCCCAGACCCAGGTGGGCAGATTCGGCAGTTTGAGGGTGGTGCTGAATTGGACAGCTCCTTGTTGGTTCAATCTGATGATAGTGACCTGCAGTTTAAATATCACCGATTCATTCCTGCTCACCCTTACAAGACACAGAGACACGCTGCCAACATTAGGGAGAGAAAAAGGATGCTCAGCATCAACTCTGCTTTTGATGAACTCAGAGGCCATGTACCAACCTTCCCTTATGAAAAGCGTCTCTCCAAAATTGACACTCTCAGACTGGCCATAGCATACATCGCATTGCTTAGTGATATCCTGACTTCAGGATCCGACCCCAAATCCTATGTGCAGAAATGTATGAAAAACGGATATAAAGGCCATCAGAATGCAATCTGGAACACAAGTGGTAAGTGTACAGAATTTGCTTTGTTTCATTTTTAAAATTTCTTTCTTTTTTCTCTTTTTTCTAATACTATATTGAAATCTGGCTTTCATTGCAAAAAAATGAAACCAGTAAAACAATAGCATCTAAACCAAACTGAAATAAAATAGTATTCTCCCTTGTTCACAGACTGGTCAGGTCTGAAAGGATAGTCAATCTTTTTTGTGATTCATGCTCAGTGTAAATAGTTTTGGGGCCATTTTAGACAGGTCCCTTTAAAAATATTATATTGCTTAATATGTATGTCCTTGTGCTTTAACATTTTCTAGAAGATCTTGCTTATTTGGTAACTATTCAGTTTGCAATATAGCAAAGAAAACTTGTAAACCATGGGCTTTCCTGACTGAATAATTGTTTCATACACTTACACTGGTCATTAAAGCACGGAGATCTTTTATCTGTTTTGTAACCACATAAGCCCATAAAAAAGAAAAACAAACAAACCCACATCAACAACAATAACTTAAGGAAACCACTAGAAACAGTGAAAGTCATAGAAATGTGCCAAAGTTTAAATCAACAAAAGCAAATGGCCACAACTCAACCAGTACCCTGAATTTAATTATATAATTATTTATTATACATCTATATAATAAATGTGGAAATGAAATGGTAGCTAACTGGCTAGACAGGTGGATAAAATTTTATGTGTAATGAATCAGGATGTCTGACATAGTTTATTCAAATATGTAGCTGGACAAATTTTGTGCAGTGGGGGAAAACTGTGCCGAATGCAGTAGTTATCGAACCCTTGAGCACATGCAGTTTAATAAGAAGCTAGGTTTTTTCGTTAAAAGAAATGGATGAAAGGGAAAAAGATAAAAAATGAATAGGAAAAAAATTGAATAAAGTTTTCTTTAGATTTTCATAAGCTTACACTAAGAATATATTAGAGCCACCTTCTACTCACCAATTCATTACCTCTTCTTTCCTCTGTTTTTTACTTTTGTTTTCCTTTTCCTTTCCCCCATCTGTCCTTTCTATTTTTCTGTGGGGAGCATTGTCGGTTGGCCATTTGTCTAGCCTGTAACAGACTTTAACATTGCAGGTTCAAATTATGCCTTTATAAAATTAGTAGGTGACCCTATGGATACTACGGGAAGAATAATAGCCATTTACTCAACAGGAGCTCTTGTAATGGTGACATTTTGAAAACTAAATAAGTGCTATATAAAACCGTCTTCATCAACAACAATTCTTCTCTGATGTCCTTTCTGTGTTATGAGATTGCTATTCAAGGCAAAACTTAACCTATCCATACTGTTGATGCTAAATGAATATTAAATTAAATATATTAAAGTTTTGGTGGCAGTGTGAGCTTGCTTTGGAAAGGAGTGTGCTAAGTTCTGAGAATGACTATAAACTACTCAAATATTACAATTATGGATATGATGAAGGAAAGCCAAGTGATTATAAGAGCAAATGGTTTTTACCGAAGAGTTTAGCATATACTTAGCTCCTTCCTAGCAAAAACAAACTTTAAAGGCAACAAAGCTGCACAAGCACAGGCTGTTTAAATCCAAATTCTGTGCATTAACTGTGGTTAATTTATGCCTGGTATTAACCAATTATCAGCACTGATTGCATTTATTAATAACAATGCTTAGTTTCTATGTCACATTTTTCAGTGTTAACTTCACATATGTTATTTCACCGTTCCGGGGGTGGGTGAGGAGAGATAAAAGTGTTCCTTAAAGTCGACCGATTCTCTCACTGAGGATCTTCCTTGTTGATGGCTAAGCCAGTAAGCCATTCTGCAACACCAGCTTTCCTAGCCGTTCCTTTATTGATATCAGTCAGTCAGTATGTAAAAAGCAGACTCTCACTGAAAAGAGGGAAGAAGACCTGAAATGTTCAGTCTCTGTGCAAATCAAAATAGCTCCTCCTGACCAAACTGTCACTAACACACTGAGTTGCTTAATTAAAAGGAAAGCGTACTGCACATTAATTAAGTCTTTTAATTCAATTAGTTCCATCAAACATATGGTAGCATTGGGGAAAGTAATTGTGAGATAACAATTTAACACATTCCTATCTTTATAAATTAAAGTACTTTGTCCAGAAGTGCACATGCTTTCATTGCACTCTTAGCTAACTGTTTTGCTCAAGAGGGACATAAATAATGGAATTACTATTTTCAAAGAGATGGAAGTATAACTTGCTAACTTCTTGTGCACATTTGAGTCATTGTGCATTTTCTTCACTAGATTTACTATCCCCCCCTCTCTCTACAGATTTGACCGCCCGCTTGTCCTGGATAAAATGGGATTAAGAGATGCTGCTTCAAAGGATTTGTCTGTTTGACACCAGCCGTTAAGTTCTCACCACAGCAAACATAAGCTATTACACTGAAATGAAATAACAACAATAAACACATACTCAAGACTGATTTGAAGACCCAGTTTCTATTAAAACCCACTGGAATTAGACATCAAGAGTTTCCTATTAGACAACAACCAGTGCTTTCATAAGTGATAATACACATGCACACCAAGTTTTCTTTTAAAAAAGAAACACTTAGAATGTTGCAAAAGCTCGACTCATTCTTTTTTATATAGAATCTTAGACTTGGAAGGGGACAGGGGATCAAGGGTCATCTAGTCCAACCCCCTACAATGCAGGAATATCGGCTAAAGCATCCATTGCAGATGGGTGCCCAACCTCTGCTTAAAAACCTCCAAGGAAGGAGAGTCCACCACCTCCTGAGGGAGATTGTTCCACTGTCAAACAGCTCTTGCTGTCAAAAGGTTTTTCTGTATCTCCTTTCTTGTAACTTGAAGCCATTGGTTCGGGTCCTACCCTCCAGAGAAGCAGAAAACAATCTTGCTCCATCTTCCATGTGACAGTCCTTGAGATATTTGACGGTGGCTATCATATCTCCTATCATTCTCCTCTTTTCCAGGCTAAACATACCCAGCTCCTTCAACCATTCTTCATCAGGCTTGGTTTCTAGTCCCTTGATCATCTTGGTTGCCCTCCTCTGCACACGTTCCAGCTTGTCAACATGCTTTTTAAATTGTGGGGCCCAAAATTGGACACTATCTTCCATGTGTGGATGTGTGACCAAGGCAGAATAGAGTGGGACTATTACTTCCCTTGATCTGGACACTATACCTCTGTTGATGCAGCCTAGAATAAAAGGTAAAGGTAAAGGTACCCCTGCCCATACGGGCCAGTCTTGACAGACTCTAGGGTTGTGTGCTCATCTCACTCTATAGGCCGGGGGCCAGCGCTGTCCGAAGACACTTCCGGGTCACGTGGCCAGCGTGACAAGCTGCATCTGCCGAGCCAGCGCAGCACACGGAAACGCCGTTTACCTTCCCGCCAGTAAGCGGTCCCTATTTATCTACTTGCACCCGGGGGAGCTTTCGAACTGCTAGGTTGGCAGGCGCTGGGACCGAGCAACGGGAGCGCACCCCGCCGTGGGGATTCGAACCGCCGACCTTTCGATCAGCAAGCCCTAGGCGCTGAGGCTTTTACCCACAGCGCCACCCGCGTCCCAAAGCAGCCTAGAATAGCATTCGCTTTTTTGCTGCTGCATCACCCCTAGATCCTTTTCACATGTACGGCTAGTAAGGCAGGTGTCCCCCACCCTATATTTCTGCATCTGGTTCTTCCTGCCTAAGTGCAGAACCTTACATTTGTCCCTATTAGAATTCGTTTTGTTAGCTTTCACCCAGTTCTCCAATCTGTTACAGTCCTTTTGAATTTTGATTCTGTCTTCTGCAGCATTAGCAACCCCTCCCAGTTTCATGTCATCTGCAGATTTGATGAGCATCTCCTCAATTCCTTAATCCGAGTCATTTATTCTGTTTTAAAAGATTGTTGCAAAATCTTCTAAAGTATATAGTTAACTGAAATAGGTTTTGCAGCATTGGCCAATTGGCTGTTTCTCAATTTGTAGGCTCTTTGTTTTGGAGGAGGGAGCTCTTCCATGAAATTACATGAAGTGGGAATGAATTAACACATGATAGTTGAAAAAGTACACCATCTTTGATTGTACAAATATTCTGGATAGTAGTGTTAGTCCAGGATGCCATATCAACCACATATCAGAGCAAGACTGTAAAAAATCATGGATTATATGGTGTAAAATGAGTTACATGATCCTTCAGGCATGCTGTGTAAAGAACTTGACTGTATTTTCAGAGCATGATAGATGTGCTGAGATTAGATTCAAACCTGTTGCAGCTTCATTAAGAAAAATGTTGATAGCATCCAGTTCTGACATTTAAGAGCATTTAAAGAGCTCTGCCAGATCAATCAAGGTCTCCAAGGGTGACCAACCAGAAGCTTATGAGCAGCCCAAGCACAGGACGTGAAGGCAAAAACTCTCCCTGTTGTTTGTCCAGCAACAACTGGTATTCAAATGCACTGCTTCAGAGCACAGAGGTGGTTCCATATTCCTGGGATAATTTGAAATTTATTTGGGCAATTTCATTTTCATAGCTAAACTTGATACTACATGATAAACTGTCATGCAGCTTTTTTCCTTATGGATTTATAGCTTACTTCTATGAGAAACAGTCTTGTTCAAAATGATAAAATAGTAACACTAATAAAATTCAGAAAGACTTTATTATATACAGTACTGAAATAACTATGCAAATTTAGCTGCTTAGCACTGCCCTCTAGTGGCAGATCGTGCAAGCTTTTGCCTTTGGGTTGGGAACAAAACAAGCAGACAATTAAGGCTGCAATTCTGTACACACTTATCTGGGAGAAATTGAAAGCGAGCATTTAAAAACAAATAAAAGCAATGCAAGAATAACATGGGGAGGTAAAACTAATATCAGCAGCAGCTTAAGGACCCAGGAAAACAAAAGGGATTTGCCTGGAGATGAAAATAGATAGACGTAGCCGCCTTGTGTGTCTCCCTGGGCAGAGTATAACACCAGGGGCGGTGGTGGCTCTGTGGTGTAAACCACTGAGCCACTTGGGCTTGCCGATCGGCGGTTCAAATCCCCACGACAGGGTGAGCTCCCATTGCTCTGTCCAACTTCTGACAACCTAGCAGTTCAAAAACACACCAGTGCAAATAGATAAATAAGTACCACTTCATTCCCGTGCGCTCTGGCACTCGTCACGGTGTCCCGTTGCACCAGAATCAGCTTAGTCATGCTGGCCACATGACCTGGACAAACTGTCTGTGGGCAAACACCTGCTCCCTCAGCCTGAAAAGCGTGATGAGCGCCACACCCCACAGACGCCTTTAACTGGACTTTACCTTTTACCTTTTACCTATAACACTGGAAAGCAGCCCTAAAGACCTTATCCCACATATAGAGACCTCATCTGTACCTTGCCTCGGACAGCAGGGGTGCCAGAGGAGGATCTCCAAAGATGACATTAGTGCATGTAACGGCATGGACAGGTTCGTGTGTTCCATGGAGCTTCTTGCTATGAAAATAGCCAACCAAATAGCCTGGCTGACTTGTTAGGCTAACATCACCCAACTAACCAGAGGTGGAAGGATACCGTTAGAGCTGAAGTCAGAAATGCCAAAATGTGCGGGTGAGGGAGGTGATGTTGCAGTTCCATGTTAGCAGACCCCGTCTTATTTTTCTCTTTATCGCTAGACAGCTCACTGGCTCTGGGACCTGAGCAACAATTGTTATACTGAATTTAATGAGCCCGAGGACAGTTGCCATGCTGGCTGGTCAGATGCAAAAGAGGTCAAGGCTTCTGCACCAGTAATTGTGTAAAAGAAGGGATTTCAGAAGATGCAGCCTGCCATGCAAGCTGGAAATGCTGAACAACTCTTCTGCACAACTATTAAAGATGCAGGAGGCCTGCTCTAAAGCCAAAGTACCGTACTCATCTCTGTTTCACACACACACACACACACACACACACACACACACACACACGATACCCATCTTTTGTTGACAACACTTTAAATTATTTTAATTACTTTGAGGAAAACAAGCACGTAATGTATTCTTAAAATCTACTGCTCCCCACCCCCCATTTGGCCATAACTGCAGCCAAGATCATGCCGTTGCTTCTTGCAAGCACTCACTGAAAGAGGAACACAGCCTTCTAGTGTAGTTTATTCTGCACTCTTACGAGTTCTTGGGAGGGGGCAGTGCTGGGTGAGAGCACTAAGACAGGCCAGAGCTACGGCTGGAGCTCATTTGGATTCTCAGTCAAAGATTCTCTAAACCGCTCAGATCGCAGTAAAGGTCAGTCTACTTAAAGTGCCCCCGCAGACTTCTGCTCAGGCTAAATTTGGCACTCAGCAGCATGCAGAAGACTCACTCCACGGACTCGAATGCAGGCTAACTGCACTTTTTAATTTTATAAAATGCACTTGAAGTAAGAGCAGGGACTCCTGCCTTCAACAGCTGCAGGCACACACCAGAGGCACACAGCAACACTTTGATGTGCGTCTCCATTTGTGTACACAGCCAAGTGTCAGATCTGAGTGCTGCAACGTGCTGTACCTTTATTATGTGGCATTTTGGATTGGGAGCTTTTTCTTATGGGCAAACATAGCTGAGTTTGGTTTTTATGGAGCTTGTGTGTGTGTGACCAATTCCAACTATATATTTACCTGTGTAAAAAGACGTTGAACCAACTACCCCAGCATACAAAAATTGAGTGTTTGGTCTTAAAAGAGAAAGAGCTGATAAGGATGAGCAAAACATTCCTCCTTTTCCTGGTTTCCAGTTCCTCTGCTAAAGGAACACACATTCCCCCAGGGCCCAGTAGATCCAATATTCCTAGATTCACCCAGTGCTTCCTAAAACAAATGTATTTTGAAAAGACCTTCAATTACCACACATCCACTAGAATTCTTTGAAAATCTCTTAATTGACTTGGTTCTTGTGATCAGACCCAGCTGTAACTACATTGGCTCCTCACCAAAGATGTTCTCACACAGCAACTGGCTGTGAACTTGCTACAATGGTTTCAGCATCAACTTCTCTAATAAAATTGTTGGCTCCGGGGGGGGGGGTGCGGAAACTGGACATAAACCCAATTCAAATGTCACAAGCCAGGTGTGCTTCCAAACCAGGCAGACTCAGATGCTCAGATTTTGCACATGCCCTCAGAGCTGTGGGAACAATTTATACATGAAGAAGAAGAAGAAGAAGAAGAAGAAGAAGAAGAAGAAGAGGAGGAGGAGGAGGAGTTTGGATTTGATATCCCGCCTTTCACTCCCCTTCAGGAGTCTCAAAGCGGCTAACATTCTCCTTTCCCTTCCTCCCCCACAACAAACACTCTGTGAGGTGAGTGGGGCTGAGAGACTTCAGAGAAGTGTGACTGGCCCAAGGTCACCCAGCAGCTGCATGTGGAGGAGTGGAGACGCGAACCCGGTTCCCCAGATTACGAGACTACCGCTCTTAACCACTACACCACACTGGCTCTCTGAAGCCTTGGGACTTGTGGGACTGTGAATGCATGAGTTGATGCAGTACTTATTTTTATGCACATTTACGTATTAAGCCAAGTCTCCATGATCAGAAGGTGTATTATTATCTCAGTATGGCTTTATAAATATTTACGTTTGCCTTAAAGATATAGAAGTTTGATTGAAGGATAAATAATATGTAGCTTATGTTCATCTCAATTATAACATGATCCATAACTGGAGATCAGACATAACTTACAAGAGAAACACCATTATAGAAGGAAAATCCTTTCCCAGATCCATTGTCTTGTGGTTACAATGAAGCATGCTGATATTTTCCCACCAGTGTAATATCATGACGTATACAATATTGGCATTATAACCATGCTATGCCAACATTGCATATGTTTAGGCTCGGGATGCAGATCACCATAACCACATACAAACTTTCTCCTTCACAGAAAAAAAAGAAAGCAACTGCCCTAAGGAAAGCTACTCAAATATAGTCAATGACAGACAAAACAAAGATTTTGTCTGAGATCCAGTTTGTTTACAGCTTTTTGCGGGGAGGGCTTTATTTCTGCTCTGTGGCTCTTGGTGGTCCTGAGCTCCTCCCTTTTTTAACTTTTAACATATCCATCTCAATAACACTAAAAGAACACATAAAATTCTAAATACATACACTATAAAGTGTACATTAATAACACCAACTGTAGTAAATATATACAACTAATAAATTCATTCATGAGCAAGACTATGGCTGGCAGCAAAACCCTATGTATGCTTAAGTAAAGGTAAAGGTACCCCTGCGCGTACGGGCCAGTCTTGACAGACTCTAGGGTTGTGCGCCCATCTCACTCAAGAGGCCGGGGGCCAGCGATGTCTGGAGACACTTCCAGGTCACGTGGCCAGCATGACATTGCTGCTCTGGCGAACCAGAGCCACACACGGAAACGCCGTTTACCTTCCCGCTAGTAAGCGGTCCCTATTTATCTACTTGCACCCGGGGGTGCTTTCGAACTGCTAGGTTGGCAGGCGCTGAGACCGAGCAACGGGAGCGCACCCTGCCGCGGGGATTCGGACCGCCGACCTTTCGACCGGCAAGCCCTAGGCGCTGAGGCTTTTACCCACAGCGCCACCCGCGTCCCATCAGGTAGCCTTGAGAAAGGGTAAAATCCTGCTGGATGAGGTGAGGAAGCCTGGTGGGCTCCGAATCTGCTGAGTCTGTTCTGCCCAAGGGCTGTTGATGGGCAACTTCAAGGCCCCTGCTGCCCTTCCTTCTTCCTTCTTGGATGCGTGAAACCAACCACCTGTCTCCTTGATCCTTGCCCATCCTGGCTAATAAAAGCAAGCCGGGAAGGGCTGGGCGATGGGCTCTGCGGGGTGGTGAATGCTTCCCTCTGTGAGGGAACATTCCCAGATCCGCTGAAAGAGGCGGTCATTAAACCGCTTCTTAAAAAACCATCTTTAGACCCGGCCAGTATGGCCAACTATCGCCCAGTCTCAAATCTTCCATTCTTGGGCAAGGTGATTGAGCGTGTGGTTGCTGAACAACTCCAGGCACGCCTGGAGGATGCGGACCATTTGGATCCCTTCCAATCGGGGTTCAGGCCTCATCATGGGACTGAAACTGCCTTGGTCGCACTGGTTGATGATCTCCGGCGAGCTAGGGACAAAGGTGAGAGCTGTTTCCTAGTTCTGCTGGATCTCTCAGCGGCCTTTGATACAATCGACCATAACATCCTTCTGGACCGTCTAGAGGGGTTGGGAGCTGGGGGCACTGTTATACAGTGGTTCCGCTCCTTCCTCCTGGGCCGTGTTCAGAAAGTGGTGGTGGGGGATGAGTGTTCAGACCCTTGGGCCCTCACTTGTGGGGTACCTCAGGGTTCCGTCCTCTCCCCCATGCTTTTTAACATCTATATGAAGCCGCTGGGAGAGATCATCAGGGGGGTTGGACTGGGTGTCCATCAATATGCAGATGATACCCAGCTCTACCTCTCTTTCAAATCAGAGCCAGTGAAGGCGGTGAAGGTCCTGTGTGAGTGCCTGGAGGCGGTTGGAGGATGGATGGCGGCTAATGGGTTGAAGTTGAATCCTGACAAGACAGAAGTACTGTTTTGGGGGGACAGGGGGCGGGCTGGTGTGGAGGACTCCCTGGTCCTGAATGGGGTAACTGTGCCCCTGAAGGACCAGGTGCGTAGCCTGGGAGTCATTTTGGACTCACAGCTGTCCATGGAGGCGCAGGTCAATTCTGTATCCAGGGCAGCTGTCTACCAACTCCACCTGGTACGCAGGCTGAGACCCTACCTGCCCGCGGACTGTCTCGCCAGAGTGGTGCATGCTCTAGTTATCTCCCGCTTGGACTACTGCAATGCACTCTACGTGGGGCTACCTTTGAAGGTGACTCGGAAACTACAGCTAATCCAGAATGCGGCAGCTAGACTGGTGACTGGGGGCGGCCGCCGAGACCACATAACACCGGTCTTGAAAGACCTACATTGGCTCCCAGTACGTTTCCGAGCACAATTCAAAGTGCTGGTGTTGACCTTTAAAGCCCTAAATGTCCTCGGCCCTGTATACCTGAAGGAGCGTCTCCACCCCCATCGTTCTGCCCGGACGCTGAGGTCCAGCGCCGAGGGCCTTCTGGCGGTTCCCTCATTGCGAGAAGCAAAGCTACAGGGAACCAGGCAGAGGGCCTTTTCGGTAGTGGCGCCCGCCCTGTGGAATGCCCTCCCATCAGATGTCAAAACGATAAACAACTACCTGACATTCAGAAGACATCTTAAGGCAGCCCTGTTCAGGGAAGTTTTTAATGTATGATATTTTAGTGGGGTTTTTGGTTTCTATGGAAGCCGCCCAGAGTGGCTGGGGAAACCCAGCCAGATGGGCGGGGTACAAATAATAAATTATTATTATTATATTATTATTATTATTATTATTATTATTATTATTATTATTATTATTATTATTATTATTATGGCTCTGTATTTTAAAACAAAACTTGGACTAGAGAGCGCTTCAAACAGAGGCCTGTCCCCTAAAAAGTAAGGCATATGGCCACTTTGCTTTATCACATTCTTTGTCTTTCTTCTTCTACCTCTCATTGCTCCAGATTTGCACTTATCCCAGGGAAGGAGGGAGGGAAACCTGCAAAATCAATCTTTTCATCCCAGCTGGTTCTGTGGCAGTGGGTCCAGCTGGGTGATTCATCAGGCCTGCCAGCTGCCAGTCAGAGCGCCACTCACTGTCCCTGATTTTGCCTGGTCCTGGCTTGTGAGTTGCTGGCCTCAGAGCGGCTAGCTTTGCCCACAGACACTGCCAACTAAAACTCCCCTTCTCCATGGGCCCTGTGCACTTTGCATTTAAGCACCGGCTAATGTATCCCTGTCTATTACATTGTGCCATCACTCCCCAATATTAGTAGATGAATAGGACACACAAAGAGAACATCACTGTAGGAGCAGAATCGCCAGGCTCTCACTGTTTCTTCTTCTTTGACTTCAAGTGTGCAAGTGTGGCTGGCAAAATGGAAGATAATGTGAAACACTTGCTAACAGTTTGCATGATTGCAGTACAGAAAACCACTATGCTGGTTGGTGTGCAGATGTTGAAGTACAAATGAAAAAAGCAAGTTTCTATTTCTGTATTTAATTAACTCTTAATTGTGCCACCAACAGTGTTCAAAACAACTATTTTATATGAATTGTAGGAATGCTGCACTCAGATTGGCTGCAGAGATTGTGAACCTACATAATTATCTTTACACACACACACACACACACACACACACACACACACACACACACTTCACCAGCAAAACTATTATGGTGAAGCACACAATTAAAAATAAATCCATATAAAATAAAAATCAAGGATTTAGGAAGGACTATTAAACAGGAACATACTCTTTAGATTAAATTTGTGCCTATTTGAACCCCCTGGATGCCTTTCCAGAAAGATCAAGGCATTTTGGTTGGACCCTTATAGCTGTGCATTTCCCTTTTCTGGCACAGGAAAGCAATGGGACTGTAATATGACCAAGCTGCTCTAATTTAATTCTTCCGCCAGCAGTGCACCAGCTGATCATGAGAATGAAGAACGGAGGGATTTCAGAAAGCAGCCTGCCACTCTCCTCTATAGGACCTCTCTCTTCGCAGCACAGTTTCCTGCCACCCCAATCTCTGTGCAATGCAGGATTCCAGGGGTTCCAGGCCCAGGTTCATTTTTCCTTTCGGAAAGGAGGCACAGCAGAGACTGTGGTGTCTTTGTGATATATGGTTTCATTCCAGATAAATACAACCTGAGCCAACGATGGAGGGGCTCACAGCATCAGCCCTCCAAAAGGGTCTCACCAGGAGGCTAGCCTGGTTATTCCAAGAATTAGAACCCTTTATTAGAATTTAACACTTGCTGGATCCAGCAATTAGAAGGGTCTCGGCAGACACACACCCCAACTCCTAACAGTACTTTTGCTGTTGCCCCACTTCTTTGCCCACTAATTTCTCCCTCTCCCAGATGCAGACATCAGCCCACTAGAAGGAGGCAAAGTCACCTTGTGATAAGGTTACTACTACAATTTCTCCACAATTTTCTTTTGTGAAAACATATTATCTTGCAAAATAGATATCACAATAAAACCTTGGTTCTTGCCTTTTTTTGTAGACCATTCAAATGAATTCTAAAATATATTAGCAAGTAGCCAAATTTGCATTAGCTTCTCAGCACCACCCAATACATTTGCACAAAAATAACCACAAAACTTCTTATCAGGAGTTTTAACTGGATGTTTGGAAAAGTGCCATGAGTCTTCTTTTTCAGGGACAACAAGCAGGCAAGAAGCTTTACCTTCCCTGTTCTTCAGTCAAATCAGACAGGCACAGCCACGTCTTAATTCATCACAAGGTAATGGCTTTTCAGTAAAGGAAAGCACATTGACCAGAGGTCTGGGGGGAGGCAGGCAAAATAAAGATTCCCATAGCTCACATCGGGGTCCTGAGCCAATGACAGTCTCTGTGGCAAATGGGTTTTGAAAGGGAATGCTGGCATGTGGAATTTTGGAAACTGGTCTCTCTCTCCCTTTCTGTCTCTGTTTCTTCCAAGCCAAAAATAACTCCTATTACCTTTATTGCTTTTGCAGAAAACTAGCCCTGAAATTATATGTCTGTTTCTGTAAAAATGAAAACGCAGTGCAAGTGCTCATGTTTGCAGCAGATTCCAGAAAATCCCTTTGTTGCAGTTTCCCCTATATATTCCCTGGAGTTTTTATTCTAAGCAAACATGCAAGCAAGGTTTTGCACCTTATTGAATAACTTCTTTGGTGGATGGTGGGAAGGAGGCTCCATTTCAATGGTGCAACGCTTTATTTGTTTGTTTAATATTTAATATCCTGTTTAACTTGTCCTATTTGGCTCTCAAACTGACTCTGCTATCAGAAGCTAAAAAGAGAGAACAACTTTATAATAACAGAATCTATAAGAAAAAAACCATGAGAAGCCGGAGTGAAGCCCCACCCACCACGAAGAAAGGGAAAGGGCCACAGACTTCTGAAAAGCTGGGAGATAATCTGCCAAACAGGCCTCTCAGTGGAGGAAATTTCCTGGAGACGGGAAAAGCTCTAGATCTCCTTGCAACAGTCCACACCGTCAGCAGTGATGGAATGGATACAATCTTCAAAAGGAAAAGGAAACAAGGGGGGGGGGGGTGGCTTAAAGATAAAACTGTTACGAAAACATTGAATGGGGCATTTGTGTGACAAGTAGAGGTGAGGGAGACATTTGATTCAGTCTATATTTAAAGGCAAACGAAACTAATTTGTGCTGTTTTAAAACCAGATGGTAACCGAAAGACAATCACCCTGTTTGTAATGTGTACAAAAATGCAACATCAGTGTAAAATGTGCATATAAATGCATATATTAGTAGATAAACTCCAATGCAACATTGCACTGCAGTAATGAAGGGGATGTGGTAGCTTCTCATTTTTCTTGTTTATTACCTTAATTATTCATAGAAAATATTTAATAAAAAGAGTTTAAAATGCATATTGTTGTTGTTGGCATCCATCTGTCTCGGAAGACAATGAAGGAGTGTGCCTTTGTGGGGTGAAGTCAAACTGTTGGAGAGTTACAGTGTCTGCTGTGGCTGTAGAGACCGATACGGGAGAGGCATGTTCTGTTGCAGCCAGGGCAGAGGAAGGCATCTGGTTGTGCTGCTGCAGATCAACCGTAGTGTTTCTTCTCTCTGCACAGAGAGAAAATTCATATACTGGGCAAAATTACATACAAAAATTGACATAATGTAGGAAGAATTCACACTAAAATTCTCGTGAATTTTCATGAGGGCATTGAATAATAATAATAAAATAATTGCAAACTAATGTGGAAATGTGAACAGATTGGAAAAATGAGAAACAGAGAAAGTGAAATTGACATATTAGCCCATCTTTAGTAAGAAGGTTGCTGCGTCAAAGTTGCCCCCTTTGGCTTCAGGTGGAAATTGAAACATGTAAACAGCCCCACAGGTGCTGCAAGAGCCTCCCCTGCATCACTGCAAAGGCTAGTTTTGCAGTTTTCATTACAAGAGGCGAATGTGTGAGATGAACCATGGATCTGTGGCTGAGGTGCAGCAAGAAGCACAGACTTCCTGCCTTACGGCTCACGCAACGTGAGCTCCCAGGAGCAAGATGCTTAAAGTACTTGAGAACCTTAGTCATCACCAGAGGTGATATTGTTGGTGGATTGGCAAAATGCCTTAAATATCATCCAATTTAATTGATAACAAATTCTCTCTCTCTCTCTTTCTCTGGGGTAAGGAAGGAAAATAATTAACTACGATGGGAAAAGAAGGAAACAAACTACAATAGCCAGACAGGCTGCAGAGGAACATATAGAAATTTCAGTCAATAGGAAACCTTTGATGTTGGGCTGAGTGACATGCTTAATGCTTCACACACTCACTAATGACATGTTTCTGCCACACTTAGCACAATTTCAACATTCCTTTATAGCAGTCTTTCTCTAACTTGGGTTCCCAGATGTTCTTGAACTATAACTCCCACCATCCTTGACCACTGGCTATGCTGGCTAGGCATGATGGGAGTTGTAGTCCAGCAACATCTAAGAATCAGATGTTGGGAAAGGCTGCTCTGTAGGGACATCATGGCCAGTGCGTCCCATGATGTGTTAAGTGGTCAACTTGCTTCTGAGCCAATATTTTGGTCTCATCATATAACCTTCAAAACAGTGAAGTCAGAAATAGATTTTGTTGCTTAACTACTACTGTGCCTGCCATTGCACATGCATCCTGCTTTTGGTTCAGATTGCTTAAGGATAACTCCTTTAGAGCTACCTTTTGAAGGACAACAAATGACCAGTTTAAGCAAATTTATGGACGTGGCTGTTGAATTAGGCGCGCAGCCTTTTCGCATGCTCCTTGAACAGGCCACCACAACACAATGAAGCAGATCCATGGGTCTCAAAACCAGGTTTAAATCTGGCAAATATTTGATGCTTTTTAACTTTTGTGCTGACTGCTGAGCCTGAAAACATTTCCTTCTGAAAGTGATGCTTTCTCTTGAATAATAGTCAGCTGGTTGCAGCAGGGAATTCCAGCTCTCCAATCAATCTAGCAGACAACAGGTTGTGGTTGCTTCTAGCTATGTTGCTGGTGATAATTCTCCATTGGAAAATGCCAGTTTTAGAGGCTGTAATTAAGAGTTTCCTCCTTTCTCTTCTTTTATTTCAGAAAGTTGGCTTATTTGCTCCTGCTCTTAAGTCCTGATTAAAATATTAGTAATTTGACATTCATTAACTCTTCTCACCTGTAATGTGTGGAACCAAAATAGATTGTATGAAATAAAGATTCGGGGTTCATTGTTGAAGAACTCTGAGTACGAATTGCATTTTAAAAAAACCATGAATAGTGGGCATTCCCTCTATGTATTAGGAATAAAATAGCTGGGGAGGGGGCTGTGAAAGAAGAATCTGTAAAATAGTAATGAGGAAATCTGATGGTTGTCAATAACCTTCAAAATAGCTGGGATGTTGTTTTTTCCATGTCCCAATAAGCTAGGGCCCGTCTACACTTCCTATTGTCCTGTGCCTAGAAAACAGGTCTCCTGGACATTTTCCACTTGCCCCGTGCTTTCGAGACCCAGGTCTGGGAGGTTTTTTATTTGTCCCCCTGCTTTACCTGGGGAAACCCACTGCTTCCCGCTGAATCAAAACAAATATCAATCCTCAGAAAAGCCGAATTATGTTTGTTCTGATTCACTAGTAAACTGTGGGTTTTCCGGTGGGAAAACGGTGTGACAAGCGGAAGTGTGGATGAGCAGTAAACCTTCAACTTATATTTCACAGTTTGGAGCTTCAGTTGACATTCTTCTTTACAGGCTTGCAGACACATGTTAGCAAATAAACAAACAGTTCCTTTCTGATTAGCTTAATTTGGAGGGTTTGACATAGCCACAAATATATACATACAAAATTTGGGATGTGGGGAGAAGGTTGTAGTTGTATCTTATTGGAGGTGCATGTCCAGGATTTTGCTAAGTGTAACACAAAACTGTAAAAGTTTAGCTGAGGGAAATGCCTTCCTCCCACTGGCCTGCTTGTCCAATCAGGAACCAGCCCTGCATCTCCCTCATTTCTGACAACTATTTAGCAACTGAGCTCAGCTAAAGTTTCCAAAAAAGTTAGAATAACTTCCTCTCTCCAAGACCTCAATTTTTGCACAGCCCGGTCCTTGAAATTAGATCCCTTCAAGAGACCTGGAAAACGTTTGCTCAGCAAAACCCTCCTGTTTTTCCAAAGGCTCTGTCTCAGGAATTTAAAGCACACTTTTAAAAAACACAGAGACACCCTCCACTTGAGGAGGGGGGAGAATTCCTTTCCCTCTCTCCCTCCCCTCCTTCCAGAAAGAATGGAAGAAAGTTCTAGCCCTCCTGCTTCTCCTGTGGACAGCCTGGGGACCAGTGAAGAGGAGCTGGAGAGGCAGCCAAAGAGGCTGGGAAGGAAGAGGAGATACAGCAAGAAATCCAGCGAAGATGGAAGTCCAAACCCAGGCAAGCGGGGGAAGAAGTCAAGCCCCAGCGCACAGTCCTACGAGGAGCTCCAAAGCCAACGGATCCTTGCCAATGTCCGAGAGAGGCAGAGGACTCAGTCCCTCAATGAAGCTTTTGCAGCCTTGAGGAAAATCATTCCCACCCTGCCTTCCGACAAACTCAGTAAAATCCAGACTCTCAAGCTTGCTGCCAGGTACATAGACTTCCTCTACCAGGTCCTGCAGAGTGATGAGATGGACAATAAGATGACCAGCTGCAGCTATGTGGCTCACGAGCGGCTCAGCTACGCCTTTTCTGTGTGGAGGATGGAAGGAGCGTGGTCAATGTCTGCCTCACACTAGCCAACGTCAGGGTCAAACCAAGGATGACTGCCAAAGTGGTATGTGGCTCATTCTTCTTACTCTGGGCAAAGCTTGTAGGCTTAGGTGGCACGCTGTACTTTGGAAATATTTGGGGAGGTGGGGATGGCAAATGAGTAACGCAGCAAATGTGGTGGTCTTGGATGGAGATGTGGAGTCATAATCCCAGCTGGAATTATTTGATAGCCTTTAGGCATGTTGCTATTTGCCTAGCCTAGATTTATTGTCTGTAAGTCTGTAAGTTGGGAATGACGGGGCTTTCATATGGCAAAATCCATAAAGAACTCTGCTTGTCTGATACTATCCTGCAGGCGAGGAAGGCTACTTGTTTTTGTGTGTGATTAAAGCTTAGTTCCAAGATAGGTTCAATATTTCAAAAACCAATAACTACATGGGAATTATTTGCTTCTGATCCTAATAGGATCTTAAAAGAAAGTAAAAGAAAATTCATTTTCAATCATAACATCCCTCGGATGGCCCTCCAGAGTCATGTCCAAGTCGCTTTTCATTTGTTTTGCATCTTATATGAGAGAACTGTGATATTTGCCATACCAGATAAAAACGTCCATGCACAGAGCGATGGAATGCAGCTGTTATTCAAAAGGTTTGGTTCCAGAAGGAGTGGCAAAACTGTGTGGTCCTCATTCTGAACTTTGCAGGTCTGCATTTGTTACAAAGGATTTTAAAAGTGGGGCGAGAGATTGTACTGACGCTCAGCTCGTGTGAGGAGCTGGTGCTTCTTTAAACAACCAACTCCATTCTGGTCGTAGCACAATTTTGTAGGTTAAACAGATGTTCAGTATTTGTTTTGCTGGGCTGTGCCCCCCCCCCCCGCACTGCATATTCAAAGTAAACACAGAACCAGCCTTTTTCGCCAGCTTCTGGTTCAGTTCGCTTCTCTTGACCACAACTTAATGTCACTTACTTGAAGATCTGGGTCCTAGTCCAGCCTGCTGCCTTAAATGCAGCCCCCAAGGCTCATTCCACCCCCCACCCCCGATCTATTACAAGACAAAATAATCCTTTCTTATTTCATTTTTTTTCAGGGGTGGAATATTTTAGGCATTTTGAGAGAGAGAGAGAGAGAGAGAGAGAGAGAGAGAGAGAGAGAGAGAGAGAGAGATGAACATTATCTGAGCACTTCATAACTTTACATTGTTTCAGAACAATGTTTACACTTTCCCTCAGCTATGTAAATCACAACATTATTTTATATGTCCTAATGCACACATGAAATATGTAGAATACTTCGTACCTTGTGGACACCCACTGAAACACCAATGGACAACAATAGCAAAGCTATTTTGCAGAAAATACTATAAAGATATAAATGCAGACTGTAAACCTATAATGACACGTATAATTTGTAGAGTGCAGAAAATGTGGGGAAAGATACATTCATTATTTGAAGACAACAATATTTTTAGGTTTCCTGCTTATAAGATTTTCAGGTAAAGACCAGAATGCAACTGGCAGCCTACGATCTCAACTAAGGCCACACTATACAGATGCACAGGCATCAGTCATTACAGAGAAAATTTAAAAATGCACCATTGTAAACCTTTTTGGAAATGAATGCTCATGCTTTATTTGTATTTAGAAGAAAAAATGAATACATTTCTTTAAACCGACTTGTTCATTAAATATACAAGTGGATGCATAAGTAATAATTAAGTGAAACTATGTCTCCACCTCATTGCCCTGGGTACTTTATATCATAAAAAGTATACATTAATTAGGACTAGTTTTGTGTGGCTTTGCTTTAGTATCAGCTGCAAAGATACATGTAAAAAGTGAAACAAAATCCATTGGCTTCCCATTTATAAATATGACTTGTAAAGCCCAAATAAGGAGGGCCGGGGTGGGGTGGGGGTGTCTTCCCGCTTTGTGGGAATATTCTGCTGCCTTTGCCCAAAGCAGATGTAAAATGTCTCAGACACATAGTTTGCTAGAGTTTAGACAGTGCTTTAATTATTCAGTCATAGGAACAATAAATTCACTATGTCTGCAATTACTTAGCAGTTCTTTGGCTACAATCCACAACTTTTTACTCCGAAGAAGTCCTATTAAATCTAACTGTACTAGTCCAGAGGAAGTAAATTATAGAAGCCTTCATTTGTTAATCTCCTCCATGCCATTCTTTAGACATGTACATTTGAAAACATGTTAAGAGACAGAATGTGTATTTCATCTTCACATTTTAAAAACTGTTTTTAGTTTATAAAATTAACATGTTTTCCTGAGTGTAAAAATACCAAAAGTGAAGTAACAGTATGGGACTTCTGTAGGTAACGCATCATGCCTCAGATAAAAATTATTCTTTTCCAAACATTTTTTTCAGAAGCATTTTTACATATACTCACCTCTAGCCTGTGGCATTTGTAGAGAAATTTAAATTTAAATTTTGAGTATTATTCAAACCTAATTTATGGTCTGAACAAATAAAATGAGCACAAATGATCAGGACAGAGAGTGATAAGCTAGAATTCCACCTCACAACACTAGCTTTTACATTAGTACAAATTACCTTCTAGAGGACCTGCCATGTTTGAGAAGCAACGTAAGAGCTTTTTGGTGGAACAAGAATGTGCAGGTCAATGCTAAGGAAGTAAGGGGATGCAGTGCTGATAACAGTTTCTAGAGATTAAGTAGCAACACAATAACTGTTATTTTAGCTTATTATTCTTAAATATTACTTTTAATAATATGTTGTTCTTTGCTCCAGACCCAGATTATGACAAAACAGGGCACTTGTATAAAAAAGATATAAAGCAAATGACAATGGAAGCCCCACACATTTGTAGAAATCAAACATGGAAAGGCCAAAGTAGAATTCTTCTGTAGGAATATATGCTCCAATTATACTACGTAATTACCCTATCTATTTTCATGTTATCAACAGAAAAGGTACTTCTAGAAGGGGGCATAATTTGCAAATGGGTCATTAAGATATTGCAAACTGGTCATTGACGATAGTTGTGGTGGTGATATTCTATTCTGGGTTTCCCCCCAGAAGGGATGAATCCAGATTAAATTGCAGGGACAGAGCAGGGACAGGTTGGCATCATCATGCGAATGCTGCCCCCTCCCCCCCCCCAACCCACCTGCATATATGAGAAGCAACCATCCCACAAGAAGCACCCATTTGGAAGCTTCCAAATGTTGGTGTCTAATGAATTTTTGTTATAACTGATATACTGTACAGTGGTACCTCAGGTTACATACACTTCAGGTTACATACGCTTCAGGTTACATACGCTTCAGGTTACATAGCTTCAGGTTACAGACTCTGCTAACCCAGAAATAGTGCTTCAGGTTAAGAACTTTGCTTCAGGATGAGAACAGAAATCGTGCTCTGGTGGCGCGGCAGCAGCAGGAGGCCCCATTAGCTAAAGTGGTGCTTCAGGTTAAGAACGGACCTCCGGAACGAATTAAGTACTTAACCTGAGGTACCACTGTATTTCTTTCAGATGGCACATTAATGTCTGATATGTGCAGATTGGCTCACTGTACATCTGAAGTTAATTGATACCACCGGACTTGTTCCTTTAGCTTGCACATTCTCATACTGTGAATCTTCTCTTCACTTAATGTAGAACAGGTTTAACAGTTCAGTGTGCCTCTTACTCCTTGTCCTGTAAAATGTGAGTGAAAATTGACATGACAGAAGATGGGCGAATGCACCATTTGAAGCATGGGGAATTATGTGGTTTACAGTGTGAGAACAATAACTGGGCATTGTTAAAAGCTCTCCTTGTTGGAATTCTGAAGTTTTGCATTTTGCTGCAATAATTCTTAAGAAGAAGTCTCTTGGATCAGGCCCATCCTGCTCTCACAGTGCCCAACCAGATTTCCACGGGGAAAGCCTGCAAGCAACAGCCCTCTCCTCAGCTGGTATTCAGAGGCACACTGCCTCACACCGTAGAGGCAGACCATGGCCTTCACACCTAACAGATACCTAATAGTTGCCCATCCAAGTTAAAAGCTGAGTTGAAAGGAGAAAGTCCCAAAATAAAATATGCAATTTGGAAACTAGTACAAAGCAAAATCTTGGTAAGATCCAATAGGTTAGCCGATGGTGATGGGTCCCCTTCACACCCCACTCCACCATGATTCAAAATAGTAAACAGAGTTCTTTGTCCCAACAATCAGTCTCTTGAGAAAAATACACCAAAGTAAACCTGAGGATTGATCCAGCCGGGGTTCCTCTGTCTCATAGATGAATGGAGACTTGCTTCTGCCAACACAAAACCCAGAGAAGTCTTTTAAAAACTGAACTGTGATAAGTGGGATGGTAATGATGAGGAAGGGGGTACCACTTAGCTTCAAAGCTGCCAACTGCTGAGTACAGCAAAAGTATTCCATTATCACACATTTCCCCACATTGCCACACTATTCAAGGAAGCTTTTAGGATAACATAACCAAGTCTGTACTTGAGTAGTGGAACTGCATTTTTGCAAATCTGAATTTTGCAAATCACCAGTCCATCACCCCAAACCCATCACCCAGTTTTTCCCTTTGTTTCCTAGTCTTTACTGCTATGTAAGAGAATCAATAACACTTCACAATTTTAAGAGGATTTATGTATATTGCTCAGATGCATTTAATTCCTGAGGATTTAAATAGAAGAGTTCAGCACTCATTTAAAATCAGTGACACATAACCCAGTACATAGTTACTTGCGAGTAAGTTACACTGAACTCTATAAAACTTACTTTTAACGAAAAATGTATAGGGCCGTGTTTAACATTAACACAATCTTGTTGTTTTGCTAAGTGTGGATGCTGTTAAAATGAGGACATGTTGAAGAATAAAGAGAGTAAGGTAAAACAGTACTGTTATTTACATGCTAGGTTAACTACACAGCACTATGTGGATTTTGACTACCCTTCAGCACAGGCATTCCCATTTGAAATCTCAGTTAATAATTGTGAAGGAGTCAACTAGTTTCTTCATTGGTTATATTGGTGCTGAGCAAAAGGTAATCTCCAAGTTTGTTCAATATACTAATATTTTAAGTTTATAAATAATTTCAATATACAATTAACAAAATATTGTTGATCTATAGTCTTCATGTCTTGTATGTAGAGGGGGGTTTGGGGAAATGCAGGACAGAGTCTATAACCAATATCTAAAAATATATTCTGTTCCTCCCCCACCCCGCTTATCTTTAAGAAAATCTTTCATAAATCCATTAATTTACCGTATTTTTCGCTCTATAAGACGCACCAGACCATAAGATGCTTTTGGAGGATGAAAACAAGAAAACAAGAAAAAAAAATTCTGAATCTCAGAAGCCAGAACAACAAGAGGGATCACTGCACAGCGAAAGCAGCAATCCCTCTTGCTGTTCTGGCTTCTGGGATAGCTGCGCAGCCTGCATTCGCACCATAAGGCACACACACATTTCCCCTTACTTTTTAGGAGGGAAAAAGTGAGTCTTATAGAGCAAAAAATACGGTAGTTCATGCAGTTATATTTTTAAAATATTCATTTTAGTTCATATAATTATATATTTATAAACTTCTAAAATGAAATTTTCTGAATAGGTATTAACAAACATTAGTATGCATTACATCATTACCTACTTCAATATCTATTTAAGTTTCTAAACAATTTATAAACTAAGTTAGATATTCTTGGCTTGAAATAGTGTACGTGAAGTTCTATTTCTTCAGATATGAACAGACTTTTGCTTTAATTACTCAGGGCATCATCTCCACAGCAACTGAAATCAATAAGTATTATTGATTTCCAGTCTGGATTGCACCTAGGCATTTTGAATTGGGGTTCAAAGAAAAGGGGTGCCTAGAAACCTCTTGAGCAAGAAATGTTAGGCTCACTTACTTTTCTCAGTCACGTCTTAAAGTAAAACACTAAATGGAACCATTTCCTTCCCTGTTGAAAGGGAAGAGCTACGCGTGTTCACTTCTCAGAACGTTATAAAAGAAGAAGGTGCTTCATGGTTTTCTGCCAATACAAACAAGTATTTTCTGATTAGATGGAAAACTTTTTACACAACAATAAATGGTCTTCTGGATTTGTTTAGAATTCTATTTTTAGTCATTTGTTCATGAGATTTACACACACACACACACACTTTATTATTATTTCAAACATTTTCACAATCATTTTTTAATCAGATAATTACATTGTTTCATAAGTTGACTTCCCACCCTCGCCTCCTCGGTGTTTTTATTCTGATGCATTATACCTTTATCTATTACAAAAAGTTTCTCTATTATAGTTATTTTGTCATTTTTCTTCCGCTGTTTTTTTCTCAAATCCTGCCTGCAATTTCATGTGACTGTAATATTTTTTATTTTTTTTTTGCTTTATTTACGAAGAAATACACAGTTTACATATTACAGACATATACATATACGTATACAAATACATGTTACAAACATATACATATACAAATAAAGAAAAAAGAAAAAGAAAAACAGAAACAAAAAATAGAAGAAACAAACAAGACATATACAGTTACGAATAACAAAAACTTCAGTCCAGCTTAGTCTTGGAATTATCAATTCTTATATTATTTCTACAGTATTTCTAAAACAGTCTACTTCGATGATATTAATTATCGTCTACTGATAAATTATTTATTCCCTGGATCGACTCAAAATAAATTAAAAATTTGTCCCATTCATCTTTATGTTTAACTGTATTGTTTGGACTTATTTTCCGTGTTAATCTCGCTAATTCAATATATTGATATAGCCTTATTTGCCAATCTCCGATTGTGGGTAGGTCCGGGGTTTTCCATTTTTGGGCGATTTGGATTCTTGCCGCGGCCATAGCATACTGAACAAAGGTTTGATCTATTCTCTTTATTTCTTTTCCAATCATGCCTAACAGAAACAGCTCGGGATTCTTGGGAAAATTATACTTCAAAATTTTTTTCAGTTCCTCGTAGATTTGTGTCCAGAATTCCTTCACTATTTCGCAAGTCCACCAAGTATGAAAAAAAGTCCCGACCTTGTCCCTGCATCTCCAACATATATTATCCACACTTTTATACATCTTTGCTAGCTTTGCCGGAGTTAAATACCAGCGATATGCCATTTTCTCTAGGTTTTCACGAAGGGCTACACAGGCTGTGAATTTTACACCTTTCATCCAGAGTGTCTGCCACTTATTATACTCTATATTATAACCAAGATCTTTTTCCCATTTTAACATCGCTCCCTTCACCAGATCTTCTTTGGTGTCCCACTCTAATAATTGTTTATACATTTTCGACAGGATTTTGTCATTGCTTTCCAGAATTTCTACCTGATACCTTGATTTTTTCTCACTCATCCCCACTCTCTTATGTTCCCCCCATAAGGCATTGATCTGGTGAAAACGTAACCATTCTTTTATTTTATTTTTCAATTCCTCATAGGGCTTCAACTTCCATCCTTCCTCAGTCTTCACCAGAAGGTCCTCATATGTGTATCTTTCCTCATTCATATTAATTTTCTTTATTTCAGTTATTTCCGTTGGGGAGAGCCACCATGGAATACCTCTTTCAATCAGATTTCTATACCTCTTCCACACTTCTAGTAGTGGGCCTCTAATTATATGACTGGAAAAGCCTCTGTGAATCTCCCCTTTTTCTTGCCAGAGATAGGCGTGCCACCCGAATCTAATATTAAATCCCTCCAAATCCAAAAGGTCTGTATTTCTGAGGGTGGCCCACTCCTTTAGCCAACACAAACAGGCTGCTTCATAATAGAGCCTGATGTTCGGGACCGCGAATCCAAACCTGTCTCTTGAGTCTGTTAGATATTTAAACTTAATTCTGGCTTTCTTTCCCTGCCAGATAAACCTGGACAGGGTTTTTTGCCAGTTCTTAAAGAGGGAGGTACCTTTAATTATCGGGATGTTTTGAAACATGAATAACAGTCTTGGCAAGATGCACATCTTAATTGCAGACATCCTCCCCGTCCATGAAAGTTTCAATCTATGCCAAGTGTCTATATCCTTTTTGATATCCTGCCAGACCTTACTATAATTATCCTCAATTAAATTTATATTTTTTGGTGAAAGCCAGATTCCTAGATATTTAACCTTATTCACAATTTTAATACCTGTCTTTTCTTCCAATTGTATTTTGTCCTGTTCAGTCATGTTTTTTACTAGGCTTTTTGTTTTATTCCTATTTAATTTAAAACCCGACAGTCTGCCAAAGTCCTCCAACAGTTCTACAACCCTACTTGCACTGTCCACTGGACTCTCTACGGACACGACCAGGTCATCGGCATAGGCCTTGAGCTTGAATTCTTTCTTCCCAATTCTTATCCCCCTCACATCATCTGCCTCTCTTAATCTGTTCGCGATTATTTCTAGAACCATAATAAACAGTAGGGGGGACAATGGGCAGCCCTGCCTGGTGCCCTTCTCAATCTTGAAGGACTTTGTCAGGTTGTCGTTTATAATCAGCCTGGCCTGTTGTTCTGAATAGATTGCCCTGATGCTTTTCATATAGGGACCTTCAATACCCGCCGCCTCCAAGCATTGTGATAAAAATTCCCATGAAACGTTGTCAAATGCCTTTTCGGCATCTATAAAAATCAGTGCAGCCGGGACATCTATTCTCATATCTAGGTACTCAATGATATTTAAGATGTGGCGGACATTTTCTCTCTGATGTCTATTAGGGAGAAATCCCACTTGGTCCTTGTGTATATACTTCGTTAAAAGTTTCTTGAGTCTGGCAGCCATTATGTTAGCAAAGATTTTATAATCGTTATTAAGCAACGAGATCGGTCTATAATTTTTCATATCTGTTTTGTCTTTCTCAGTTTTTGGGATCAAGGTTATATATGCCATTTTCCACGAGGCTGGAATCTTCCCTCCCTGAAAAATATTATTAAATACATCTTTGAGCACGGGGACTAGATGTTCTTCTAATGTTTTATAATATTTTATAGTCAAGCCATCTGGCCCGGGGGCTTTCCCAATCTTCATCCTGCTGATAGCCTCCTTGATCTCGTTTACTGTAATCTCTTTATTCAGTTGCACTTTATCCTCCTCTGAGATATATTTCCCTTCGTTTCTATCCAGATAGTTCTTGATTTCTATACTGTTTTCACTTCCTCTTTCATACAACTTTTCAAAAAATTGAGTAAATCTATTCTCTATTTCCTCTGGGTCTTCTATGATGTTATCCTCCACTATTAATTTATTTATCACATTCTGTTTCTTTCTTTTTCTTAACTGCCAGGCAAGTAACTTCCCCATTTTATTTGCAGACTCGAAATATCTCTGTTTTGTAAATTTAATTTTCCACTCTATCTCTTGGTTTAATATTGCAGAATATTGAGACTGGAGGACCTTAATAACCCGGATAGCGTCAGGATCTGTTGGATTTATGACCAGCTTTCTCTCATAATCTCTCAGTTGGGCCAGGATGTCCTCTTTCTTACTTTCCCTTACCTTTCTCCTGTAATTGTTTTGTTGTATTAGGAGGCCCCTCAGGACCGCCTTGCTGGCGTCCCAGACTATATCTATGGGGGTTTCTTTATTCAGATTTAGCTCTAGATATTCTTTTAATGCACCTTTAATTCTTTCTCTCACCTCTTCATTATCAAATAGGTTCTCACACATCCTCCACCTGTACTGTCTCTTCAGTTCACTTTTTATTTCCATGTCTAGGGCACAATGGTCAGATACCGTCCTGGGCAGGATCTCACATTTTTTTACCCTTGTAGTAAGTAATCTTGTTAACCAGATCTGGTCAATTCTGCTCCAGCTCTGATGGGGTTCGGAATAGTGCGTGAACTGTTTAGAGGTGGAGTTTTTATGTCTCCATATGTCAACTAGGTCTAAATTCCCTTCCATGTCATTAAAAGACTTCGGTAATTTCCCCCTGTCCAATTTCCCCTTCTTCTCGCTCCTATCCCACTCCGGCATCGGGACACCGTTCATGTCCCCGAGCAGGATTAATTTATGCGCTTCCAACTCTAACAACATACTTTCCAGTTTCTCAAAAAACTCTGCTCTGTTTGAGTTTGGGGCATAAACCGTCACGATATTGATTTTTTCCCCTCGGAAATTTAGTTGGATCCCCAGGATTCTTCCTTCCTCATCTTTACAGGTCAAAATTGGTTCCCACTTCTCTTTAACATATATTACCACTCCCCTTTTTTTTTTTATATCTGAATTAATAAAATCGACTCCTAACTTTTTATTCACCAATATATGTTTGTGTTTCTTAGCAATATGGGTTTCCTGAAAACAGATTACATCATACTTCTTATTTTTCACAACTTTCTCAATTTTATTCCTTTTGACCTTCTCGTTCAGCCCATTAACATTCCATGATAAAAGTTTTAATGTGTGTGTAATTGTTTACCTTTGTCCGCTTCTAAACCTTTAACCAGGATCACAAACTATGGCCTGTCGCCTTGGCTTCCTAGAGGCTCCCCCTCTTCTGCCGTATCCCTTCCCACTACGGCCTCATCCTTATCTTCATCTGATTCTTCTACCTCCTCTCCAGCTCTTCTCCCCTCATCTAACCGGCTCCTTAAATCTCCTTCCTCTTCCTCCCCCCTGCTCCTTGTTCTGATCTCTACTTTACCCAATTCTTTTTCGTATCTTCTCAAAAACTTATCCGCCTCTTGCACCTCCAATAATCTGAACTTTTTCTCCTTATAAAAAAAACTAATCCCTTCCGGGAACTCCCATCGGAATGGAACCCCGTTCCTCCTCAGAGCTGCTGCCACTTGTTTATAACCCTCTCTTTTCCGGAGTAGCCTGACTGGTATTTCCTTGTAGATGATAATAGGCCTTCCACCAATTCTTAGTCTGTTATTATAACTCTTTCTCAGGACTAAATTTTTCATTTCCAAGGAACTAAAGATCACCAGACAGTCCCCCAGGAATTTACTCACGTTTACATGTTTAGGCCTATTCATTCTGTATACACTTACTACGGAAGATGCCATCTCTTCCTCACTTATGCCTAGCCATTTAGAGAGTTCCTTTATCATCTTCCCTCTTATATCCTCGTTTTTGTCCTCTGCTACTCCCCTGAATTTAAGATGGAGCTGCTTTAGCCGCATGTCTGCCATGGCTAAATTGTCCCAGATCTTATCTTGAGAGATGCATAACTCCCCCAGCTCTTCTTTTACCTTCAATGTCTCCTTTTTTTGTTCCCTCATCTCTTTCTGAAGCTTTTTATTTGATTCCTCAATCATATTAGACTTAGCGGTAAGATCTTGAATTTTGGTTGAGAGCTCGCCAACTGCTCCTTCTATTTTTCTGTCGATCAGCTCCTGGACCTCTCCTAGTTTATTTTCCATATACAATGTATTTTGCCTAAATTCCTCCTTTATTTTGGCCCACAGATTATCTAAATCTTTGATTTCCTCTTGCCGCGACAGCTTTCTTTCTCCCGGTGTCCCACCCCCTTTTTTCCCATCCTTTCCCGCCATTCCCGGCACTCCCCTCCTGCTCCCCTGTCTTAACTTCTTTCCACTTTCCGCCCTCCAATTAAGCGCAATTATAGACAGGGAATGTCAGTAATCGGTGGGAGTTAGTGGTGGGAACCCTCTAAAATAGACCTGAAAAACAAAGATTCTAGCCGAGTTAAACAACAAACTCAAAAGGCAATGCTCCCAACATACACTTCAAACGTCCCAGAGTAGAGGTTCCCTGTTCGAGCCGCTGGGTGGAGGTTGTGGGATGGGTACTTCCCTCTCCGCTCCTGGTGATCTCTTTCCTTGCCCAGCTCCGGTTCCGCTCCGCTTAGGCTGCCCCGCCCTCTTCACGCAGGCAGGTGCTTAATAATCCAGTCGTAAAGTCTTAAAGGTCTTAAAGGTCTTAAAGTCTTAAAGGTGTAGTCTCCATTTAGTCCATTAAATCCACTAATTGTCCGTGTACTCAAAATTTCACTAATAGTTGTAGTCCTGGCTGGCGTCAAAATCCAAAAGTCCAAAAATCCAAATTCCAGAGGCCACAGTCGGCAGCCAGGTCTCGGCCACGCAAAGTTACAATCCCCCTGCAATATCCTCCCGGGGGTAAGATGGAGGGAGTGGTAATTAGCAAGCACAAGACCTTAAAGTCCTCCCCCCCTTCGTTCTGCCGCCGTCCCGCCCCTGAGCACTCCTAAAGCACCTTCCCAACTTGACTTAGATGCTCCTCGTCTTGATTATTATATATTTAATTGTTAGATATTTGAGTTGGGTTATTGTCCTTAAACGCCATGGTCCCTGAGTAACAATGCATCTAACACAGTCTGCATCAGACTTTAGAACTCCCCAGGGGCCAAGTAGTCCTTAAAAATCAGTTCTGTCCAGGTTTAAATCTTCAGATCAAGTTATTTTTACTCAAGCAGGCTTTCCAAAGTCCCCTTATATCATCGAGTTTCCGTCTGCGCCACTTTATATCCTCCACTAAGCGGACTCCTTAGCACAATTCCAGTCTCTCCAGGCACCACCCAGCTTCGCTATTACCATGCACACTGCATTTTGTACGTAGAAAGCAAAAACGTATAATATATGAAAACAAAACACCTGAAAGAAAACGCTGGGGGTTCCGTTCTTCTTTTAAGGCGGTCCGTCGCTCCTCCTGGCTGAAGCCTGAGGCGTCGCCCTGCAGAGTCGGCAATTCCCCCTATTCGCGCTCGCGGTCCTTCTTACACCTCCCGAACCGGCTCAGGAGGGTGGTGCGACCGCTTCCACGCTGCTGGGGAACCTTCCCTAAGGGTGCCCCCCTTAGGGTTTGGGGTACGCTTCGCCCTAGCGTCCCCCCAAGCCTCCGCAGAACCCAGAAAGCCGAGAGCAGGCTTCCCGCGCTTCCACACAGGCTGCGACCGGAACCGGAATATTTTGTCATTTTTCTTCCGCTGTTTTTTTCTCAAATCCTGCCTGCAATTTCATGTGACTGTAATATTTTTTTAAATAGTCTGCAAATGGCCTCCATTCGTCTATAAATTTTGCATTTCCGCATAGTGCATTACTTTCAGAAGCCCCTCCTCCTTCACTGGAACCGTCTCTCCTTTCCATTTCTGTGCATAATATTCTAGCTGCTCTTGTCACATACACACATAATTTAGTCATCTTCTATAGCAGTGTTTCCCAACCTTGTGCCTCCAGCTGTTTTTGGACTACAATTCCCATCATCCCTTGCCACTGGTCTTGCTAGTCAGGGATGATGGGAGTTGTAGTTCAAAAACAGCTGGAGGCACAAGGTTGGGAAACACTGTTCTATAGAACCTCCATCCCTATTATACCTATAAGGAAAGCTTCTGGTCTTTTGGGAACAGCCCATATAAAGATGTTCTTCATTTCATCATATATCATTTCCCAAAAAGCCTTTAGCTTTTTCATATGTCCACCACATATGGAAGAATGACTCATCTATCTGCTCATATTTCTAACATTTACTTGACACACTTTTATACATCTTAGCCAGGTTATTTGACGTTAAATACTACCTGTACATCATTTTAAGTTTTCTTTAAGTGTATAACAAGCAGTAAATTTTATATCATTTCCCCATAACTTCTCCCAAGAAGTTATCAATAAGTCTTTAGGGAAGTTTTTAATGTGTGATATTTTAGTGTATTTTTGGTTTCTATGGAAGCCGCCCAGAGTGGATGGGGAAACCCAGCCAGATGGGCGGGGTACAAATAATAAATTATTATTATTATTATTTAGCCCATTATATCATTGTTGACTTAAAGATTTCATCTTTATTCTAGTGATTTTATAAATTTTAGAAATCAGTTTTTCATTACTCTCAAACAGCCCCATTTTTAAGTCAGATCTTTCTTCCATAAAACCATTTAACCCAACCTTCTTAAATAGCTCATTTACTTGATGATACTGAAACCAACTTGATACCAGGTCTTGAATTTCTTCTAATTTTTAAAAGTTTTTACCCATGTTCTGTGTAACTTAATATATCTGTATACGGCCCTCAAGAATTGCAAATAATTTATTCCAAATGATTTAATTTGCATATCCACACTGAAAGAAAAAAGTTTGTGTGTTGGGTTTTACTCTGGAAACTCATACAATAACTTCAATGGATATGAAAGTCTTAATATTTGAAAATCTGAACTTGAAGGCACAACATTACCAAATAGGCAGAAGTGGGTACTGGGCTATGGGCCCCACAGCTTTTAGGAGCCCCATGACAAAATAATATCGATTTGATCTTGAAAGAATATTACAATCAAGCTTACTTCGTTCAATGTTATCCCACATGGCTTTTAAAACAAAAACAAATATCCTTGCAAAAGCACTAGTCCAGATTCATAGCCATGGGTATCAACATCTGTGATTTCCACTAGTTCTCAACTAGCAGTTCCTTATATCCTAAAATGTTATGGGATTATGATGTCTTCTTTATGCAGGAATATTTTACCAGCCATTGAACTATTTCCCCCAAGCGTCTTCAATTCCCACTGCGCTAAAGCCATGCCAGCAGATCTGAACAGATAAATCTCAGTATTTTGTAGAAGGCATTCCCTCAAGTCAATAATAGTATGTCGGGATTTGATCCTCCTCCAGCTGGCATGAGTAGGAGTTTCGTCATTTGTAAACGACTTTCGCTTGCTCCGCCTAAACACAGCGAAAGGGGAAGGAGTCCCAGGGAACCCATAGAGAAGCTTCACAGGCACTTAGGATTGTGCTGCAAGGAGTTTGTGCAGCAAACCATGTTGAGCTGTCAGCTAATCATTCCAAACAATTGCCTTTAAACCTGTCTCTAGCTGTTTGAAAGGGACACGGGTGGCGCTGTGGGTTAAACCACAGAGCCTAGGACTTGCCAATCAGAAGGCCCGCGGTTTGAATCCCTGCGACGGGGTGAGCTCCCGTTCCTCGGTCCCTGCTCCTGCCAACCTAGCAGTTTGAAAGCACCTCAAAGTGCAAGTAGATCAATAGGTACTGCTCTGGTGGGAAGGTAAACGGCATTTCCGTGCGCTGCTCTGGTTCGCCAGAAGCGGCTTAGTCATGCTGACCACATGACCCGGAAGCTGTACGCCAGCTCCCTCGTACAATAAAGCGAGATGAGCGCCACAACCCCAGAGTCGGTCACGACTGGACCTAATGGTCAGGGGTCCCCTTTACCTAGCTGTTTGTAGTATATGCTTGTAATTCACTTTGAGAAAGGCAATGCAACAACAACAACAACGGGTGATCGTATTTGGCATAGGTTGACCAGGCTAGCCAGGAGCTCTCCTTCTGAGGGTCTTGGAACAGAACCTGATTGTATTTTACACAACTAGAATCTGGAATAACTTTTGGATAATAAAATGATTTTCACCATCTTCCAAGAGCCTATTATATTATTCTAGGCAATTGATTTGCACGGGGATATATTCCCCACCTCCTTTCTCTTCACTTGCCCAGGCTATTTTAGCACAGAAAATGGAATGGGGAATGTTAATTTAATGGTGGTTGACTGGAGAAATGGAAGGGTTTAGCATTGCTATTAAGGGTGAAATCACACAAAAGCTTGTTTTTAAAACTTGCCATTGCAGGAAACAACTGCAGAGACAGTTGCCTCCAGTCTGGCTTTAGTCACATGCACCAAAATGTGGAGAGGCACATTTGAATGTAAAACTGAACAGTAATGCAGAGAGACCGGGTGTTATTCACATTCAGATGTACATGAATGTACCTCCAGTTTATGCCTCTGGGTCCTCATGGGAGCCAGGAGGCCACAGTACACATTAAGAAGTATTATGAATTAATGAACAGCAAAACAAAAATATCTGCATAAAATTGAGCAGCATTTTTTCCACAAATATTGGTCCATGTAAATGAACAGCTCTATTGTGAATTGGAACATCAAAAAGCAAAAATTGTAGGCTATGCTGAGATGAGCAGTAATTTGTAGATAATACAGTACAAGCCATTTGGACTGGATTTTGAGTCAAAGAAGTTGCAAAAGACTGAAACTTAGACAGTTGTAAAAATTATGGAACAGGACAGAGAAATCATACTTTTGAAATGTATAAATTACTTGCAAATAATACAGTGGTACCTTGGGTTAAGTACTTAATTCGTTCCGGAGGTCCGTTCTTAACCTGAAACTGTTCTTAACCTGAAGCACCACTTTAGCTAATGGGACCTCCTGCTGCTGCCGTGCCGCCAGAGCCCGATTTCTGTTCTTATCCTGAAGCAAAGTTCTTAACCTGAAGCATTATTTCTGGGTTAGCAGAGTCTGTAACTTGAAGCGTATGTAACCTGAAGCGTATGTAACCCGAGGTACCACTGTATATGAATTATTTGAGGGGGGAATTCTCATTTTAAGATTTGTATTAGGTACAATACATCAACAGAAACGCAGCTTTCTTTGAAATCCACACATCTTCAAATTTTGCAATGCAGTTCTGCAACCAAATATGTGAATAAAAATGTGTATATTATGGGAAATTATGCACAAAATGTGAAAATAGCTTTCAAAATGTGTTATGCTAGAGAAAATTGCATAAAAAATGTGTGTATTGTGAGAAATGCACACTAAAATGCTAAATAATTTTCATTGCTTAAAAACGTTAGCAAACTGATGCAGAAATGTGACAACACGCACAGCAAAATCACAGTGCCATTCTGTAACAAATCACAATATAACCAGAAACAAGTTTAACAAAATTCAGCAATCCCTTTTGCTTATAACATTACAAGATAATAACATTTCAGCAAACAATAAAACAAATCCACACTCCTCAGTTGCAACAAATGAATAATTCTGAACAACCAAGTCACTTGCAAAAATACAATACATGAAATGCCAGATACACACACCAAGAAAGACAAAAACTTAGCAGCTAAGACTTCATCTTTCCTTCCTTGTCCCGAGGGACCTGTCCACCCACAGGAAACAAGGAAAGCTCTTAATAGAAAGGGGGGAAGAAACAATTAGCATAGTCTGATTTATCATCTATGATGTCCATAACTTTGGCTGGATTTTTAGTTCATTTTGAATAATTTAACTGTTCCTTCTACTCACGCAATCCAACTCTCCCTGTTTGCCAGGGATACACCCCATTTCCTGGAATCTGTCCCAGCAGTAAATAATTGTCCATTTTTTATCACTATTGTTGCTTTTGGGGATTGCCTTGTTTATAAAAGTTATAAAGGCTCAACTTCTTCCTTGGGGTCTCTAGAAAATGTTGGAGTGAGGGAGATGCATTTTGCCTCTGACATGCAGGTAAACACCACCCCCCCCAAAAAAAAAGTTTAGGTAGCATAGCATGCAGGCTCTCATTTCACAAGCTGCTAAAGCTCCATTTGCCCCTTTGACAACAGACAACTACGGTATGATGCTCTAGTGTCACTTTTAGCAAAACCTTCTTGCCTTTCAAGCCAGTGTTGGATAAGTGATTACTAAGCATACAGTAGGGAGGTCTCAGGTACTAATACAGTGGTACCTCGGGTTAAGTACTTAATTCGTTCCGGAGGTCCGTACTTAACCTGAAACTGTTCTTAACCTGAAGCACCACTTTAGCTAATGGGGCCTCCTGCTGCTGCCGCACCGCCGGAGCACGATTTCTGTTCTCATCCTGAAGCAAAGTTCTTAACCTGAAGCACTATTTCTGGGTTAGCGGAGTCTGTAACCTGAAGCGTATGTAACCTGAGGTACCACTGTATTGGTATTATGATAGGTATGTTCAGTGCTTTTTTCTTTTAAAAAAAATGTTTAGGGGTACTCTCATTTTGACTCAAGAAAATCACTATTTTATAGTTCAAATCAGGAAAAATAAATACAGTAAATGGACAGAAGTACAAAGATTCACAAAATGTTTAGGGGGATGCGTACCCCTGCATAGCAACCAGAAAAGAAGCACTGGGTATGTTAGAGGGGTCTCCCTAGTATGTGAAATCTTAGGGGCTACGTGCAACTACTACGGTTAATATACAGTAATTGCCTGTGATTGCCAACAGAAATTAACTATATTGTACTCAGAAGAACTGTTGAGTTAGAGAAGAGATTGGCAGTTGCACTGCCTCCATTTCAAGCTGCAGGGCTGCCACTATTTCTGCTCAACATGTTCATTTCACATACAGAAAGTAAATATTGTCTCCTTCTCTGAAATAGTATCCGTTGCCTCAAAACCAGAGATAGGGAACCGGTGGCCTTTCAGATGTTGCTAGACTCCAACTCCCATCATCCCCAACAGCCTAACCAATGGGAGTCGTAGTCCAGCAATGTTTAGAGGGCCCCAGGTTCCCCACCACAACTCTAAATGATTCTGTATATCTTTAACACGTGGAATTATATTCCTGAGACTGAGAAAAAGTCAGTACATTTTACTCTTCCAGTATTTTATCTGTCATGCCATTGGGGGCATGTTGGCACCTACCGAAGACCCTCCTCTTTCAACAAAACTTTTAAGTCTTGAAAAGCTTTTCTGGGGAGTAAAGGACCTTTCTAGGGACGCGGGTGGCGCTGTGGGTAAAAGCCTCAGCGCCTAGGGCTTGCCGATCGAAAGGTCGGTGGTTCAAATCCCCGCAGCGGGGTGCGCTCCCGTTGTTTGGTCCCAGCGCCTGCCAACCTAGCAGTTCGAAAGCACCCCCGGGTGCAAGTAGATAAATAGGGACCGCTTACTAGCGGGAAGGTAAACGGCGTTTCCGTGCTCTGGCTCGCCAGAGCAGCTTGTCACGCTGGCCACGTGACCCAGAAGTGTCTCCGGACAGCGCTGGCCCCCGGCCTCTTGAGTGAGATGGGCGCACAACCCTAGAGTCTGTCAAGACTGGCCCGTATGGGCAGGGGTACCTTTACCTTTACCTTTTAAAGGACCTTTCTGAACAATATGAGGGGGGCGGCTGATGGAGGAGCAACCTACCCAAAATTGGGCTTGGATCCTAAAATAAGAGAGTTTCAATAAAAACAGCCTTGCCATTTCCCTTCCCTTCCTCCCCCTGCTCAGCATCGCCTCTGCCTCTATCCCATATTGTTCAACGGCTCAGGTGTCCTGACTCTTGGCTGGCTACACAAACCCGGAGCATGCTGTCCTGATATTAGAACGTTTTGGAAGGAAAGGGCTCTCAAGCTTTCCTCAGTTGACTGTGGGAGGCCTGTATGCACCTCTGTTCAGGCTCACTGTACTATTTGCTTGCAGCTCAGTCTAACATACCACCATTCCCAGAGCATATTTATTTCGGAATTTAATTATACCAGCTTATTATTTTTACAGTAGTTGTGCTATCTTTTACCCATGTCTACAAAAGAAGACCTCCCCCACCAAGCCAAGAGTTCTCTGCTAGTATGATTACACCCCCCCACCCCACCCCAGACACACTTTGTGTAAAACAGATGCATAAATATAGGATGGGGGACGGTGACACCTGGCTTACTAGCAGTACTTGTGAAAAGGATCTAGGGCTCCTGGTGGACCACAAGCTTAACATGAGTCCACAGTGTGATGCAGAAGCAAAAAGAGCCACTGCTATTCTAGGCTGCATCAACAGAAGTCTAGTGTCCATATCAAGGGAAGTCATAGCCCCACTCTCTTCTGCCTTGGTCACACATCAACCCCTGGAATATTGTGTCCAATTCTGGGCACCACAATTTAAGAAGGATATTGACAAGCTGGAACGTGCAGAAGAGGGCAACCTAGATGATCAAGGTCTGGAAACTAAGCCTTATGAGGATCGGTTGAAGGAGCTGGGTATATTTAGCCTGGAAAAGAAGAGACTGAGAGGAGAAGGGATTGCAATTTTAAAATATCTTAAGGGCTGTCACAAGGAAGATGGAGCAAGCTTGTTTTCTCCTGCTCTGGAGGGTAGGACCAATGGCTCTCCTGCTCTGGAGGGTAGGACCAATGGCTCCAAGTTACAAAAAAGGAGATTCCGACTAAACATATGGAAACACTTTCGGACAGCAAGAGCTGTTTGACAGTGAAACAGTCTCCTTCAGGAAGTTTTGGACTCTCCTTCCTTGTAGGTTTTTAAGCAGAGGTTTGATGGCCATCTGCCATGGATGCCTTAGCTGAGATTCCTGCATTGCAGGGGGTTGGACTAGATGACCACTTGGGTTCCTTCCAACTCTAAGATTCTATGATCATCCCATGAGTTATATGGTAAATCACAGAATTTTCAAATTAGTATTTCTTAAATTTGTGTACCAGCCTTCATCCGAAGATCTCAGGGCAGTTCACAGCATACAAATATAAAATGAAAACACTAAATACCTAATAAGAACAAAAACAAAACAAACCCATACCTCCCCCCTCCCCCATTGCTAGGATCTTAAAGACTTAAAAATTATATAGTCCAGCTCCATCTGAAGAGGAAGGATACTTTATTCTAACATTCACTGACACCACTTCTCACAAGAAATGTTTTTTGTTTTGTTTCCCTGGTGGGTGTCGGCTGAAGAATGTAATAATGGGTCAGATGAAGGGCCCATTGATTCTGGCGTCCTGCTTTTCACAAAAGCCTCTGTGAGCCCCAAAAGCCTATCCTCCCAAGAGGCTTCCTCCTCTGAACATGAGGGTTCCATGTGCCATCAGGCCAGTAGCCAGTGGCAGATTCAGACTCCATTCATTTGTCATTTGTAAGCCAGTGGCTGCCCATTATATCCTGTAGCAGTGAGTTCCATAGTTCTTAATTCTTCCACAGCTTTGGTCACCAGACCTGGAGATTCAAGTAATGACAAGTGTAGCACAAAGACATAAAAGAGAGTCCCATGGACTGCAAGAAGATCAAACCTCTCCATTCTGAAGGAAATCAGCCCTGAGTGCTCACTGGAAGGACACATCCTGAAGCTGAGGCTCCAAGACTTTGGCCACCTCATGAGAAGAGAAGACTCCCTGGAAAAGACCCTGATGCTGGGAAAGATGGAGGACACAAGGAGAAGGGGATGACAGAGGACGAGATGGTGGGACAGTGTTCTCGAAGCCACCAGCATGAGTTTGACCACAGTGCGGGAGGCAGTGGAAGACAGAAGTGCCTGGCGTGTTCTGGTCCATGGGGTCACAAAGAGTCGGACACGACTAAATGACTAAACAACAACAACAATATCGATGTTTTTGGTTGATGCCACAGCCTTTGGCTAGTGCAATAAGGTTTATGATAATGATGAATAACACAGAAGTCTCACTCCCTCTCATTCCCAATCTCAGCTGCTCCAAAACACTCACAGGGTTTCAAAGGATGCTAGCTACTTCAATGGGTTGCAGATAAAAGGATGTTCTAGTGGGATAATTCATTAAGCAGAGCATTTCTTTCACTGGGATTCTCATAATCAATGAACATACAAAATGCCACCACTATTCTTATTTGATTTTCACAGTGTTTCAGAAATGCTGTGGACTCACAATCCAAAAGGCCTTGCCATTTTACCTTTGCTCACACCTGGTGGCTCTTTCCTGGCACTGCTCAGCCACTGTAGGGCCTCTGTCCTGCTTAGCTGAAGGCAGCAAGGCTGGTCCCACCTTGGAAGGAGCTGGAGGGCGGCAGCAGCTGAGCCCACCCACCAAGGGATCAGGTCTCACATGGCTTTCCTGCCTCACTGTTTTGAGAAAGGTATCCAAAGATACTGGTTAGAACAGAAGAATGTCCTTTCTCCTTTCATTCAAGTCTGGCAGGGGTCCTGAGCAGCACAATGTCAGTGCCCCATCACTTCCTTTCACCAAATAAAATATTCCAGCAAACATTTAAAATTCACATCCCAAAGAATATTCTAATTCATTTGCTATTTTGTCAGCTGCGTGACCCTGGGGCAGGAGTTTCTAAAGACCTGTGTGCGCTGTTAGCTGAAATTTCACTGTACTTGGAAAGACTGCAGTCATCTTTGATCTGCTGGTGTGTGTAGGACGTCAGGGGATGCACTTTCTGAGTGTGTGCAAAAGCAACAAATTAGCTGATAGAAAATGGAATCTGAAAAGTGGAAATTGGAACAGAGCATGTAAGGTTTTCATTATACAATTCTATTTGAATTTTTGCTCATTGCTATTCAGGGAAGGGCCACGCACTATATGATTGGTAATAATAGGGTTTTATCTAATGAGGCTTTCTGACTTTGGAAGAAATGCTTTGAACAATTCACTCTGCTAATAAAGCATACAGTATATGTGCAATCTCCAGTTTGGCCCTTAAAAGTGTTTCATAGTGGAAGAGAAGAAGGAACATGTGAGGATATGGGAGGAGCCTAATTGCCCAATATTGTGCAAGGGCTTCAGAAGAAAATAAAACAACCCTTTGAACGAGAGCTTTAAATGTCAGAGTAAACCTACACTGGCTCAAAGAGTCAATTGATTTTCTTCTTCTGAAGCCCTTCTCTCTCGTTAGTGGTGTTCATACGTGACACAAAAAAACATGCAAGAGCCACCCCTCAAGCATCATGTGCTGCCTCTCATCTGTTTTCACAGTTGGCACAGTCTGGACCATTCTAAAACCAAAAGACTTTCAGCAGCATTTCAAGACGCCCATTTGGATGAAGAGGAGCTCCATAATCTAAGATATGAAGAGCTTGCATACTTGTTGTAATCCATCAAGTCTTAAAATCAGTTTGTGATCTACTAGAACAAAATACGTCAGACACAAGACAATCATCTCTTAGGATTTTAAAGTGAAAATAGTTTCAGGCAGATGCCTGAACTTAATGTAAGTTTCTTCAGACATCAATTTTGCAAGAAAGGAATTTCAAACTTCCTTGTCTCTTGAGAGTCTAAAGCCTCATTCCTCACAACCTGATTATGAATGGCAGAATGACCTGTGCTTCTGCCTCTGATATAAGGTTTAAGGTTTTCTGGTATCACATTAAAAATTGGTCCTCAAGCTACTTGGTGCTGCTCATTTCTTGTTGTTTTTAATTGTCTCTTTGTGGGAATGTTAGGGACGCGGGTGGCACTGTGGGTTAAACCACAGAGCCTAGGACTTGCCGATCAGAAGGTCGGCGGTTCAAATCCCCGCAACAGGGTGAGCTCCCGTCGCTCGGTCCCTGCTCCTGCCAACTTAGCAGTTCGAAAGCACGTCAAAGCGCAAGTAGATAAATAGGTACCACTCCGGTGGGAAGGTAAACGGCGTTTCCATGCGCTGCTCTGGTTCGCCAGAAGCGGCTTAGTCATGCTGGCCACATGACCCGGAAGTTGTACGCCAGCTTCCTAGGCCAACAAAGTGAGATGAGCGCCGCAACCCCAGAGTCGGTCACGACTGGACTTAATGGTGAGGGGTCCCTTTACCCTTTACCTTGTGGGAATGTTAAGGATAATAGGAAAGGATATATTGAAAAGGTATTGTCCTTCCTTCACTCACGCTAGTAAGTGACGAAGCAGAGCAGATTCCCCTCAATATACCTGGAAGCTAGTTTGCAGATTCATTTGAATCTCTTACTTAAGATTTTTCCTGGTGTCCCCTTTCAATCCCTCTTAAAAGAATAAAGATCCAAGAGTCTTTCTGAGTAAAGTAACAAAATGTTTACTCACATTTCAGTTCACAATTTGATCCCTGAAAGGCAGGCTTTACTTGATAGCTACACAAAGAAACCGTTCATCTCATATGGAGATTGAGCCCACGTGCTGCTGGCCCACTCTAGGGAAATAAGGAACGCACCAATGGATTACATCTCACACTCTTTAAGTTATACTCTTGGTTTAATATCAATTAGTTTTACATTCTATACTTTCTCATATTTTGTATGCAGGCTCTACAATTCTATGATTCTAAGTTGCTAAGTGGTCCAGAAGGAAAGGCCACTGAGAGGTCCAGCAGAACCAACAGGAACAAGCTCTTTGTTACTTCAGTTCCACCATGTGGTCAGAGTCTGTCAGAGACTGGCAGAGCTCTGATGTGTGGGTGGCAGAGGCAACGGCACCAGCAATTTATGGGGTTTGGTGCCACCTGCGAGGCTGTGCCAGGGCAAGGGGGAGAGGAAGGGTCTGAGCAGTCAGAGGCAGAAGAGGGGGCACAGGATGTGTCAGAAGCAGAGAACAAGGCTGTTCAGGTGAGGGGCGGCCTGCTCAAATCCCCTGCTGCCTCCTAGAACCAGGAGGGGCTTGAAGAGGGAAGAGGAGTGATGACTTCCAGGCAGAAGTATCGGGTTGGGTGCATGCGCTCCGTCAGACGAGGGTACATCAGCCGGGGAGAATTGTGTGGTCCCACTGTTGCTTCAGTTGCTCCACAGGGACAAACCTGGAAAAAGGAAGGCCAGCTAAGTGGGCACTAGAAGCATTTGCGTGTGTGGATCCAGGACACCTTGGGAGCTGTTGTGTTTGTCAGTAAAGAATTAACGATTGGCTATTTGCCTTCATTGGCTGGGTGGGCGCAGGACAGAGTCAGAAAGAGCATCTCCTCCAAGTGTCCCTGTTTTCCAGGGACAGTTCCAGAACTATGAAAGCCATCCTGGCTTCCGACTGGATTCCAGAATGTCCATATTTCCCCCGCCAGCACTGCCAGCGCCGCCAAGCTCAGCAGGGAGGATGAGCCAGCGCTTGTCCTGAGCGGTGGCAGCAGTGGCAATGATGGCTGTGAGGGACCCCATGGCCTCCCCATGGCTGCCACTGCCAGCCGCCTCCCTGGGGCTGCTGGAGAGCCGAGGAGGAGGAGGAGGAGGAGAGGCTGGGGCTGCTGAGGCCCAGCCCCATTGAGGCAGGAAGAAAGAGGGCAAGGAGTCTTGATTGTAAAAAATAATGGTTTGCGTTTCCATGTCTAATTTTGCCTCTTTCTAAAATTAATTTATTGGGTGTGTGTGTGTTTTGATAAATATACCAAAGAATAAATAACATTTAACCACCCATAAGTATGGATCGAATGGCAGCCTTAGCTACTTCACAAGATTAGCACTATTTCATTTCTTTGCCCTTATATAAATAGATTTGAAAGCATTCATAGAAGGACCGTGGATTAAAAGTGAATGACATTCCAAAGTTGGAGCAGCAGTGACTTACCCTCTTACAGCAGCTGTTTCTGGTGAAAAATCTGTTGAGTTAGTTCTGTATTGCTGTTTTGCTGTATGGCAGCCGTGTGCCCGTTCTCAAGAAAGCATGCCTTTATTTTGTAGTTATCTACATTCAAATTGCACTACATTGTTGGTGGGAAAATATCAAATGTGTGGAAAATCTGAAGAGAGATTTTGCTTAATCAAGCTTCATTTCAGCAGTTAAAAAACAAATATGTTTGGGCACTAACAAACAGCCATGGTATTTCACTTGGTCTCAGGCTGCATCTTAACTCTGCAGGACTTAAGAAAGGTATGGACTTCCTTTCCACAAACACATATGCCCAAAGCCTGAGTATCTTCTACATTTTCAGGCGGATTTTATTTAACAAAATTTATACACAGCTACTAGGAGATCTCTATGTGGTTTGAAATAAAGTCTTAAAACATAATTTAAAATACTAATAAAAGCCAACATTAAAATTAATGTACACAATACATTAAAAAATCAAAAAGGTAAAATAAAATCAGTAATTTTAAGACTTAAACTTACTAAATATGCTCATCAATATTACATGTTAACATTAAATGCCTGGATATGCTTGTCAAACAAAACAAAAAGTTCTGGGGAACAAGTTAAGGTGGTGGTGTGGGTGGGTGTGTTTAATCATTTTTATTTAGTTTTATAACTACCTGCAGGCCTGTGGCCAGGTGCACTTTAGAACATGGGAGGCTGCCTTACAGACCCTCCCATATTACAGGATTACCCAGTATCCTATTTTCCAGGGACAGTCCCAGATTTACAGAAGCCATCCTGGTTTCTGATCTGATCCCAGAATGTCCCACTTTTTCTTAGGAAGTCCCTGTTTTCATTGGAACAATATTTGAAGATATGGTATAGGGCTGCCATATGTCCGGATTTTCCTGGACATTACTGAGATTTCAAAGGCGGAATTGATGCCCGGGAGGAATTTGCGAAAGGCACTACTTTGTTCTGGATCTCAGGCAAGTTAATCAGAAAAAAATATACCTCAACAACTTTTGGGGTGTCCTGGTTTTTACTTTTTGAAATCTTTTTCTTCTTCTTTGGCGATCACTCGTAGCCGAGTAAGATTGTCTTCCATAAGCACAGTTTTAACAGTGAGTGGAGGCCAGTTCTGGATCCACACGTCCTTCCACAGTGGGGACATTAGTTTCCGGGTGGGAGTTGATCACGGTGTGGATTTGCCAAGCGTGCCTTCCTTAGCACGTTTCTCCCTTGCGCCCTGAGTTTGAACATCTTCAAAGCCCATGACACCTTTGATAAAGGCTGTTCTCCAACTGGAGTGCTCACGAGCCAGTGTTTCCCAGTTGTCAGTGTTTATACTACATTTTTAAAGATTTGCCTTGAGGGAGTCTTTGAACCTCTGTTGTTGACCACCAGCATTACGCTTTCCATTTTTAAGTTCGGAATAGAGCAGTTGCTTTGGCAGACGATCATTAGGCATCTGCACAACATGACCAGTCCAACAAAGTTGATGTTGAAGAATCATTGCTTCAACACTGGTGATCTTTGCTTCTTCCAGTATACTGATATTAGTTTGCCTGTCTTCCCAAGTGATGTGTAAAATTTTTCAGAGACACTGTTGATGGAATCTTTCGAGGAGTTGGAGATGGCGTTTATAAGTGGTCCATGTTTCACAAGCATATAGTAAGGTTGGTAGTACAATAGATTTGTAAACAAGCATTTTGGTTTCCTTGCGAATGTCCTGATCCTCAAACACGCTGCATTTCAATTGGGAGAAAGCCGCACTCACAGAGCTCAGGCGATGCTGGATTTCGGCATTGGTGTTGGCCCTTGTGGAAAGATAACTGCCTAGGTAGGAGAAGTGATCGACATTTTCCAATGTTACACCACTGAGTTGGATTTGTGGCGCTGCAGAGGGGTTATTTTGTACTTGCTGGTGCAGCACTTTGGTTTTTTGTATGTTGAGTGATAGGCCAAGCTTTTTGTAAGTATTCAAAGATAATATGCAAAGACAGTATGGTAGGACGTCCCTATTTTCATCAGAGAAGTGTATAGCCTTATACCAACTAAGTCCATTGGTCCATCTAGCTCAGTATTGTTTAGAGTGACTGGCATCAGCTCTGCAGGGTTTCAGACATGAGTCTCTCTTGGCTTTAGCCAGAGGGCTGAGCCTGGGGGTCTTCTGGGACCCCCCATGCAAGTCCTGGAATATGGCCAACTAGGCCTACTTGTTGCTGGTGGGAAGCAGGAACAAGAGAAACAGTGTGATGAATTTTACATTTTGCTTTAAAATACCCAGCAGAGTCTTTACACACAAAAATGTACATTTTACATCACTTTTTATAATTTCTTAAATCTTCTTTAAAGCAGCCAGCCCAAGCATCAGACATCAACACTGATCCATTTAAGCTTAGAATAAAAGGAGAGCATTTCTGAGCACATGGGATACAGATTGCAGAACTGATTATAGTTTGGGATGTGTGCGCGTGTGTGTTTTCTTTCTGCTGATGCCTTTTGCAATAGTTGCATCTGTATTTGAGCTCACTGCTCTGCATAGGCACTGCCAAGCTTTGAAGATCTTCAAAGTACTCCAGGGCTGAATGCCAAGCCCTGGCTTTTCTGCAGAATGTCACTGTAATTAGATAAATAATATCTGAGATGCGGGGGTGGGGTGGGGATCTGAGTGGGGAGCAGTGGGGAAGGAGCCGAAATGGAAGCTTTCCTTTGTGGGAGGAAGTGATTGTACATATTTACCATTGAGCTGAGTCAGTCCGGCCCTGCCCTTAAAAGGAGGTTTCATGTCATGTCTGAAAGGCTTATGCACTAATAAATTATCCTCCCAGGATGGGCAGAGCTGCGTGTGCATTCCAGGATTCCATGCAACTAGGGACAGGAGTGCAGAATGTGGACCATGCACCCAATCCAGCATCTTTAGACTCTCTGGCAGCATGGGCAGCAATACCAGGGGGAAAATCAGAAGTCTGTGGGTGGGCAACCAGAATTTTCAGTATGTGAGGATGGGCAGGAATTCAGGGTCCTTTGGTGGCAGCGGCTGCTCCTCTCCTCCTTGACTTGTCATGTGAACAGCAGAGACAAGGGCTTCAGCTGCCTTTATGAATGAAGCGCATGCACACACTAGGCTTACCTGGCTCCCCTTCCAACCTGTGACACTTGCAAGTCTTTCCTCGGGAAAAGTGCCCCTCCCACTTGAAAGAGGAGCAATTTAGGATGGAAACCCACGTAAATTATGCCATTCAAGAATATGATAGTTGCTGTGATTTGCATCAGCTTTTTTCTAGTTTTGCCCAAAGTTGTTGAACTTTTTTTTTTCAAGATCTCAAAAAAGAAGGAGGAAATTTTAAGGAAATTTGCCAAAATCTACACTTCCAAAATGGCGCCTGCCATATGTTTGGAATTTCCCAGATGTTAAAGCGATTTCTGCCCGGAAATAGCAACTCTACTACTACAGGGAGCAGAATTCTGCTTTTCTGGTCTAATAATTTAGATCTCCTTGGGATAGAGAGCCAGCATTGTGTAGTGGTTAAGAGTGTCAGACTAGGAGCTGGGAGACCAAGGTTTGAATCTCTGCTTAGCTGTGAAGCTCACTGGGTGACCTTGGACCAGTCACTTCCTCTCAGCTTAACCTACCTCACAGGGTTATTGTGGGGATTAAATGAGGAAGGGAAGAAGCATGCACACCACCTTGAGCTCGTTGGAGAAGGTGGGATATACATGCAAGAAGCAACACAGGCTGTAGGGCGGGGGGGCAGCCTGGTGGCCTCTAGAAGCTGCTCAGCTGCACCTCCCATCCTCGTTGGCCACTGGCCATGCTGGCTGGGACTGGTGGGAGTTGGAGTCCAACAGCAAGCACAGGTTCCTTAGCCCTGCTTCAGGATTTGCCTGATGAGGAACTGCATAGCCTGGCTCAGATTAATGAGCTCCCCCAAATATGAGACCCGTGCACTGAGATGCTTCCTGCTGATGAGGACACAAATCTGGTTTGCGTTCTGAATTTGCAAGCTGCCAGCAGACAGCAGAAAACAGAAATCCTGTTAAGCATTATGCAAGTGATTACAGGATTACCCAGTACCAAGTTGAGCAGAACTTGTGCAATCTCACGGAATCCCTGCAAACTCAAATGCCTATGTGGATTATTTATTTTATTTAGAAGTATTTAGAACCTGCTCTTGGGTGAAAAAGGCTCCAAGAGCAGCTTATATACAGTCAATTGAAACAAGGCGGTCCCTGGCTGCACATTCGCAATCTTTAAAAAAAGGGCAGAAAAGGACAGAGGGACTGAGAGGGAGTAAGAAAAAAGCAAACAGAAAAAGTATTACAGATGATGATGATCTTCATCATTAGCATTATTATATATTTTATATTATTATATCAATCAAAATAACTTTATTGTACTAGCCAATTCCCATGACAAATCTGAATCAAAATAAATAGAAGCAAAAGGGTACCCTGTTATATCATCTGTCCAGGACGGAGGAGGGAATAGCTTGAAAACACAGCTCAGTAAAAGCAAATCTTAGTCTGGCCGCAGATTTGACAGGCAACTGGCTCTAAAATGGACCATTTTTAGAAGGGAGGAACCAAGGAGAGCATTTAAAGGATTTGATCAATTGCCGATCACGTAGTGATTCTGTCCAGTGGCACCAATCCCTTAATTGGTGTTTGTCTGTGGATATAATCTCCTCTAGTTTATGGAAAGAATAAGCGTTCAAATAACATTGGTTATTTAATGATAAATTAAGGTAAGATGGGGAATATGGAGGAGGAATGATTTTGAGGAAATGTGGAAGATATTTGTAGAATTTGTACTGCTAAAACAGAGAAGGGTCAAACCATCGCAAGAGGTGTTGAAATTTTGAGAGACTGGATAGTTACGATGGATAGTGGTCTCAGGGCAGGGTGCACATTTTTATTTTTATTTCTACTTGTATTATTATTACTTTGTTTAAAATAATAATAAAAAACCATAGAATAAAAAGAGTCAAGTCCAGTACAGACACCCAGTGGGGGGAGAGGGTTAAGCAGGTAATTTCCTCTGCCTCCCAGAGTTCCTTAACTTTGATTTTTATTTTTTTTTTAAAAAAGATCAGTAGGTGTAGATACAGTGGTACCTCGGGTTAGGAACTTAATTCATTCCAGAGGTTCGTTCTTAATCTGAAACAGTTCTTAACCTGAGGTGCTCCTTCACTAATGGGGCTCCTGCTGCCGCGCGATTTCCGTTTTTATCCTGGGGCAAAGTTCTTAACCTGGAGCAACCACTTCCTGGTTAGCGGAGTCTGTAACCCGAAGCGTCTGTAACCCGAGGCACCACTGTACTTTCTTATACTTCCTAATTTTCAGAAGTGAACATTTCATTGAAATACTCTGTTCCCCTTAAATAGTGTCCCTTTCTGGCTCGTCTCCATATTTCTTTTTTGTGTGACTGATGCAGTTTGGAGGGAAGCGGTGCTATTAGTCGCATGTCTTCTCTGTGACACGTGTGTTAATGCAATTCTAACAGCATTTCCCTTCCCCCTTTTCTAGGCACAAACGTGTCCTAGTGTTGAATTGTGAGGAACCAGAGAACACAACACTGGGATGCATCCAACAGTAATATATTTTTCTTTCTTTTCCCCTAGACGGTCCACTTCTGGAAACTGGAGTGGAGCTGAAATGCATCCACGTTTGTAGCTTGTGAAACCTTAACAACCTCAAGAGAACTGGTCTAAAGGAACCACTTGATTTCGCCTCCCCTTGAACTCCTGCAGAGCATTTAGAGAGACCAGAAACGCAGCACCAAAGCTAATGGGTTTGAAATGTTGCAACATCTCTCCCCAAGAGACAAAACTAAAACACAAAGAGGCTATTCAACTTTGTGTTTACTTGCTGGAGCTCGTGTGAGTGTGTGTGTGTGTGTGTGTGTGTGTGTGTGTGTGAGAGAGAGAGAGAGAGAGAGACCACGTGTGTTTTACATTTTTTTAAAAAAAATCAGGAACACATTAATGAGGAATCCATTGATTTGGATTTCAAATTATCTCTGTATTTTTGTGTGAATAGTTTAATTAAAATCATGTTGTATAAAGTAATGTCAAAAACTGGACCAAGGCTCTTTAGAAAAGCAAACTTCCTAAATTCTGCACATTTCTTTTTCATCAAGGAAGCCTGGAATACACCTTTTTTCTCTTTTTGCCTCCAGCACCACCTTCCTTATTGTTTTACTTTAACCGGCCTCTTCCTTATTGTTTATTGTTTGTTTTATTTATTGAGAAATCTTTAAACAAAAGACTGCAAAGGACCTGGTTTGTGTATAATGCTTCTCCAGCTCAAAAAAATTAAAAGAAAATGATGCAGTTAATAGCAAGACATTTGATTTATTTGTGAGTTTCACAATCATAACAAAAAGATAGACAGAAAACATACCCAGTTTCAAAAGGAATCAGTATGCTTTACCAAATTATGTGTACTCTTTATTTATTTGGGACTTTTTGTATAACACTTTTAACAGGTATACTAAGAGCACAAAACAGACAAAACAAAGCAATTCCACGTCCCAGGTTAGGTTAGCAACTTGAAAGTAGTTTGTTTCCTTAAACCTACCTTTTCCAGTGTTGCTCATTACTGTTTGCAGCCCCTGTCCCTAGTGCAGCTTCAGTGGCCATTTTGTCTGTGATCCCAGTCAGTTGGGAATCTTGGATGTAATGACATCAACTGTGTTATGTAGCCATCCAGAACTGGCTGCTTATGGATGCTGATAAGGACAGGTAACGACCATTTAGCGTCAAGCTGTGCTTCCTGTCCAGGTCATTTGTGCCATCCCAGCCAATCAGAAGTAACAAAACACTTTTGCGATCCATGAAAAAATAGTTTTGGAGAAAGATTGGGAATGCAATATTTTAACAAAATGCCACCCCCCTTGTGGCTTATTCATTGTTAAATATGGCCTCAACTTTACTTAAATGAGTAGGTTTTCAGAAATCGGGAGTTATATCCAGTGCAGCTCACCTTCTAGTGCAGCAGACTTCTGTTTGCACAGCAGAGATTCCCTGACCTCTCCTCATAGTCACCTCTAAATCTGTTTCAATGGGATGGAGCAGATTTTGACTGTGGGGAGAGGAGAGGAAGAGGAAGTCCCATTGTATGAGAGGACTCCTTTGTGTGTAGCATTTGATACAAGCAAAAGAATGTTGTTGTGCTATTTTAATTAATGGCACAATACTGTAATGTCTATTCAAAAGTAAGTCCCATTTAGTTCAATGTGGCCTCCTCTCAAGTAGTAGGATTGCATCTTATATTCTGGCACACTGTACAGAGAGAAAGGGAAAGAGCTCAAATACAGTTTAAATTCTAAACATTAAAAGAAAGCTAAAAGTTTAATGTTGTCTTACTGAGGTTGAAGCAACAGGCCTGCCAATCTCTGACATGTGGAGCTGGGTTTGTGGTACTGGGTTACTTATTACATGGAGAGCTTCAGGAAACAGGCTAATACTGTTCTGATCACAGGCTTCTATGCCCCCCAACATTTCTCCAGTGAAAATAGGGACATCCTATTAGAAGAAGAAGAAGAAGAAGACGACGACAATGACTCCGCCCATCTCACTGTGTTGCCCCGGCCACTCTGGGTGGCTTCCAACATGTATAAAAACATCATAAAACATTAAACATTAAAAAAAAACTTCCCCATTCACGGCTGCCTTCAGATGTCTTCTTAAAGTTGTATAGTTACTTATCTCCTTGGCTCGGGGTTGCATAACTCCATACCCTCCAACATTTCTCCAACGAAATTGTTCATTCCTTAGGGATGTCCTAAGGAAAACTGCGACATTCCAGGATGAAATCAGACACTGGGGCGGCTTCTGTAAATCTGGGACTTTCCCTGGAAAAGAGGGACACTTGGAGGGTCGGCATTGTAAAACTAGATGGCGCCAAAGGAAAGAAGTCTTCGGCCCTGTCTCATCCTATGTCTTCCAGATGCAAAGAATGACTGAATATAAAGATCAGGATTAAGGTGGCAAGAACTTCCTTGCTCACAATTACTCCTAGTTTGCCAATGGCACCCAAATTTTTTAGTGTTGCAAGACTCCAGGAGTTCCAGATGCTAACCAGGGTTTGGTTTCCTTGGGATGAGGGACAATGGTGACTGTGGCATCTTTAGGATTTTTTTATTTATACATATACAACCTGAGTCTACGATGGAGGCTCACAGCATTAACACCCCAGAAGGTATGAGTTCTCCCATAGTCACAGCCTTGGGTTCAAGCAGAGATCAAGCGTGGCTCTTTGGCTTCTGCCTGCTTCTTGCCCAGCCCTGAACTTTGTCTGTCTCAGTCCAGATAGCTCAGTTGGTTAGAGCATGGTGTTGATAGCGCCAAAGTTGTAGGTTTGATCCCCACATGGGGCTGATGCATATTCCTACATTGCAGGGGGTTGGATTAGATGATCCCCAGGATCCCTTTCAACCCTACAATTCTATGATTCCATGACTACCAGCCAGGTGAGGGAGGCCTACCCATTTGGTGTCTGGCACAAAGCCACTTCCTTTGTTATGTTATACTAAGGAGCAGGCTTAGGCCCATTAACTCACCAATAAGCTGGCCTGGTTACTTCATAGAATCATAGAGTTGGAATAGACCACAAGGGCCATCGAGTCCAACCCCCTGCCAACTTCAACAATTGAATCCTCCATTAGATCCAGTAATAACCCAATAATTACAATGGACTCAGGCATCACCCACCAAACTCACAACACTATTTTTAGAAGCAGTGTAATAAAGAACACTGGGCATTGCCAAGTCTCCTGTACCAGTCATGGCCTTTTGGGTGGCTTTGGAGAAGCAACCCATTCTCTTTGCCCCAGTTAGAATCATAGAATCTTGGAGCTGGAAGGGACCCAAGGGTCATCTAGTCCAACCCCCTGCAATGCAGGGATCTCAGCGAAAGCATCTGTGATAGATGGCCATTCAATCTCTGCTTTAAAACCTCCAAGGAAGGAGAGTCCACCATCTCCAGAGGGAGACTGTTCCACTGGTTCAATTAAAGACCCAGTACATCTTACTTCAACCTAGGAACAGAAACTGTCATTGGGGCAATTAAGAGAGACTATTCAAGGGGCAGGGACGTGGGTGGCACTGTGGGTTAAACCACAGAGCCTAGGACTTGCCGATCAGGTCGGCGGTTCGAATCCCCGCGACGGGGTGAGCTCCCGTTGCTCAGTCCCTGCTCTGGCCAACCTAGCAGTTCGAAAGCACCTCAAAGTGCAAGCAGATAAATAGATGGCAATCCCCCAACTTAATATGCACACCTAAAAGGTCCAGGGTTGTTGCAAGGCTAAACGAAAGAAGAATTGCAATATAATTTGACTATAACAAAAGTCTGCTCTAGGAAAAGTTCATGTCCAAGTCCAAGCCTTTTCTCTTTCAAGCAATATATTTCGGTCTCCCAGCCAGCTTGAGTCCCTTTGGAACAGCTGGGGAATGCTGCTGACAGAGAAGGGAGCTGGAGGAGGGGGGGGCTGGCAATTGCTCAGAGATGTTTGTAAGCTTGTAACTCAGGGGCCACCCAAGTGCAATTTCTGGAAAGAGCCGACTCATATTAAATGGTGTCGTGAACACTAAGCATCAGTTCTCAAGTTCACAGCAAAAGAGGGGAAGTTTGTTTTAGTATGAACCCTCGGAATGCAAATTGTCTACTTTGGGCATTTAAGAAGCAAAATTAATTGTATTTAAATCTTTACCAAATGGTGTTAAGTGGGATTTATTAGCCCTATCAGGAGAGTTAAACTGTGTATTCAAAATCATCATGGCTGGGCATGTGATGTTCAGCTGAATGTCTGCTAGGAATGGAAGGGTCTGTCAATTTCACTTATCTTAGTTTCTCACTTTTCCAATCTTAAATGCAGTTCTCCACATTTCTGCAGCAACTTATGATTTTTTTCTAATTTTTTTAAAAAACATCCCTATGAAAATTATCCAGCATTTTAGTGCAAATGTCTCATACGAAACATATTTTCATATACAGTTTTGACTGTATACGTTCTCATATTGTTTCAGTTCTCATATTGTTTCAGAAACTGCAAAATTGATTGCTTCAGCTTTAAATGGGATCTGCATTGAAATGCTCCACCATCCCTAATGTCAGCATGGAGTCGGGATTTGTGCAACTGTGAATGTGTAGAGTTCCTTCCCTGAGGTTGGGAGCTTCACTTTTCAGGGGTTAACAACCACAACAGCCTCAATCCAGGCCTTCAAAAGAACATGTGAGGAGGACAGACACTGTGTACATGAGGAATACAGGCCCTTCCCCACCACTTCTCTGTGGGCTGCTCACATCCCCTCTTTCGCCCACTTCCCATACATTGAGCACAATCGTCTGAAGAGAGATTTTAAGCATGTTCAGCAGAATATGCACAGAATCCTCCCCACAACCAAGTTTCCTCAGCTGGAAGAAGGTTTCTAAATATTGTTGTAGACAGGATGAACCTGAAGGAGCTCTTCTCTGTGCACAGTGGGCCACATTCTGGCCACAGAAAATGCATCTCCATCCATCCAAGCAAGCAAGCAAGCAAGAGGCATTGTCCTAGTTCAAGGGCCTATTCCGGCCAGGCTTAAGCGCTCAAGGAGGACACAGAGCGTGGCTGGTGAGGGGTGTGGTCCTGGGAGAATCCAAAGAGCCAAGTAGAGATGACAGGAGGTCCACATTTGGCCTCCAGGCCTGAAGTCCCCATCCTGCACTACACAGTTAGCACTGTGTGCGTTTTTCTGAAGGCCTGAACATGGCCAAGGAAGTTTGTGGAAGTGTGAGAAGAGGAGGAGGAGGAGGAGCAAAGGGGAAGCAGCAGCTCAGAGGGTTGGGGGAACAAAGCCATGGCGAGTTGAAGTGAAATTCAGAGGGATGAAGGTGGACACTTGGCTCCCAATTGCTCAGGAATTTTTCAAATTAAGAGGGTTTGATTCTAAGACTTTCCATTTCCAAATTTCTTCTGCATTTTTATTGTATTTCTATCAAAAGAAGAAAAGGAGTTGGAATGGGAACACATTTAGTATTCTAACCATGTTGTCATTTTGAGGGGCTTTGAATTGATACCTCCATGGAGACCTAACCATAATCTCAGTTTTTCAGGAAGAACAGTGATGTTGTGTGAAGAAAGGGATTCTGTATCACAACCATTCGATACAGCACATGCTGTAGTATTTACCCCACACTGCTGGGTGCTCAGGGCCAGGCTGTGAACCTTACCTAGTGCTGAAGTCAGAAGAGCACTGGCCTGCTTGCCTCAACTTCCTATCTTCCTGAATTGGTCAAGTGTTGGAGATATTTTGTTCCTTCCATGCAAAGCGAAGGAGAGCAGTCCTCTGCCCCATCAAATTGCAGCCCAGTATAAATGCCCAGTATAACTTGGGTTTCTCCCATGATATGACAAATAGAGCTTACTTCACTTTGGCCATTATTGCAGAGATAGTGAGGAAATGAAAAAATGGTCATCATTTTTCTCTGATTTTAAGTACAATGAATGAGGTACCCAGTGCGCTACAAATCCCCTGCCAGCAATGCTGGTTGGGGTGAGTTATAGTATTCCCATCTCTGTTTTAGCCTCCCGTTTCCCATGACGACTCGTGTGTTGCCTCCAGGAGCTCCAGGAACAGGTCCTGAGGCACCAGCTCCTCCTCTCCCTCCCTTGAATGTAGGATTCAGAAGGTGCACTGCCTTGGAGAATGAATGAATGAACTTTATTTACGTTAGCCATCGGCCATAGCAACAACAGAGCATTACAACATACACAAAACAAAAGTCGATTATTGGTGTATTATTTAGTTATCCATCATTAAGGTCAGCCCAGATGCTATGTGCATAAGCAGCTCTCAAACCAGCAAGGGCATCTGCATGCAACCTCTGTGCTATGGCCGCCCTTGCTGGATCAAGGCAAATGGATGTAGAAGGTTCTAGCTGGTGTGCAAACCCATCCACCACCACCACCCCCCTGAAAAATTTCATGCCTAATACATTTCCTTTGGCTTCTGAGAAGATCTCCACATTTGCTTGGGCCTAATCCAGTGACAACCTTAAGAGGCACAAAACCCCATCTGAGAAACTGCATTAAGGTAAAGGTAAAGGTACCCCTGCCCGTATGGGCCAGTCTTGACAGACTCTAGGGTTGTGCGCCCATCTCACTCTATAGGCCGGGGGCCAGCGCTGTCCGGAGACACTTCCGGGTCACGTGGCCAGCGTGACAAGGTGCATCTGGCGAGCCAGCGCAGCACACGGAAACGCCGTTTACCTTCCCACTAGTAAGCGGTCCCTATTTATCTACTTGCACTTTGACGTGCTTTCGAACTGCTAGGTTGGCAGGCGCTGGGACCGAGCAACGGGAGCGCACCCCGCCGTGGGGATTCGAACCGCCGACCTTTCAATCGGCAAGTCCTAGGTGCTGAGGCTTTAACCCACAGCGCCACCCGCGTCCCATGAGAAACTGCATTACTCTTACTGAAATATCTTGGCTTCCCTCAAAATTCCTCATATGTTTGGTCCCATGAGAAACCCTTCAATTCAAAGTTTAGTATTACCAGGTCTGTGACTATAGAATAAAAGTTGTTGATCACGACGAATTTCAATTCAGATGAAATTTTGGCAGCAGGCCTGTCTTCAGGCACAGGGCATTTTTGTCTTTTTGACTCTGGAATAAACGAACTTTGCCATGAACACAGAGCCACCACCCTTTTTAAAGAGACCAAGGAAGGGATGAGATGGCTTTATATAACATTATAAACTGGAGTGTGACTGGCAGGGTGCAGGTTAGGGAGGAAAGAACAGTAGAGAGGGGCTCAAATTGTCCAGATGTTAGTTTTTCCTGCCTTGAAATGTGTAGAATATACTTGGATTAATTTTAGTGATCTACACTAAAGCTATGCTTCTGAGTCCCAGTGTGCTAATTAATAAGAAGAGGTGGACAGTGACCTCATATTGGAAGCAGCCCAGCACTGACAAGAGGAGGATCAGAATTCACGGAATTGAAAGCACTCCAAGCAGAGATGACCTTGGGGCACTGTGGTGTGTGTGTGTGTGTGTGTGTGTGTGTGTGTGTGTGTGTGTGTGTGTGTAGCGAGGGAGTCAGGGTTATATAGGCATGGCTGGGCCTGGGAGGCGTGGTAATACATCTGTTAGGAGGATTTCAATTATATTTCCACTCCACCCTTTCTCTTAAGGGTCAGGGTGCACTGCAACCTTTTTACAGACAAATGTAATTTGGTATATAAAACAGCAAGCACAACACCTTCCCCACCTATCCCCAAATCCCCTTTGCTTGTGCTTTGAGTTTTTGCAAACATCTAGTGCATGACCGTTGGGAAATTTGGGAGTGGCAATGAAGAATATAATTCTGTTTTGCCATTTGCTTTTGGTGAGCAGAGGGTGCGATTGAGGCAAAAAGAAAAGAGAAAAAAATGACTAGGGACTCAGCTACACTCGTCACAATAACACAATTTGAATGTGTTTTAAACATGTAACATTAGATGGCATCAGAGAGCAAAAATTGTTGAAAAAGGGCTTTCTCATTGGAATTTTTTTGTTTGGTAAAAACAATCTAATGTCTGACCAATTTACAGTGTTGTGTTCCTGTGTTTAGATCCACCCCAGGGCAATAAAGGATGCTACCATGAAGAATCCAATGCTAACAAAACATTCTACATAGATTGTGAGCAAGGTGTATGAAAAAACATAGCATTGTGCATTAAAATGTTCAGTTTCAACAAATTATGCATGGCATCTGATCAAAGCACCACGGTTACACCTTTTGAGCTCTTGGACCCATGCAAATGTGTGTGTGTGTGTGTGTTCTTCAAAGGACAAACAAGATAATCCGCTACATGACATCAAATGTAAAACATACATGGTGGGCTTATTATACCAGTCCCAGGCAAATATTTTTCTCCGCAGCTTTTGCTTTTCTTCAGACAGTGATGAGCTTCTCCTCTTCCCAGAGCAGAGAGAAGTTGCAGCAGGAAGGCACCCTTGGCTGACCAGAACATCCCAAGGCTCATCGGATGATAGACTGGCAGATGCCACACTGCAGGGGGAGGTCAAGGAGAATCCAGGCTGCCACAGAGGATGATCCACATCACCACTTGGCGCAGGCAGGGGGACTTCTTGAAAAGCTGCACAAACTGGTTGGGAGTGAGATGCAGCCCCTGCACCAGGCCAGAGTAAGCTTTTGGGTGCCATTTTAAAGCATTCGTCTCCCCAAACTGTCACCCTGTGCCTGGCAGCTTCAACCAGCCAGTTGGCGTGAGCAGGGAACTGACATATATTGCGAAATGCCGTCCTGAAAGGTCATCAGGAGGAACCAACACACACCTGTCAATTATAAGATTTATTAACTCATTCATTTGAAACATTTAAGCCCTTGTTTCCTATGGGAGGCTCCACCCTCAGCATTGCAGGAAAAGGCAGAGCAGCCCCTGACAGCTATAAAAGTGTCCCATTTTGAAAAGGCTGCCTACTTTAACTTCCAAATACTGTGATCTCTTTTCAGGGATTTAAAATTCTATCCACTAGGGGGAGCTAGAGTTACTTGTCACCCAATAATTGTGATAAAGTGTGATAAATAATATGGGCATTTTAACACAGCACATCCTGCATTTCTAAAAAGTTCTCAGCAACATGGAATTTGCATTAGAAGATTCATTATTTATCTGAAAAGTGATAGTACCCAGAAGACTCAATAAAGATCACCATGATAAGTATCGTTTAAAAAACAAAGTGCTTCAAGGACATTCTGTCTAAATTTCAGAGCACTCTTTATCCTCTGATCTAGAGTGGTGACTGTGCTTCAGTGCAAACATCCCTGTGGAGGTGGCTATTTATATATTTATTTACATTGTACCAGATTACTTTTCTTCCAGTTGTCTGGGGCTCCCAGAAATCAAGTGACAACAAATATATATATATAAAACAATAAAGGAGCTAGTAAGCAGCAACTGAGTATGTGGTCATTATCTGAACATCAGAGTGCTAGTGCAGAGTACAACTTCAGCTACCTTCCATAGAGCTAGGGTTAGGGATACCCATTTCTGGAGAGGGTGGTTACCTAAAAAGTCAAGTTATCTTCTACTTGTGTATCCCAGGGACCTGAGATGGGTAGCCATGTCCCACTAATATAAAACGTACGATTTTCGTATTCCAAAGGTTTACACAGATTGATATAAAATCACAGGAGACAAACACAAAGAAAAATAAATTCTGAAGGCAACACCACCCTTTTTAGTGTCTTAGCTTCTACTCTTTCCACATCACCCCAAACACTCCTAAATTGAACACACAGGGGAAAGGCCAGCTGACGTTTCCCAACATTTTCAAAAAACAAGCAAGACCCTCATGATATTCTTTCAGTCCACTCCCACCCCAGAGACTTGACTTCCAAATCCACCTCACTTGCCTTAGATGGCCATATAACTATCCTCCAAGCGAGCCGCTCCAGACTCCAACTGCCTGTTTTGCAAGGCAGCAAACCTATACTATGCACAGACCCTGCAGCTTCAAACAGTTGCGAGGCAAGCACCATGTAAGGAGAAAGCAGTTCTTGAGGACCATCCCAAGAGGACCTGAAGGTCCACCATAGGCCAGATGGGCTTGCGCTGATGGAAGTGCAGTTGGAACAATAGCCACCTGTACCTATAGGGCCATGTTGTCGGCCTCAGACACCTTTGCCATAAAGCTAAGGCCCAAACACAGTGCTGTCATGGCATTGCCTCTTCTAAGAGGCATGACGCAAATTCATGAAGGATGGTCTGTCAATAGCTAATAGCCATGAATGGCTAAACAGAGCCTCTATGTGCTGAGGCAGTGGACCTGTAAAGATCAGTTGCTAGGAGAAACACAGCCAGATAGGGCCCCTGGGCTCACGTTCCGTATGGGATCTTCCTGGAAGCAGCTGACTATTCCCCTTGTTGGAAACAAACTACTCAACCGGGGAGGAGGCTGGTGCGATCCAGCTGGGCTGGATTGTTCTTTTTTCAGAGGAAACTCTCATTCTTTTCCCAAAGGATCTATTCACATGATGGCCATTTGTCACCATGAAATTATGATATCAGCAAACCCTCCCACAATCCCCACCCCACCTTCTTGGCTAGTGCTGAGCAAGTGCTGATGTCCTATCAATTTCCTCACGTCTTGGGCTCAAAGTACCAGCACTGTTTTATAGAAGGCTTTGGGAACCAACTTTCTATCTGCTAACACCGTTCGAGGTGAATTCAAGAAACAAAGAGCACAGTTACAAGGAGAGAGTGGTTCTAGACACCTGAATGTTGCTCCCACTTGTGTTTGTAGAAAAGGGTGCTGGCATATTTGTAACTAAAAGTGTTTTTAATAGTGAAACATTGGGAAATCAGCAAGACCTAAGAGACAGTTGCTGCAGAGACGCTGAAGAAGCAGGAGTGATCTGGACACCTGCTCTTCCATTTTTGCTGTCATTTGGGAAAGGGGCAGCTTTTGCAGCTCAACTGCTCCGAGGTTTGTGAGCTCTAGGTGATGCTTGGAGGTCATAAATCACATTACAGGTGAGGTAAATTATACAGTAGAAAAGCGGTATTATGAGCAAGTCATTTCCTTATACTTTTGATTTTCCTGGTTTCTCTGTAATGTGTGAGAGTTTTAAGGGATTTGAAAGCTAATGGACAACGCACGGTCCTGTGACCGCATGTCAAGGTCACTCCGGATAATATGGATTAAGGCCTCGTGAAATCTAGAGATGCACTGTTGCTGCCACCCTTCCCACTTCCTGCCTAAAAAGTGGAGGCTTGGCTAGTCTTCAATCCTTAAACTCGCCATTTTATACCCAAAAGGAACTACAGGAGATGAATTTGGAAGGGTACTTTAAATGGGAACAGTGTTCTCGAAGCTACCAGCATGAGTTTGACCAAACTGTGGGAGGCAGTGGGAGACAGGAGTGCCTGGCGTGCTCTGGTCCTTGGGGTAACAAAGAGTCGGACACGGCTAAATAACACCACCAAAGCTTTCAGATCAGGGGTGGCTAAACTCTGGCCCTCCCATTTGCAACTTCCATCCCCATCCCTGACCACTGGTCATGTTGTCTGGGGTTGATGGGTGTCCAACAACATTGCAAGAGCCACAGGTTTTCTATGCCAGGTTGGGGGGGGGACTGCTAGGAGGGCAAAAGTGAAAAGTTGCTCTACGTGTGCAGATTCAGTGGCGCAAGTCTCTTGAATTTGGCCTGATTAGCACATTTTATACATTGTGCATAGAATGTAACGTATGCTTTATCCACCTCTCTAATAATCTGGTTTTGCATGCATTTGGACTGAAATGCTACTGCCCTAGCAGAGACCATTTTGTTAGCCCGAGGGATAGTTTGGGAAATGCTAATGAATAATAGCGAGTTCCAGTGTTTCAACAGAAGTCTAGTCATCACTGAAGGAGTCTACTTGCGTCTGGGCTGCACGACTTCAGACCTTAGGTGATGGAGTGCTATTCCATACAAAAACCAAACAAATACACACCCTCTACACAGAAAACTGGAAGGAAAAACTAAGACAAAACACTTATCTGCAACATCTAGTTTTGCATGTGTTTTTTGGTGGTGGAAGGTTTGTTAGGTGTATTCAGTCATGTGAGCCCCAACTTGCTGTTTGAAATCGTGCAATCCAGAAACAAGTCTTCCCCTCACTAGAACAAAGTCTTGAGATATGCTTGCTTCTTTAGAGAGACGTATCTGCAGAAGCTTTTCTGCTCCAGAGCTCTGAAGGCAACATATGCCAGATCTCCAAGTCATAGTCAGGAGATGGCAACGCTAGTGTAGGAGTACAAGAATGAGTCAAACAACGGAAGACAACAGATATGAAGATCAGCAACTGCAACAGAGATGGTACTATAATTCACTTTATCTTTTTATTTACACCACAAGAATAACAAGTTGTCATAATGTGGTACAAAATACTGGACTTCTATTAAAGTTGAAAGTGAAGTTGGTATTGTCAGAGAAAGACACCATTGGCCAGTAAAAAACAAGTGAAACAAAACAACAAAAACAGGAATGAGAGAGAGATATAGAGCTAGGAAAAATAACCCAAAACCTTCAACCCCACCAAGTAAAGGAAAAAGGTGGTAAGAAAATTGAAGTACAAAGAATATGCTACCATCACTTAAAGGGTTCATACAGTTAAGAGTGAAACTGTGTCTAAATTACAGAATAAACTGGTAGCTGCTACCAATGGTGACAACATACTGAGCATGTATAGGTATAAAGCAGAATATAATAAGAGTTACAACTTTTGGTACTACATATTTGTAATAAGCTCTTGGGTGAATAGATTTCCATCCCATATACATAGCATCTCCAATGTAGAGCACCAGAAGTGTTAGATTCTTTGTTTTTCCTCTTTTTTCTTTCTATCAATAGGATTTTTCATCAATATCAAATACACGGTGAAGCTCAACTATCACTATGAAGAAACTTCATTTCCTGCTGATATAAAGTTTGTTTGAAACCACAGTGTTTGCACATCACTGCTTAAAAGTGAAATCTATTGATACATCTTTCAAAATAAAAATGTTAACACAGCTGTGCTGAAGAGTTAACTCTTAAAAGTTCTTGACATTTTTATCTGAGCATTAATATAAAAAGAAGTTGGCATATGTTTGTGCCTGCCTTATCCCTTTCCTGCCTAAATGAAAAACAAAAACAAAAAACTCCCCCCCCCTTAAAGAAAAATGACACAGGCAGTTACTTGTGTGTTCTGTACAGTTTCCCCTAGAACATTATTTCCACATAAATACAATAAACTCTATTATTGGTTTGTCACAAGTGCTAGATATTTTTTTCTCTTAAAATGACAAATGTTTAAGTAGTCCTTTGTATTTTTTAAATTTTACAATAAAAAGCACAGGTCCTTAATAAGTTCAGTAAGACAAACTTCCCCCCTTCATGCTCCTCACTTTAATTTGCATGACAGAAAACACCCCAACAGTTTATCTGTTGCTAATGCCATTAGAGGGGATTTCTCTTTCCAAAGCTGCCACGTGTGGCGTGCAAAATCTGTATACAATATAAAGACATGCCAACCTAACAGACCATGCAACCTCAAGGTGTAGGAAACTTAAAAAAATATATTCATATATATATTTTTATGTATATATATATATATATTTATATATATATATCAATGCCCATAAAATGTGGGCCCAAAAGTTTACAAAAGGAAGAATGGAATGAGTACATGACTAATAAAAAGGAATGTTTGTGTACTGAAAGTAAAATAAACCCCAAATACTCAACTATTAGTACTTTGTACTACAACCTGGATCTTGCTTCTGGGTAATACAGCTTCAAGATGTTCCTTTGTTTCTAAATTGCTACAAGAGAAGAGTTGTAATAAGCCGCCCAATACCTTGGAAGCGGAGTTAGCAAAAGCCTCGAGTATCTTGCTGGTGGAACTCAGGTACCTCATGTTCATAGTCTATAAAAATGTGGGAAGCATAGGCATGTTGCCCAAATCAGCTTGGATTCTTAGTTTAGCCACAGAGCTCACAAGCAGGTCCATGTTAAGTGGGGGAAACAAGGCTACGGTGGTACCTTCCCAACAGCCATGATGCTCATGTTCGCCTTATGCTACTGGAGCAAGGTTGGGCAACAGCAATTTTAAAAAAGATCTCAGAATTCTGGATTATGGAACAGACTGACGTATAACAAAGTTGTTTGTGACTTTAGAAAGGCAATGATGTAGCAACACTTGTTTGTAAGAAACAAAGTAAGAGTCCTAATATTAACAACATTGAAAGCAGTTACCAAATACTCCAGGCCAACATGTCAACACCGTTGAGTTGTGTGTACCAGCAATTTCTTGCAATGAAAAAGTACCATATTTACTCGAATGTAATGTGCACCTTTTTTGGCCAAATTACATTGCGAAAATTAGGGTGCATATTAGATTTGATGCTGCATTTACAGTCGCCAGCAAATACTTTTTTGGTTCCAAGGTTTTGAAAATTGAGGTGCGCGTTAAATTTCATGGCGCATTAGACTCGCGTAAATACAGTAAGTATTTTGAAAACATGTAAAGTGGTGTTGAAAATAAAATGTATTATAGACTGAAGTAATTGTGGATGCATCACTTTTATCAACAGTCATAAAGGGCTAAACTAACAAAATATGAAATCAGATGATTCCACAGCAAAAATCTTTAAAGATCACAGCAGCAAGGTAGTCATTTTATAAAATATACATTTTATCTTTACTGTCAAACTTTACTCTTAGAGTACGCTCTTGGCAGTTCTAATGCCAAAAAGTATTCATCAATTTGCATGTATTTGGGTTAGCAATAACTCAAATATTGTAGTGTGCCTTAAAAATTGCATATCAAGCATTAAATAAAAACCTCAAACTCTCTCCAGCACTCAGTCGGATTTATAATTAAATTCTCACAATTCTGATTTTAATGGAATGAAGGAAAACAAAACTTTTCAGAACCAGAAAATAAGTTACTACAAAGTGACCCTGTCAGTTATCATAACAAAAATGTTAAAAAAGGAAAATACCACTGGTTATTCAGATGAGGGGCATGTAATATCCTACACTGCTTGAAAAAGAACACATGAATTCAGTCTCCTCCAGGTATCTCATTCCACCACTAAAAGTTTAGTTACTTATTCTGAGGGTCAACTCCCCTCACCTCAAAAGGCAACTGGGGGGATAGGAAATAGTGACCAAGATTAGCAGTCTCCCAGCCAAAAAGAAGATATTAATATTACGATTCACTGTGAAATAGTCTTTTAGAGGACTAACTCAACCAGAGTGGTTTAAGAAAAGTTCTGTGTGTATGTGTTAGCATTAACTGCATGAGAGTTTGGCAGACCTTCAACATGGTCACTAAATTTATTAATGCCTTTAATAATCCTTGTCACACTCTATACTGAGGATATAGGATACATCACTCTTTGTAATATTAATATATTTTTAAGGTTAAGAAAGCTCCTTATTTTTTTAAATGTAGCATAGCAACTATGACTGCAGAACTGATAAAATATACAATCAGTTTCCTGATATAAAAAAGACCTTGGAATCCTTCCTTTTGTGAAAAGGGCTTTCTAAAAACAAAGCCTAACAATTTGCAACTGTCCCACATGACCATGAAAACTGTTGATGGTATGAAAGGCCAAACACAAATAAAACTCCAGTGTGGAAAGTGACACAGGTCAAGAAAATGGTTACTGTTTAGAAACACAGCTGTCCAATGGAAAATAAAATGAAAATTCATGCAATAAGGCTGTTTTAAGGATTTTGTAAAAACCAATATAAAATAAAGCAACAGCAAATACATATTTACTAAAAAACTCATTTTGTTAAAAGAAGATCAAAATTAAAAATCTTAAATTAAAATAGTGATGTTAGGGTAGTTGCCTAGCGGCTAAAATGTTGGCATTCTGAAAGCATTCCAAACTACAGTTTGAAAATGGTCAAGTTTCAAACAAGATCCCTTTTCTAAAAACCCTTACACTCCAATTCACAAATAAATCTTTTGCAAGGGAACTTCCAATGGCTACCATTGTAATCTGCATTTATTTATATATTTTGTATAAATGCATTATAAATATTTTATCAATAATTTGTAAGAGTTGCGTTTCTAAGCTTGGAATACATTTGGAATATACATTATACATATACATTTATATAATTATACCTAAAATATTAAGCAGTATATCATGCTAGTTGCTTTTAATAAAAAGCATTCCAATTTTTAAAATTTGCAGTTGTATCTGACGCATGCTTTTACAACCAAATTGATAGTTAAAATGGTTATACATAATGTGTAGGAGAAGATGTTGGGATTTTTTAATCAATCGTTGAATTTTAGAAACCCAACAGTATTTGCCACATTACTGGCAACTACCTTAATTTTCATTTTAAACAGCAATAAAAGAAAAGAAAACAAAACAAAATCCAAACTTGTCAACTGTTTGGGAGAAGCTCCGGCCATTACTTGCCAGCAGAAATCCTAGAGCCTTTCTTGCTGATTGCAGTTCTCAGCTGCCCGCCCTTCCCGAAGAATCACTCCAGAGTTCTTTTCTTTAAGGCATTGTTCATCAAAACGTCAGAAAAAACCAGCTGCCCAAAATCAATCCAATCTTTTTTTTAAAAGGCACAAACTCTTCAGATGGCTTTGGAGATGCTAAAGCCAATCCCCTTTCTGGGCTTTCTTCCTTGGTTTACGTTCTTCCTCGCCACACATATATAGTCTGTCTGCATGTATATTAGGTATAAAAAAAGCTTAGTTCTCTTTTCACCCTTCATATAAAGGGGAAAAAAAGACTTCTCATATTGTTTGGGTTTTGAAGAGAGTGTCTGGATCACAGGTAGGCAAGAGCCACAAAAATAAAAAATAAAACACAAAACTACAATATGGTCTGAGTGGTCTGAACGGAGGATAATCAAACGTTAAGCACCAGTTTTAAATGAAAGTTGTCATATCTGTGTTTAATCTTTGATTTCTTTCTTTTTAAAAAGTTGGCAACTTTGCCAAATACTTCACTGGCTTCTTGCCTCTCAAACTTCCATTTAGGAAAAGAGGAAGAATGCTCAGCGCATATGTCTTTAATATTCCTGCTCTTCACCTGCACTTTTTCTTTTCCACAAGCGTATTCTGTACAGATACAGAGAGATTTAGCTTTCTTTTACGCATGGCTGCCTTTCTGTAGTCTGGAAGAAAACCATGACAGGATGCAGGAGTAACAAGAGAAAGCTTCTTGGCAGAGCTTCAAGACAAGACGAACAAACAGGAGAACTCCAGCCTCAAAGATGCCTGCTACAGGGGAGGGTCCTCTTCCATGGGCTCCTCGTCTGGCCTGGAAACAAATGCATTGAGAGGAGTCAAAAAGAAGGAAGCAGATGGAGGTACAGAGCAAGCAAGTGTCCACAAGGCTCCTTGTGACGGGATATACTGTTTGCAGATTTACCTTCTTCAGCTTAAAGACCTAGGCAGGACTTGGGGAGGCCAAACTTAATAGCATCTGATCATGAGAAACAAAACCTCATTCTCTTCTTTATTGACTCAATGAAAGTAGAGTATTACTGAAATTTTAGCCCTGATAAAATGATAGTTTATAAATTTATAACTTTTAATAAGTTTACAAAAGTAGGGAATGAAGAAATTCACACAGAACATTCATTGGGGAATCAGTTACATCTGTATCACTTTCGAATTGCTTACTCATTACTTTCACAAGAAGTCAAATTTAAAAATTGTTGTGATGCACAATGATATAAAAGACTCTTGTGTTTTCACACTATAACGATAGACAGTGATCTGAACACTTGCAATACTTCACAGCTGACTTTGTAATTTGATTCTGAGTAGCTTTAGCCTCCATGAACTTTACTAAACAGCATGTATCCACCTGTGTTAAGTAGTCATAGACTCATACGTCATGCATTTAATGTTACTAAGCATCAGGGCCTAGTTAGTAAAATCTGCCTGCTTTTAAAAAAAAAAAAAAAAACTGGAAGAGGACAAGGCCCCCTAGATTATGAGGCCCTGGGCTGCAGCCCACTCAGTCTGTATGTAAATTTGGGACTGCCATCAGGGTCTCTTTAGGCCATCACGCTGTGTCTCTGTAGCTAGAGGGGGATATTCATGAGTAGAGCAGGAGTTCTTGACATGAAAATGCCCACTGCTTGCTCCTCCTCTGCCACTAATCATTCAACAACAGAGGGCAAAAAGGAGGCATTCTGGAGCAGATTGAAAGCTTTCCTGGCAGAGCAATTTTCCTTCTCAGCGGTCTTAATGAGGAGGACAATTTTAAAAAACCAACCCGCAGTTAGCCCCAAAACCTAAGCAAAATGAAGAGGAAAATGTTGCTCCTACTTTCGCCATGACTGAGTCTAGAACAGCTTTGGATTGGGCAGATCCACCTTCCTTCAAACCCTCCCCATCCCCTTTGGATTACTCTGTTATATTCATAATAATCAGTTGGGAACTTCTGGAGATAAATCTGGCTTCCCAACTTTAATAAAGAATCAGGGTGATGTTTCGTTTCCATCTCCATTCAACATTATTAAGCTACAAAGCACTCAGCCTTGAAAAATGCATGGTGGTTCTTCAAATTTTGAAGGCCACAAAATAAAAGTACTTTAATATTAGAAAGGACTTCCTGGATAAATGCAATTTTCTAGACCCACTTGATGGGAGACCTGAGAGCAGCTTTAGAATCTATAGAGGAATATTTCATATTATGGTAAGCAATTGGTTCCACTCTTCAATTATTCAAAACCGTTGTGTACCCCCACACATGCATAATCCTGCCCAATTTTCTGACCACTTCCATGTTGTGGTGATGCGCACTCATGCAGTTCTACAGGCAATGATCAATTGATGTACTTCTAATATTAAACATAAATCAATCCTGCTGCAGCTTGAAGCTAATACATCTTACCAACAAACAAGTCTTTTCAAAGTATTGCACTAAATTTTATTTTTCTCCTTGCTGAACACAACCCTTTTTTGTTTTTCTTCAAATCAGGACACTATGCTGAAGCCCAATGTGCTTCACCTGCAGATGCCTAATTTCACACTTTTTGCCTAAAATACCACTGTTTTAGATATAAGCAGATGGAAAGAAGTGAAGCTCACTTTTTGTCATGTGGTGGCTTGACCCCCACTGATAATGATGCCATAGCTGTTACAGTTTCTGCTTCTTCGTTCTCACACTTCTGTGCTTCTATCAAAGAATAGCTGACTGTTGAGGAATAGCGCTGGAGTGAGTGCCAGTACTTACCTAGAGGAAATAAAAAACGATATGCCATTAGGCAATCCACTACTGCCCATTGCTTTTAGTACAGCTACAGAAAAAACCCAACCATTATCACTATTACTGACATAGCACCATCCATGTACATAGCATTTTACAAAGAACAGGTTTAAAAGGTCCTACCCAAAGAGGCTCACACAGGGAAACAATAGGATGTTGGGACTAGAGTAGGGTGGGGAACCTCTGGCCTGCAGGCCAAATTTGGCGTGCCAAGGGTCCTGATTTGGCCTGTGAAAAATGGGTGTAGCCGGGGGGGGGGCAGGGAGGGCAGCGGCCCCCCAAATCAATAAAAAGCAATACAAGGTTATGCCCCCCCTAACAAAAGCCTGCCCCCTAACAAAAATTCTGGCTACACCCATGCTGTGAGACTGCTTTCCTCAGACTTCACCCACCTGTCCCACATTCAACCTGATATGTGAGATCCGGGCACATGTGGGGCAGAGACAGACATGGCTGGATCAGCTGCACCACTGAGCTTCCCTTGCGGAATTCTTTTGCAGAATGGAATGACTGAAATCCCTGCCCGTCGCCACTTGGGAAGTGAGTTCAACCCTGTAGCACTGGCTACAGCTTCCCTTGGGAGAACTCAAGCACACAGCTGGCTTGCGGAAAACAACTTTGTCAGCCCTGCGCTTGGTGTTTTGCTGGACAGTCTCTTGTGCTGGGGTTCCCAGGCGCTCAACAAGCTGGCTGCCAGGTGCTTGGGAAGTGCTGCAAGAGGACTTTGACAGGTGGGCCAGACAACACACCTGCCCACCATCTGACATCATGATGTCAGGTGATTGTCCTGCCCACATGTTGAAAGTTGGTCAAAGGCAAAAAAAAATCAATAGGCTTAAAAATTAAAGTTTTAAAATATTTATTTCTACAACTTATATCCCACTCCTAATCACAAGTGATCTTATCGTAGATCACAATTTACAATACAAAACACATCCATCCATACAAAATACAATTAAAAGCTCACCATCTATCAAAAATGATAATCAATATGGCCGTGAGGCAGCATGCGCAAGATGCACTTTAACCATGCAACCATATGCATAAGAAACATAAAGTGAAGTGGCTGGCAAGTAACCAGGTAGCCCATTCCAAAAGAAGTTATTTATGAGACAAATTCCAAATAATCTGCAATCTCCACCTCATTTTTCCACCATGTTTCCTTTTTCCAAGATCAGATACTGAACTCCTGTCAATTTATTTGCCTCATTACAGTTTCATTCTCCAGCTATCTTTGCTATTTGCATTTTTTAGAATTGAAACTTTGGGGCTTTTCTATTACAATATGCATTTTGATTCTTACTTGTGTATATTATGTTTTTAATTGATTTTGTTAGTTCTATTGGTTTACTCTTTGCCTTTGGGTGCTTGTAGAATAACCCTTCTGATTTTATATGATGAAACATTTAATATAATTTCTTTCAGAATTATTTTACATCTCCATAGATTTTCTTAGTGCAAAGCAGTCTGCATGCAAGTTGAAGTTGTGGTTTATTATTTGAGTTAATGGAACTACATAGCTTCACTTTAAACTGATGAAATCAGGAACTCTGTTTAACTGTGGAATAGCAATGACTGCTCCCAGGTACTCACTGTGTATTTCAATGACCTTCTCAATGGAATGTACTGCATTAGCATTTGCTCTCTGCTGTAATACCTTTTCAGGAATAGGATCAAGCTGAAATGATTAAAAACGTGCACTTTAGATTAATTGAATTAAAAAAAATAAGTATTAATTCAACAGTTGTTATAGAATTCTACATAACCAAGTTATGCTTACTGTCTGGCTGTTAACACTACTGACTACTCACCAATTTCTACAAGGATAAAATGCAGCTCTTCCATTCCTAGTTTCTTTCTGAAAGCAGGACACAACGTTCGAGACTGGCAGTGCCCTGCCCTTTGCTACCTCACTATAATCTATAATCTATAATTGCTGCTTCTTTCCCATTCCCTCAAAAAATGCTGTTGCCTCTAACCCTTTACATAAAAGAACTCTGAAAGAAAAGATATTCTAATTATCTGTTTTTAAATGCAGTTCTGTGGCCACCTTCAGCAATCTAGTAGTGGTGGCTTCTCATTTATATTTGGCAACGTGAAGCAGCCTTTCACTTGGCACTTCCAATATGTTAGTATTCTTTGAAATTTTCCAATCGGGACCTTATTTTGACAGTCTTCTATCACAAATGAATGAACCTGGCCATATTCAAAAATGGCATACTCTAGGGACAAATAACTTTCCCAAAGTGAAGGATTTAAGAACTTATGTGGTCTATTTATTTAACATATAAATATAGCCATTTAAATATTTTAAAACAAATATGGTATTCTGTTTGTGGTAGATGAATTTCTCTTATATCCCTGAAAAAATGATCTATCTTGAACTAATTTGTCTGTCATGACTATTCTCAGATTTAGAGAGGTCACTGAAAAGAGTATGTCTAGGAAAAAATTCAAATGTGAGAGTTGTCCCATGCTCTATGAGGACTGAGGCACGTACACAATTTCTCGATTGCAACTTGGTCACAGCCAAACTGGATCAGCCATTCAGATCAAAGAGAAAATTCTTTTTTCAGTTCCAAGTATTGATTGAAGCCTTGAGCTTTGTTTAGTTTTTGGAGAACCCTCAATGAATGGGTTTTATAGTTGCTTAGAATTACATAAATGTACATATTTTCACCACTGGTGAAGACAATAATAGTAGTTGCATGGTGTCCTCGTACCTCTGCTACATATTTTCACAATAATATGAATTAGTGACATTCACTTCTTTCCCAAGTGAGATCCATGTGCTCAGAGTTTATCTCAAGTATGCAGATTTGTCTGCGGACGAGATGTAGATCTGCACATAATTTTACCAACGCATGGGCAACTTCATAATATCTTTTACTTGTTTGTAATCTGAAGTGACTGTTACTTCCTTGGACATCAACCTTTTATGGCTTAAATATGTTAAACTGAAAATGGAATTTTCACGAAGCTACAAAAAGCTAAGGTAGCATGCACACCATAAGGCAGCAGTACTAAGATAGACTGTGGTGCTTTCAGTGACATCTTCTACATGTATATTAGATTACTTGTTCTTTGCACCAATCAAAGTATGCTGCTGTGTGGTAGAAAGTAGCCAGAAATGTGACTAGGAAAATAAAGCATACCTAATTACTCAGTTCTCCACTTTGCAGTTCAAAATGCTGTTCAATTACAAAAACTTAAGACATGTACGTAAAGCCCGTTTGCTGTTGCCAACCTTTTGACAACATAAGTAACTAAAGCTGCAGTTACTTTGAGAATCAATATAAATAAAAGTATGTGAGAATTTCTGATACTTTAATTTTCAGTTTAAATTTTGACAATTAAAAAGGAAAATATTAGGACTAGAACATGCTCCTGCATCTCAGTTGTTGGGACTTTAAGCATCAGGTTTCAGACATATGTGTACTTGTACGTGTGTGTGTGTGTGTGTGTGTGTGTGTGTGTGTGTGTGTGTGTGTCCCAGTGGTCAGGGATATATATGTTGAAATGTAGCCCACTTTTCAATTTTGGTTGAATTAAAACAGAAATTATAACTGATTATAGTCTCTAAAGGTAACAAAATGTGATCTCTTTATAATATATATTTATTTGGCTTTTCAGCCAAAGAGACCTAACAGCACCATTTGGTATCCTCAAGCACAGGCTTCCTCAACCTCGGCCCTCCAGATGTTTTGAGACTACAACTCCCATGATCCCTAGCTAGCAGGACCAGTGGTCAGGGATGATGGGAATTGTAGTCTTGTAACATCTGGTGGGCCGAGGTTGAGGAAGCCTGCTTAAGCAGCTGTTGAGGCCCACTACTGATAATGACTGCCATTGTGGCCGTCATCTTTATTTCCCCAGAATGTGGTGACCCGGAGGTTTGGGAGGGTGGCATTTTGGGAAGTATGAAAAATATGAGTGTAGTCATAAGTATGTCCCCCAGGGGCCCACTGGACCTTGCCAAGGGCATCCTTAACTCTGGAGCTGATCATGGTTGACATAATCATCTGTAGGATAAATACAAAGTCATTCTTCCACAGTTATTCCCAAATAGGTTGTTTATTTGGGTCTCTGAGGGTATCCCTTGAGCTTCTCTCATATAGCTGCCGTACACTCCAATAGGGAAAAGAGCAAAGAACTGCAGCAGGACAGGGGTGTAGTCGAGGAGGGGCAGGAGGGCAGCTGCCCCCCTAGATCCACAAACATTATGGAAAAGCATTGAAAGTACTTAATTATTTGAGGTTCTGCCCTCCCAGCAGAAGCCTCTCCCACCCCTCCCAGCAGAAGCTATGCTATCTGAACTTTTATTTGCTAAAAAAAAGCTTAATACCTTTTGTGGCTCCCCTAAAAAAAAAGCTCAGCCGCCCCACCCCAAGAAAAATCCTGGCTACGCCCATGCAGCAGGAAATAGTAATAAGGGGGCCAGTAAAAGGAGAGGGAAATTTCAGGGCAACTCCAGTGTCCAAACGTATTTCTCGACTGCAGAAATCAACTAGATTTTCCAGACTTCTCATTATCAAGATTTTAATAGGACAAGTGTAGTGCGAGTGACTTGAGGATTTTGGCATGATTTATTATTGTTCTTATACAGAAAATATTGCTCAATACATAACAATACAAAACTGATAGGTTTCAAACTGAGATTATAATATAATCACTGATGCTACTACTGATGGTATATCACAGTATGTGTGTAAAAATAAATAAAAAATAAATAACAACTTTGCTTTGTTTTTTTTTAATACCTCAATTCCTAGCAAAGCAGAAACGCACGCTTCAGACGCATCACAAATGGCTGTTAGGTCATGGCCTCCTTCAAGAGCTAAAATGATTCGTCCTCCAGCAAGACCCATGAGCTGTTTTGTCAGGTACCCAAAGCCTGTGATGCAAGAAATGCAAGAAAGGGCAACAATTAACAGATTTAATTTATTCTATAAAGTTGGAAACATTATAAAAATGAATAAAATTACTTATAAAGGTATTTGGTAGAACCAAGCTTATTTAATCATATTGCATTGCATTCAACTAAGTTGTCATGTGTGCACAAGGACTTACGCAATGGAACACGCCCCCCCCCCCCAATGCTCTCCCACCCACTCCAAATTTGTTCCAGAGGGTTGGGGGAACTGCCAAAACAGATGGGGGGGGGGACCTCCACTGCATAAGTCCATGTGCAAATGGGGCAACTTTGCTGGTTTCTGCATTTGCAAAACCAAAGTGGCCTCTCCAGGGTGCAAGCTTGGGCAGCGTGTCCAAGACCTCCCGTCCCAGCCTCACTGATGTGGTGCAAAGCAAAGCAAAATATTGGACACCAGCTTGGCTACCGGAGTTGCCATACAAGATGCCATCCAAACATTCTAGGGACTCCACTCCAGAACTGTGTAGGGTCTACTCCTTAGCCTTTTCTTCTCCTGAAGATATCCCACAAGGCCGCAGGTACAGATTTTTCTTCAGGGTTTACTCCAGAAGTCTTCCTCACAAGGCAGGTCCTTAACTCACCGTGGGTTTAAGACCCACTGGCTACCCTTCACCTGGTTTAGTCAACCGGTCAAAGCCGTTACCTGGGCTATGGCCACTGTCACAAGCTGACAGCTTCTAGGAGCCACAGATGAGAGCGGAGTGCAGGGTGAGGACCAAAGTAGGACAAACCACCCAGAAGGAGTGTTCCCCGCCAGAGATCCCTTTGTTGGCTGCAAGCCATTATTTGTGAACGTGTTCTGTGATTCAACCAAAACTTTTTACACCTCCAAAGAACTTATGGTTTGCACACTCAGCCCTTATGGTTTGCACATTCACCACAAGCAGGGCTTTTCCCCCACTGGGACTCACCGGAACTGCATCTGGCACCTCTCAGCTGGGGGGGGGGGGGAGAGAGACCTGACCAGCCTCAGCAAAACCCCGCTGGCACTTCCGGCTCCTGAAGGTGATATCCTCTACGAGCTCCAGAGAGGGGCAGGCAAGATGGAGGTGCAGGACGGCTTTGCTGAGGCTCTTCTGCAAACTGACATGCAGAAAAGCCACGCCTCAGCTGAACAAGCCCCCAGGCTGCTCTGGCTCACAGGCAGGCAAACCATCACTTTCTCCTGGGAGGAAGAGGATGTCGCACCCCCACCCTCCATGCGTAGGTGGCTGAGGTAGCCCCACAAGTGAAGCCTGACAGAAGTTGCCTCCAGCTTGTGAGGAGACACCGCCCCCCAAAAAGATATCCTCTTTGGGCTCTGGGGTGCGTCTTCTGAGGGAGATACATTCTGGCACCTTTTGGTCTATAACAAGCACAGGCAAACCCCGGCCCTCCAGATGTTTAGGACTACAATTCCCACCATCCCTAGCTAACAGGACCCGTGGTCAGGGATGATGGGCATTGTAGTCCCAAACATCTGGAGGGCTGGAGTTTGACTATGCCTAGTCTAGAAAAAGGCACCGACTCCATATCTATTTACCTTTTTAGATAGGTCTTTGGGTTTAATGCTGTTTTTACTGCATTTTGTTGCTAATTTCATTTTACTGTTTTTAATTATGCTATTTCGAGGTCTTTATTTTATATTGCATTTGTAAGCTACTGCCAGCTATTGATGAGGTGGGATAATAACCTTTAGATAAATAGAAGAAGGAATCTGAATTCTATGTATAACAGGGAAGTGTGTTTTTGCATTGTTTGTGATTGGATTGAATTATATTATATTGCCTATAAAAAAAACCCTCCCCAAACTAACAAGTGTAGGAAGAGTCTCGGTACAGTGAGTTATTATTAAACAGGCAACTCAAAATAGATAACAGGGTAAATTTGCAAAGAAAATGAGATCACTGAAATTTAAGCCTGTGGGGACTTACATTTTGCTGACAGATTATATCCTCCAAGTGGTGCAGGATGACCTTCCACTGCATCAAAACCAGATGATACCAGCACAACATCTGGAGCAAACTCATTAGCAATAGGCATTACTACTGTTCTGTAACGAAAAAAGGAACAATAGAAAGCACATTACTATGCCTTGCTCTTGAATGGACAGCTACAATGAGAATCTTGTTCAAGGGTCTTTTTAGCACAAAATATAGAACAAAATATGGAAGAAAGGACTAGAAAGGGAACCTGACAGTGTACAAGGGCATTTCTTGAGTTGTTTGGACCACAATGTAAAAGGTAGCTTGTTCTTCAGATTTGTGAGCAGTTGCATAGAAAACGATATAGTTCCATCACATTTCTTTAGGTTGCGGCTAATGATGGTAATCCAAATCACTCACTTGCCTGAGTCCCATTGATTTTGTGGGTTTTAAGAACTTAACAGCATGGTTAAATCTCTGTGATTTCAATCTTGATATAGTAACATAAAGGGGGGGGGGGAATTAATGCATGTTTCATTCACACAAATCTGAATAGACTGAAGGACAAGTATCTCAAATTGTGATCTTGTATCAAGAATGGGACGCTGCTTCTCAAGTCTGCCTGTGGCTTTTGATATCACTGACTAAGATACAGTGGTACCCCGCAAGACGAACGCCTCACAAGACGGAAAACCCGCTAGACGAAAGGGTTTTCCGTTTTGGAGGCGCTTCGCAAAACGAATTTCCCTATGGGCTTGCTTCGCAAGATGAAAGCCCATAGGGAAATCTCTGGGGACCTCTTTTAAATGCTAGCGGTGGGGAGCAAAGCCTTTCCCCCCCCCCCCCGGCCTTCAGAAGAGGTCCAGGAAGGCTGGCGGGGGCCGAAAGGCTTTGCTCCCCACCGCCAGCATTTTAAAAGCAGTCCGGGATAGCAGGGAAGCGCTTCCCGCTATCCCGGACGGCTTTTGAAGGCAGGAGAGGTCCGCGAAGCCTGGGCGCGCTGATCTGAGCGCGCGCAGGCTTCGGCATGCCGGCAACTCTCCGCAAGCAGCGGCAGCGCTGCCGCTGCTTGCGGAGAGGTCCGCGAAGCCTTGGCCGGACAGCTTTTGAAGGCAGGCGGGGGGGAGCAAAGACTTTCGCCCCCGCCAGCCTTCAGAATGTGGGATTTGGAACTTAACAGGTTAAGTTATTCCCATGATGCCTCAACATTCTGACGTCAGCTTTCGAAGCTGGGAGGAGTTTCGTTCTGTTCCTCTCTGTTCTTTGAGGAAGAAGGACGCAGTTTGTCATGGCTGCAAGTAGTCCTGGGTTTTTCTGAGAAATGTCGGAATAAAGCACTGTAAATAGACAAACCTGGACTCTGTGTGTTTGTCAGAGAAGCTAAGTGAAGCTACGTGACAGTTTTTCACCGCTGTGTTAACTCTGCTGAGGCGTGACTGGAAGAAGACGGAGCTGAGATCGCGCAGCTGAGGGAAGCGCGCCGGGCGGCAATAAAGAGCTAATTGTGGATCGTAAATCAATTAGCGGGGGTCACGCCAAATCAATAAATCAATTCTACACAGAAGAGGTCCTGGACCTCTTCTGAAGGAGGGCGGGGGGCAAATGTCTTTGTCCCCCCTGCCTGCCTTCCCGGGAGAGCGGAGAAACGCAGCGCGTTTCTCCGCTCTCCCGGGAGGGCTTTTAAAGGCAGGCAGGGGGGACAAAGACTTTCGCCCCCCGCCAGCCTTCAGAAGAGGTCCAGGACCTCTTCTGAAGGCTGGCGGGGGGCAAAAGTCTTTGTCCCCCCTGCCTGCCTTCCCAGGGGCTTTTAAATCGCCCCGGACAGCGGAGAAGTCCTCCGCTGTCCCGGGGCGATTTTAAAATGCCGCCCGCCAGCATTTTAAGATCGCCCCGGACAGCGGAGAAGCCCTCCGCTGTCCCAGGGTTTTTTAAAATGCTGGGGGTGGGAAGAAAAGCCCTTGTCCCCCCCCCCCCGCCTTCAGAAGAGGTCGGGGGACAGACTGTCCCCGGACCTGGTCTGAAGGCGGTTTCCCTAGGAACGCATTAATTGATTTTCAATGCATTCCTATGGGAAACCGTGCATCGCAAGACGAAAAACTCGCAAGAAGAAAAAACTTGCGGAACGAATTAATTTCGTCTTGCGAGGCACCACTGTAGACCACTTCTGTAGGATGGGTATTGGGGGCACTGTTTTACAGGGGCTCCAGTCCTGCCTGCAGGGCCATGTTCCGAGAATTCCTCACAGTCCTTGTGCTATGGTGTGCTACTAGGCACAATCCTGTTGCCAATGAATGTCACTGGGATGGTGACTGGGAGTTTTGAGGCAAAGTATCGTTAGTATGCTAGAACATTTTCTGGATACAGTTGTGGAATGGATGAGGGCTAATAAACTGAGCTTGAACCCTAGGAAGACAGAAGCAGTGTGGATGAGGGGTTCCTGCGTCGAGAACAGTCATTTGCCTATTCCTGATTGGACTACTCTCCCTCTGAAGTAACAGGTTCCATGTTGGGAGTGCTCCTGAATCCATCTTTGTCACTTGAGGCTCAGCAGCTGGAGTGCCTTGGACCAGCTACAGCTGGTGCACTAACTACAGCTGTTCTTGAAAAGGATAGTTTGCCTACGGTGGAGGATTATCATCAACACCACTGACTTAGTAATAGCCTTCTAAACAACCATCTCAAGGTGATGTACACTAAAGAAAATTAAGAACATTTAAAAACACAAAAACAGCAAATGTATTTAAAACAAAACTAAAACCATACAAAGTAGATTATTGTGGTGAAGACCCATTTATCCAGGCTGTCAGAACAAAAATGTCAATTTCCCCCCAGAAAATGCAGATATTAGGCACTTGCCCTATCTTGAGAGGAATGCTAGCATTCCCGTAGCGTCCAGCTTTATGATGAATTTTTATGGTGCTTAATTTTTATAGGATTTATTTTTATAGTTTCGAATTCTATGTACACCATTTAGTGATTAAATGGTTGGAGGACGGATGGTGGTTATCGAATTGAGGTTGAATCCTGACAAGACAGAAGTACTGTTCTTGGGGGACAGGGGGTGGGCGGGTGTAGAGGACTCCCTGGTCCTAAATGGGGTAACTGTACCCCTGAAGGAGCAGCTGTGCAGCCTGAGAGTCATTTTGGGCTCACAGCTGTCCATGGAGGCGCAGGTCAATTTTGTGTCCTGGGCAGCTGTCTACCAGCTCCATCTGGTACACAGGCTGAGAGCCTACCTGCTCGCAGACTGTCTCGCCAGAGTGGTGCATGCTCTAGTCTCCCGCTTGGACTACTGCAATGCGCTCTGTGTGGGGCTACCTTTGAAGGTGACCTGGAAAGTACAACTAATCCAGAGTGCAGCAGCTAGACTGGTGACTGGGAGCGGCCGCCAAGACTACATAACACTGGTCTTGAAAGACCTACATAGGTTCCCAGTACGTTTCCGAGCACAATTCAAAGTGTTGGGTGCTGACCTTTAAAGCCCTAAACAGCCTCGCCCCAGTATACCTGAAGGAGCGTCTCCAATGTTGATGGATTCTTAAGTTTTATTGTTTTTGACTGTTCCTCATAAACTGGCAAATGTGAGTAGATGCTGGGTTCCTTACATTTTAGCAGCTAATAGCTTTATCTCTAACATGTTTTTTAATTTAAAGAAGTAAATTCAATTTGCAACTATTCTTTGAATAAGTTGTACTTTTTATATAACAAACATGATAATTTTATGGCAAACCAAGTTATATATAATACATTTCATGCTCATAATGTAACAAACAGTATTTTATTCTGCAAAGGGCACTAAAATGGGGGTGGGAAGTACTGCGTATTTTTCAATTTCCCCCCACAATTTCAGTTTCCCTTAAAAAAACCCACAACCCTCCAGTTTTTCTTTCCATGGCTTCAAAATTTCTAGAGATTTTAACATTTCTAGATACTACCCTCCACTGTAATCAGCTTCAGGCCTCTATTTCGGTACCAATAGAATATCAAGCAATGTGTTGGATCCATGTGAAACTCCCCTTGCCAAAAGATTAAGCATCTTTAATAATTTGATTTGTACTGTTTTGGCTTGCACCCAAAGTCATATTTAAAAACGGCGACAGGAATATTCAAAAATAGTCAAGAAAAGCAAATTAACTTGATGGACTAGCTGCAACACTGTGTTACTGAATACATGATTCTGGATTACATTCTAGTGGGCGAAGAAGACAATTCACCTGTCTCAGGGGCCTGTAAAAAGGAGACAAACTTGCTGCCCAGAAACAATGGGTAACGTGGTAGAGTGTGAAATTCACACATTGACACCAACTAACCCATTAATATTTCAGCCAAAGGCCTCTAGTTTCATAACAGTGTCTGGTTTCATTAGAATATATAGTAATTCCACTGACATTCTGCAGCTGAAGAGAATATTTTCTTTCTTATATTTTTCATAGACGGCAGCTACCTTTTCATGAACAAAGTGTACTAGGAGTTAAAGAGAAGGCATGCGTATCTTTGCCTAGCTCAAAAGGATCTCCACTGATTCATCTGAAGACTTCAAAGCATCTGAATTTTGCATTTGGACTGGTTTGAATTACAGCTCAGTTCTGCATTCTGAGTTTCTAAGTTCATAGTGAAACTGCCTGTAGCTTCTGGATTTCATTAGGGCTAATTTTCTTATCTTTTCTTCAACTTTTGGTTTGATCCCTTGGAAATGCAACGTGGCATTCAATGGGCCAGAGTAACAAGGTGCTGCTTTTAAGGCATGCATTGCCTCATAAGATTGAGGGGGGGGGGGGATACAGCCCATTCCCTTCACTTTTCTGCCTCTCTGGGGACTATAAATTGTAAACTTCAAAGAACCTTTTTACATTAAAATGAATATAAGTGAATCGGGAAAAGGTTTTTCAAAGCAGCTGGCTATGAACCTCAAAGGCCACTTGACAATCTATTATCATGGGGCAGGGGGGCTTGGCACAAGATTAAACAGGTTTCCAACATAACTTCCAGGCTGAAGGTGTGTGCACATAGGCATGGACTGCTGGAATTGTTTTCTATGGATGTGGTGTGCAATCATACGTTTTTCTAGCAGACACAGGTTTGTGCCCCACAGGGAGTGGGGGATGACAGCTTGGCCAGTGGTGATCTGGCCCACCTGGCTGACATTCCAGGCTGGGCAGTGGGTGCCCAGACTGCGTGGCCTTCTTCAAGGCTGGCTTCATGCAGTGGTGCAAGAGTCAAGGCTAGGCAACACAGATAAGAAGGCAACCGTTCACTCTGGTTTGCCTATGGCCCATTTAAGAGGACTGAAGCTGGTGCCTCTTCTCAGGGAATATTTGCATTCAAATACTTAGAACTGCAGTAGAATTGGAAATGTGAGAGGCCCTGGCAACAGTAAAGAGCAGCAGGGGAAACAAAAGGTGTATTGTTATCATCACGTGGAAGTGGGGAGCACTCTAGCATACAAATACCTCTTAGATCTTTATCCCCCCCCCTCCCATTTTACATATCTGTCATCTCTCACCTCCTTCACCCCCATTCCAGTACCACTGTCATCTGGGGCATCAACACTTGCCTTAACCCAGCTGCTCTTCCAGCTGGGAAGAGAGAGAGATGCAGTGGCAAGTTCTGTCTGCCACAAAGCAGAAGCAGAAGCAACAAGCCCAGGAGAAAAAATGTATTTTAAAACGTCTATGTAAATCCACACTTCAAAAGAAGTTCAATCCAGGTGGTTCAGGGGGCAGCAGTGAGTGGGCGCACTCCCTATTCATCACCTGAAGTGGAAGCTGTAGCAAAGCGAGGAGGAGAAGCTGGGAACTGGATGGGAATGCAGTGTTTCCATGTTTATGCTTTATATAGCAATGCTGACACCTAGTTATCTGTATTCAATATGGCACAAGATCCAAATATTTTGAAACCACTGGACACATCTAGCTGAGAGACAAGTAGCTAGTTGCATCCAGCAAGTGCCCCGGTCCAAACTCAGGGCTGTCCTGGTTTTTCCAGCTGAAGTGGATGGCCAGTCACAGGGCAAGAGTGTCTGCCCTTCAACAGCGACACCTCTATCCAAAATGGTACTTAAGTTCTTCCCCTTCACCAATAGTAAAATCCACAGGAAGGCTTTTATGAATAACTCATTCCTTAACCAGGGTAAGGCGAAGCTCTAGAGGTATTCAAAGAGACCAGAAAAGGTGGAGATTGCCCAAAGGATACTGGCAATGCATTGGGTTCTTTTGTGGCAAGGACCAGTGGCAGTATCATTCAATACATGAGCATCACAGACTTCTGTACTGAACATTTTTGAGAAGACAGTGCTCACCTGTTGTGGACAATAAAATCTGGTCTCAGGCACAGACTGGAACTAGTAGTGCAATTGATCAAGCTCTTAAAGAAAGGCCTCAGCTCAGAGGCAGAGCATCTGGTTTGCATGTAGAAGGTCCCAGGCTCAACCCACATCATCTTCAGGTAGGGCTGGGACAGAACTCAAAACTCAAAGCTGAACTAGATGACCCAATGGCCTGACCCAGTAGAAGACAACTTCCTATGTACTGCTTGTTTTCTGTGGTGCTTTGCAGTAAGCAGGAACTAAGCTTTTAGGTATAGCAGGCTTGAGTGCCCCACAGTAATGCTTTGTGGGGGATCACCATAAAAGAAAGGGAACAGATGAGAGTTATTCAAAATAATTGTAAAGCTTTTCATATAAGTTTTAGCAAAATACAGTGGTACCTCGGATGTCAAACGGAATCCGTTCCGGAAGTCCATTTGACTTCCAAAACCAAAGTGAAGCTTCCAATTGACTGCAGGAAGCTCCTGCCGCCAATCAGAAGCTGCAGAAGTCGCGTCAGACATTCGGGTTCCAAAGAACGTTCACAAACCGGAACATTCACTTCCAGGTTTACAGTGTACGGGAGCCAGAACATTCAATTCACAAGGCGTTTGGGATCCAAGGTACGACTGTAAAACAAAACCTGGGAACAATAAAAGTTGGCAAGTCTACCTACTGGTAAATGCCACGATTGTTATCAAAAAAGTTTTACTTCTTGTAAAAGCTTGCATCTCATGCAAACTGCAAAACAACTACAGGCATCAGTAAATAAAAAGTGCTTAATTAGAAGACAACAGAGCATGATCTAGAAATGTGCAGGACATGCCCCTTTTCACTTTGTTTTCCAAATAAGTGTCCCATCAAATGGAAAGAGGTTTAAAGCTGGTTAGAAAGCCAAGCAAGGACTGGGGAGATGCAATTTCATATCTCTTGTCTGGAGATCCTTGGAGAAAATGCAGAATAAAAATGCAATCTTTTAATAATGTGTCCCTGTTTCCCGGGGGGTATTGCTAGCTTAAAATATTTTTTTTCCCAAGTGACAATAATCTAAACAAAACTCACTGTGTAAGTGATCCATAACAGTTTGCTGTGAAGACATGTACTCGACCACTGGTCTTTACAACTGTTTGTTGCTGAAGGGAAAGTAATGGCAGTACCTTGATTTAGTGTTGCACACTTCTTCATTTAACATATGTGGCTCGAGATGAGCATGACAACCACAGCCATCTGACAGGGAAGCATAGATCTGCAATGCTCATATGATGCTATAAATCAGAGGTAGGGAATGTATTCACTCCTCTGGTATTATCTATACCTATACATCATGGAAAGTACTTTCCTAAAACTCTCCCCATATCAGGCAATAAGTTCACTATGTAGCACAACAGTACACAGGAGGATGAGCTTAACTGCAATCTTTGCCCATTTAGCATGATGTGCTCACATCTAGGTAAACTGGAGTAGCACTTAAACGATGTACAGAGCACAGATGTACAGCAAAATTCCACATATCTCAAGTGAACCTATACATTATGACTCTCCATTTTAAAAACAAAAGACACCTAAATAGTGCAAGCTACTTAGCTCATGGATACTTGAAAGCTCTTACTTTAGAGACCTTAGTTAAAACTTCAGTAAAAGAATTATGTATTCCAGACTGTGCTGTGTATTATGATTTCCTTTGACGATATTTGAAAGCATATACATAGAATTATGATACCGAGAACTGTGATTCCATCAATATCTTCTTCCAATCTGGTTATAAACTCTTTGATCAAACAATGCTCTACTTACTTGAATTCACTGAAACAGCAGAATAAGACCAAAGTGGCCCATCAGAGGTGATGGAATAACAAGTACAGAATACATACGCATTGTGGAACCAAATTTAGATAGGTATTAACAAATTACTTAAATATGGATGAAAATGCAATTAGTTCTGTGCTGGCAGGGGACATTCTTTCTATTCTGCTTCCCTACCTTCTTGGTTACTACTCTTGGTTGTGTTTAATTAAGTCCTTCTCAGAGTAGACCCACTGAAATTAATGAACCTAAGTTAATCATGCCCATTAACTTCAATGGGTCTCATATGAGGAGGACTAGCATGGAACACCACCCTCTGTCTCCTGTTCTTCTAACAATAAGGTAGAAATTTGCTTTGCTTGTAAATCCAGATCAACTGAAATCAATTTTTATTATTAGCACTATTAAAGCAGACAACACGGAGCAACTAGCCTGGAATGGCCAATGACCTGAGGTTGTTTCATAAACTATGGCTTATGAAGTCTTAATGATCATCTGAACTGGGTCACAACTTTGGGAAATGGTGTACGAAATGGCTTTTCTATACAAAGTTATGCACAATGGCAATTTCACTGTCTTTCATGTTTGAGAGAGAATCCTATTCATTATTATAACATGAATGCATGCATGAGGGTTATCAATATTGTGCTGGTGAACAGTGTCTATGTGCCAGTCTTTCCATATTGCATCAGCACCTTGCCACTTGCAGTCAGCTTTAATTCCTTGGTCTCAGAACAGCAAGGTACTCAACATACACACAGAGAGAGGTGTGTGTGTGTGTGTGTGTGTGTGTGTACACACAAACACGCATACAACAACTCAAAGGGCACATTTAGGGAGAAATATAGGCAGGAAAAGCAGAGAGGATTACCTGAAAGCCGTCAAGTATTCTGTATCTCCCATGGGTGGATCAAGACCACCAGTAAATGCCATGTTAACATTGAAACCGGCACCTGGTCCTATGCCAACCTAAGAAAGGGGTGGAGAGGAAAAGAAAGCAGCAGGTTACACCTCTGGCAAATATTGCCATGCATGGGGGGCTGCCCATATCACCTCAGCAATATCTCCAATAATTTTATGTTGCTCCTACAGTTCAAAGTGTGGTAACACAACAGTTGTTGTTAAGAAGGTATTCTATTTTGCTTTAAAATCCACTGTTTCCTGCGCCATCAGATCAATGAGTGGGATGAAAGGCAGAAACAGCCTTAATCCTTAGTTAGCATCTAAAAGAAAAACATATGCTCATGCTCGTAACTTTAAAATAGTTATTACATTTAAAAAAAACCACACACACCACCAAATTGTCTAAAGTTCCAGTCATATTTTAAAGCCGTTCACACAGAATTGCCGGGGACTCTGGATTTGGTACACTGAAGTAGCTTCTTAACTGCCGCAAATATTGTAAATGCAGAATCAGCTTCTTTTCCAAAAATGTTTCCTGGAGTTCTAATATCCAAGTGCACACATTTTCCTTACTGGATTCAGTGAGCTAAGGATCATCACTGCTGCTTTGGGCCAGAAGCCACTGGCTGAGATTGTTTGCAATAACAAAATACCCTCTTATAATCAACAATATAGCACATAAAAAGGAGCATATATCAGACGAAACCATGCCTCCTGGTCTCCAGCTAAAAATATAAAGACTGTATCTTAAGAGCTGTCATTCTTAAGTGAACGTGGGAGAGCTGGGCCTTGGAGCAGGGTTTTTTCCTGCCCCCCCCCCCCAATCTCAGTTGCCTGAGTTCCTATGACCTTGGCATGATGTGCTCTGTCTATGGGTGCATCCAGGTCAAGGCCTGCCTTTTATCACAAAGGGTCGCTAAGATCTAATTTTTCTGTGTGCCTATTTGGTACATTGGCTTCCACAGGGCCGCTTTTTCATGTTTTTTCATTGCTATTCTGCAGCTTGCCATCCATATCAGTGGATGTATCGGGGGGACAGGACGTTTGTCCCTTCCCTCAATCTCTCTTCACTGGTCCTTTCTATTCTGGGCACGTGTGCAGGTATTTCTGCATCTATACAACTTAAACAAACCCCAAAGTGTGCAAAAGCAATTATTATAAAATTGCACAATGGAGCCGTGTGCTTTTTTGTTTTAGTTTTAGATTTTTACCTAAAGATCACACAAGAATGATAAGATCTTCTGCAAGATTCTCCTTGTATAGTGTGTGTATTTTGATTATAGTCTCCAAGCTAATCCCTTATAAGTACTGTGTGGAGATTGAGAGAGAACAGCTTCTCTTAACTGGGTTGTTGAAATTCAAGTATACCTTCAGCATACAGCAACTGCTAGAAATAGGCACATTCTTATAAGTTTTGGCTACCAGAAATAAAACAGCAAGGTTGTGTGCTCAGGTGAGGAGCCGATGGAAAAAGGGGTGCAATGTAAAAGGCCAACCAGTGAAACTTCACCACACATAACCTGCCCACCAAAATTGCACTAACAAGCTACAACACCAGCAAAGACTACAGATGTATAATGCACTATTTTTACTTAACTGATTTGTGGTATTAAGGAAATTTCTGATTTAAATGTAAATAGAAAAGAAAAGGAATTGGCGTCATAAGAGCACTGCAAAAAATGGTGTCCATAAGCAGCACCAATTCAACAATAAATTCCTGTATGTTACAAAGTATAACAGTACCACGATTTTTCTCAAAACGTTAGTCTATTTCCTCATTGTTTATTCTGGTGCTATTTGCTTTTAGTTTCACTTCTCTTACAAAATGTCCCCAAGTTCAACTTGCACTTCAGGTACAGAAGGTTTAAAAAATTCAACTTCACAGTCGGATGTGTTGGGTTCACTGGGAGAAAAATAAGCTATGTGAGCACTGTGGAGACTGTGTGCCGCACGACACCTAGGAGGCTACCTCTCTATGCCTTTAACGCAGTCACTGAAGTCTTAAGAGTAGAAGCCGGGTTCCTCGCCTCCTGGGTACTTACATGACACGTGCACTTTGGGGGTACCAGAAACATTCAGTGTTCTTAATTACAAAGAGACTTCCAACTCTAGGACTAAGTGCACAATGGTTCCACAAATAGGAAATCTTCAGCAAAACCTAAGGATTAAGCTGCAGCTCATGCTGTACAGCCAAGCATTTGGCACTACAGTGATACCTCGGGTTAAGTACTTAATTTGTTCCAGAGGTCCGTTCTTAATCTGAAACTGTTCTTAACCTGAAGCACCACTTCAGCTAATGGGGCCTCCCGCTGCTGCTGCGCCAAAGCACGATTTCTGTTCTCATCCTGAAGCAAAGTTCTTAACCTGAAGCACTATTTCTGGGTTAGTGGAGTCTGTAACCTGAAGTGTATGTAACCTGAAGCGTATGTAACCTGAGGTACCACTGTATTTAGGTTGACTGAACTTGGTTGCCCAGAGCTGACAAAAATACTGTAGTGCACTGTGAAGGGTAAGGAATGGCACCAGCGAGACAGAGGCCCAGTGTGCACATAGTGCATGGGTTCCTGGAGAGATGAAAACTGCTGCACTCTTTCGGTGGTACTGCTGCCATCATGCTACCTATGCCTATGGCCTAACCTGGGCCTGTGGTTTGTCTGTTCAGACACAACATTAAGCTTAGCCCTGAGTATCACAGCAGCAGCAAGACCAGAGGGGGGTCATTGTGGAAATTAGTGAAATACCTTCTACCTTAGAACGTGAGACAGCATGAATTTCCAGGATTTTTGCAGGCTGGTGGATGGGGGAATGAGTTCCACTTCATGTTATAAAAGCATGCAGGTTCCTAATTCCCACGTCTGTTCATGCAGCACACACACAAGCAGTCTCAACCATTATCAGGTACACACTGTCATGGACAAATGTTGCATACCAGCTGGGCAATCAAAGGTATATAGACAACAGTGATTCACACTACTATAACTGCTGGAAAAGATACTGCTCCAGCCAAACAAACCATTACTCATCACATCAGTGATCTTTCAGTTCATGTTACATTTCTTAATGCAAGCATGGGCCCAAAGATTGTCAGGACTACTTGCGTGTAAGAAAAAAGTAAACTGTGTACCAATTCTCATTGTTTGGCACATGTACAGTCTACTCTGCTGAAGCCTCAAATGGTCAGTCATGAACCTTTCATATTCTGCCAAAAGAGCATTCATATTTTACCCTGACCACGCATTCTTATGGTCGCCTTCCCATACCTCCCTTTGTCAACTTACACTATAGGAGTGGGGGTTGGGCAAATTTCTGCAAAACTTTAATTTTTTTTTCTACCTAGATAGAATATACAATTGACCATGGTTATATAAGAGTCAATGTTTTACTTTTCTTTAGTACATAATTTATTTGACCACTAGGATATTACAGGGCAACCTCTTACTTCCACTACTTAAATAATGCAATGAGTAATAGAGTTTCCCAATTCCAGAGGTGTATAACTATCAAAGAACTCCATGCTTTTCGTAACCATCACTACTAGCTCCATTCACAGCTTTTATCAGCAAATGGCCAAAGACAGGACAGGGCAAGAAAGGCTGCTCCCTCCTGTAAGTACAAATAACAAAACCTTGTAGAGAGTGGATTGTGAAATGTTCATAATTCACTTTCATTAGAAACAATGTATAAATCCTATGTGTTGTAAGAATTGTCCTTTTCCAGATCTAAGAACTCAGGTGATGGGTGTCCTCTACTGGTAGAAAAAAGCAAGGCCTTCTGACAAATCAAAGCTAAATAAATATTGATACTAAATGCCAACTATTATTTTTAGGAATGCCAACCAAAGTTCAAAAAAGTGACTCTTGCCTGCCTACCTATATTAGCAATACTTGCCTCTAGCTGTTATAGTGACTAGAGCAGGCTTCCTCAACCTCGGCACTCCAGATGGTTTTGGCCTACAACTCCCATGATTCCTATCTAGCAGGACCAGCGGTCAGGGATGCTAGGAATTGTAGTCTCAAAACATCTGGAAGGTGGAGGTTGAGGAAGCCTGGACTAGAGGCTGGGGTAGGAGGTGGGGAGGGAGACTAAATGATATTTGCAGACTGAAGACAAGAATCTGAGAGTGCTGCTTGTGTGTAAAGGCTGGGTGCAAGTAGGGAGACGAGCGCACTAGGTTCATGCGCTCATTTCACCAAGACCGACTGCCGCCCTCCTTGACTGATCTGATCACTACAGCTGACTGCCACTCTCCTTGAGTTCAAAGCAGGGAGCCTCCTCTACTCATGGAAGCTGCCTGCATTATTCAGAAACACAGTTCTGAGGGATTCTATATCACATTGGGAGCCTTCACAAGCAGAAGGCTTTTCACCCCGCCTCAAGGACAGCAGCATGCATAGATGTGATGTTTGGTGTGCCTTAACAAGCAAACAACATGTCTGAATAGGGCATCAACACATTCATATTTGCCACACCCCCATACGAATTGTAGTGAAAGTCCTAATCCATTATTGCTTGAGTGACCTCTAAGATTGCAATACCATTATTATAAACAAATGTTGTAAGAACACATATCAATATTATTATTATTACCTCATCAGGAGCTCCACTGCCCGGGAAGAAGTTTCCATCATCATAGCGATGTAGTGAAATATAAAGAACGTTAGGATCATTGTAGAAAGCCTGCTGAGTGCCATTTCCATGGTGTACATCCTTCAGGGATAAAGATGATATCATATGAGAAGGTTTATAACATGATAGGCTGTCTACATTAACACTAACTGTAATACAACGTTTCATGTTCATGCTACCAAAGCCCTGCAGGGGGAAGGCTCAGCAAGGCACAATTTCATACCACCAATTTTAGTAACACTAATGTATGGTTAAATGATTGTGACAATGCTTGTTGCATTATGCTTGGTTGTCACATGAGATGCATACTGCGAAGGGACTCACTTTCAGTCCTATAAATAGAAGATGCAAAAGGTGGACTGGCAAGTAAGCATTTCTGAACATAGAGAACTGCCCTGCAATAATTTCAACTATGTATAGTAACATCATCAAAACTAGTAAGAATTGATTCTTCCAGCGATAAAGGATGTAAAGCCTACACACCAACATGGGGCCAGGTGAAAGTATGGCCATGCTACTCCTTGCTTGTGTGAGTACCCTTCAGACAAGGGTCTCTGCATCTCTGAGAGAAGAGTCCAAGAAAACAGATTGGGAATGACTGAAAAACACTGCAAGGGAAATCCAGGGAACACCTGAACTGGGATGCTGGATGTGCTCTGCTAGCATGGCCCTCCACCGCCCTGCCCTGCCCCCCCTGTGCTTTGACTGCAGTCTCACTTTCTTGTTTAGTGGTGGTGTGGCAGGCAGGATGGGAACAGGGCCATAGGTAGACCTGGCCCTCATATTAATTTACAACTGAACATGCTGCCTGATAGAATCTACAGAAGACACCAATCTAATAGTGCCTTATAACAGATAGACAGGAAGGTCCAAACTGCCATGCTGCAAATGTCCTTGATAGAGAACAAATATGAAGTGCCACAGAAATTGCTGCAGCAGCACTTCCTGGGGCAGCAAAACTAGTAGCAAAGCCAATACAATCGCTGCTGGTGGTTTGAGGAATGGCAAGTCTGTGCACTCTCTCCTTCTATGTAATAAAGAGAAGTTCAACCCATCCACTGCAATCTCCCTCCCTCAAACATCAATCATATGCCACTGGTGTTCCTTAGGATGTAACAACTAGGCAGAAACCAAGGGGATTAGTTTAGTGTGAAGATCTGGGTAAAATGTGCACAATTCTTTACTGGCTGAAAGGGCTCCTCTCTCTCCAACTTTCCTGTGCAGATGTGGATGCAGTGGCAAGCAGGCCTGCCTGCCACTTTTCAGGGTAGTGCCCTTAAGACATGACACCCTTCAGGTGTAGTTGGACTCCAACTCCTGCCAGCCCCAACCAGCATGGCCTACAGTCTAGAATGATCAGAGCTGTAGTTCAGCAAACCCTGCCTTTAAAGAGCAGAATAAAAGGTAAAGGTAAAGGTACCCCTGCCCGTACGGGCCAGTCTTGACAGACTCTGGGGTTGTGTGCTCATCTCACTCAAGAGGCCAGCGCTGTCCGGAGACACTTCCGGGTCATGTGGCCAGCGTGACAAAGCCGCATCTGGCGAGCCAGCACAGCACACGGAAACGCCGTTTACCTTCCCACTGGTAAGCGGTCCCTATTTATCTACTTGCACCCGAGGGTGCTTTCGAACTGCTAGGTTGGCAGGCGCTGGGACCGAGCAGCGGGAGCGCACCCCGCCGTGGGGATTCGAGCCGCCGACCTTTCGATCGGCAAGTCCTAGGCGCTGAGGCTTTTACCCACAGCGCCACCCGCGTCCCTTAAAGAGCAGAATATATAGGTTCAAATGACGTCTTAGTGTAAGTCCTCCAAAGGACAGGTGCTTCACAATAGGAACCTATGCGCCAGAAAAGAAAGCATGTGATGTGTGAATGCTTTCTTTGGCCCTGGTTTCCCTAGGGTAACAGACTGCCTTTTAGGGTGCTGTACTGAAATTTTTGGTCCAGTCCTGCTTGTAACAAGCTGAATATCTCCACAACAAAAGCAAAATGCAGAGGAGACTTTCAGGGAGATGTTCCCTGGTGGGGCTGGATACCTAACTTGCCTCCAAAGCTTATAATGCTCTGGAAAGAAGGGGGCATCCCCATAATTATTAGCATTTTGCAAATGCTCCAGACATTAAGCCCTGTCCTGACTGAGAGCAAAGTGCTCTTCAACTTGGAATGCCCGTTTGGCTGGCCTTGCTCTCCTGTCAACAAAGGAGAAAATCGAGCTCAAACGTTTTGAGGATTCGAACCCACATTTTATTGAGATTTAATGACTGCACTTTTGCTGACAGAGTTCTTGCATTTTGTACCTGTATTGGAAAGGGGGTGGGGTGTAAAAAAAAAAAAGTGCTGTTTCACTCACCCAATCCACTATAAGTATTTTGTTCACATTCAGTCTTTGCTGGAGAAGCTTGGCTGAAATTGCCACAGAATTAAAATAGCAAAAACCCCTGAAAGATAATAGATTATTATAGACGTATATGTGGAAAGTACACTTGACAACTTCAGCACCAAACACTTTCCAAGGAAAATGACATATGCTGTTGCTTCAAAATGAGGAGATACAATAAGACACTGAAATGTATATGAAGATGGCAATGCCAACTATTTAATGCACAGACTATTAGTTAGATCTGTGCCAAACACTCTCCATGTTCAACTTTCAGGTTTAAAGCACTGCATTCAGATTGGGGGGGGGGGGGGGCTTGTTAAAAAAAATACTGGAGGGGATGTTTAGTACTTTTCTTGCCCCTGCTTGCTGCCATTTTGTTCCCTTGTTGTCCTTCAGAGTGATCACTAGCAACTGGGCGCTACTTAAACACGATGGTGACAGCATTACAGACGTACCCAAAGGAGTTTTATTGCAGAAAACTATTTTTTCCTTGGTGTAAAACTTGCATGATTTTGAAATAGTGCTGACCAGCTTTGGTTTAGCAAACTACAGTAATCCAATTCAAAAAATTTATAAACACACTCAAATAGCTTCAATGTAGATAAGGCCTACATCAAAGAAATTACCCTTGGTCAGATGATGATGTTATGTAATCTTTCAGGGATTATTGGTAGTGGAACAAAAAGAAAAAGAAAAAATCCCAAACCAAAAAACCATAATCTTCTGACTCCAAATGGATGTCACCTCATAAAATCTTGGAAGGGACCCCAAGGGCCATTTAGTCCAACGCCCTGGAATGCAGGAATCTCAGGTGAAGCATCCATGACAGATGGCCATCCAACCTCTGCTTAAAAACCTCCAAGGAAGGAGAGTCCACCACCCTCCGAAGGAGCTCTTGCCATCATAAAGTTCTTCTTGATATTTAGTTGGAATCTTCTTTTCAATTTCTCTTTTATTTTATTTATTTACCTCTATTTATTTATTTGTTTGTTTGTTTGAGAGTTTCTATGCCCCACCCTTCCTCCAGATCAGAGCACAACATGGCTTACAACAATAATATACAGTAAGGTCCTAGAATAGACATCCTGGGGGAAAGTGACAAGTGGGGTGCTGCAGGGTTCTGTCCTGGGCCTGTTGTTGTTCAACATCTTTATAAATGACTTGGATGAAGGAATTGAGGGGATGCTCATCAAGTTTGCAGATGACACCAAACTGTGAGGAGTAGCTAATGCCGCAGAAGACAGAACTGGGTTCCAAGATGACTTTGACAGATCGGAGAACTAGACCCATTTCAATAAGGATAAATGTAAGGTTCTACACTTCAGCAGGAAAAACCTGCTGCACAAATATAAGATGGAGGCACCTGGTTTGCCATAACATGTGAAAAGGACCTAGGGGTCTTAGAGCACAGCTTAACATCAGTCAACAGTGCGATTCAGGCCCATTAAAGACAGACAGCTGCCCAATTCTTGGACCTGAGAACCGCGTACCCACAGGACCTCCATCTTGCCAGGAATCAGTTTCAACTTGCTGTTCCTCATCCTCTCCACCACTACATCCAAGAACTGGTCCAAGATGTGCAAAGCCTTGCCTGACTCAGTTGGTACAATGAAACAGAACTCGGTGTCATCATCATACAGGTGACCCTGCTTTCCAATAGCTTCATATAGATTGTAAATAACACTGGAAACAGAATAGAACCCTGTGGCACCCCAAAACCAAGGGGTCAATCTGGCTTCACCCAATGATACTTTCTAGTAGTGACTCTGAGGTGAAACAAGTCCATTCTATCACGCTGTGGGACAAGGAGTAAGCAGGGACTGCAGGGCCTCTCCATCAGGATTCTAAAAGGTTAGCAACTTCTGACTCCTTTTCTCCTTGAAATATTTCCATTTCAGATGGTCATTACAAGAACTCTGCAACAAAGAAATACAGTAAGGCCGCAACTTACGCGCATTTAATTTGTGCGCATTCAGCTTCACAGGCTCGGCAAAAATAAAATAAAATAAATAAAAAGGAGCGGAAAGGGGGTGGGGTTCTGGGGAAAATGACACTGGCAATCTCACCAGCCACTGAACCCAATGGATTTTGACTGTATGTGATTTAACTTTAAGCACAATCCCCAGAATGTAACCCCCATGTAAGTTGCGGGCTTACCATAGTGTCTGAGATACCATTCTCCTCCTCCCTCCCTTTTCTGTCATGTCTTCTAAATTGCAATGTTGGTTGTAAGTCGGTCTAATCAATGACATTTGTAAGCTGCTCTGGGAGCCTTATTTGGCTGAAGAGCTGGATAAAAATACTTTTTAATTATTTAAAGCCTGCCTCTCCTTCAAGCTCTCTGACAATCATAAATGACTTTAGGAGGCAGTTGTAGAAGGTAGGAAAGTCCTCCCGCTTCTCCAGTTCTCCCCAGTTTGGAGAGTCTCCCCCTTGCAGATGGCATGGGGTGCTTACTAGGGATGGGCGTCCAAAACCAGTTTTAAGTCTACATTGTGTTATCAGTTTCATAATTTTTGACCTGGCAATATATCGGGAATCATGAGGAGTGAGTGGGTACTATGCAAAGATCACAATGTGGGGAAAACTGTGAAACCAGTTAATGCTTCTCTCAATTCCTACTGCGCCTGTTAATTCTGCCAGCTCAGCTCTCCCCTGCCTCATGCAGGGCACAACGAATCACAAGAACAGGTGCTGGCAAAAATCACAATGCAGGAAAAACCATGAAGTCAGCCAATTCCTCTACATGGCTCCATCCTTATTTCAGACATCGTGCTATATCAATATGTCATGGTGTTTAGCTTGTGATATATTGCAATGTTGAAAACCAGATATCGCCCAGCCTAGTGAGCTGCTGAATGGAGCACTGAACTTCTGACTGGGGTATACCTGGGTGAATTCCAATGTACCATTCCACTTGTGAAATGTTTTTGTTGCCACAGAGAATGCTACAAACTTAATTGGTCCCCCAACACTACCTTCCTTGCTAGTTTACAGAGTTTTCCTAAACCTTTGGAACAGATTTTCAGAAGCTACAGGGAGCTACTGAAGGAAGTAGGAATCAGCAAAAAAGAGCTTTTATTCTTCTATTTAAATGAATGCTCCTGATGTTCTGTTAACAGAATGGTGTTGGGTTTTACCCATTGTGTATGAAAAAGTCGCATGGGAAACACTATGAACTGATGCAAAAGGACAAGCATACATGCAAACTGCCAAACAAAAAAACAAGCTCAGTATTGACTTGGAGGTTTTTTCAGGTGAAAAAGACACCCCTGAAACTTTCAGCTCTAAGTTCTGTGAAAACACTAGTAAACGTAGCCAAAGCACAAACACATACTCACATGGGTGTGCTTTCTTCAGCATGGTGACCAGGAGGTCGAACTACGGCAAATCCATTCTACCAAAACAAAACCACATAAATTTCAACCATATTTAAATAATTGTAGCTAAGTCGCTATGTAGTTTGTGACATATCCTGCTGGGTTCTCCCCCACCCTCAGTACACAGATTCTGGGGGGGGGGGGGGGGTAGAAAACCAACCCAACAAAACCAAATTCTTTTACCTTTTAAAATACAGAAAAAATGTTTTAGCTGCTTCTTAAATTTTAGGCATGCTGCTGAAATCTGGGACTATTTCAGTAAGGATTACAGTTTACATTTGCACACGATTTATAAAATACAGTCCTCGTGACCAAGTTATTCTCAAATCTACAAAGTAATAAGCAAATCATCATTAGCATCATACTAACCTTTAGCTCCCCTGTAGCCACTTTAAAAACCAGCTCTATAACACAACCAACAGCAAGGCGAGCAGCACTGAAGGAATGGACCTCATTCCAAATTGTATCACTGTCAACCTACATAAAACAGATTCACATCAGTAAAGCTATTTTTCAAAGTCACAGACTTGTGTACTAAATTCTGTGGTTATGTTACTTGTGTAAGCTGCTTAATCATAATTGTGCTAATCATCAGTATCTGATGGCACAATTCTTGCATTTTTGTCAAGTGAGATCAAACAAACCACATCGCTAGACCTAGAAGTGGATCACAACCTGACTTATGACGGATTGCAACAGTGACATCACCATTCTATCTCTGTTTGCTTGTTGTGAGATCCATTAGGGAACTGTTTTAAGATGATGACTACAAGGACACTCCTTAGGCACTGTTTGGTGGGCTGCTACCATCCTAGATGAGACAAAGGGCAGGACCCAGTTTTCTTTTCTTCACAAGTAAGAGAAATGGCAAATGATCAGGTGCATTAGTTATCCAGCACTTTCTTGGAACTGGAAATAGTGCAGTTCATTCTGTATTTTATAACTAGCCCAATCAATGAATGATTTAAATGCCTTATATATTAAAGCATACTGTAGTTATCAAATAACATTACCACCATCATCATTATTAATAAGCATTGTTAGCTACATTCTAGTTGTGTTTTAACTGCACAAATATTCCCATAAAATAGAACAATAAAACCATAAAATCTCAACATAATAAAACGTCAGCAAATTTCACAGGACATGTTAACAGAACAGCTGACACATTTGTCCACAAAAGGAACAAATATAAATTTAAAGGTTTAAAAGGTGCTGGCAACAAGGACGGTCATAATTCCAGTGAAAAGGAGTTCCACAACTGGGACACCATAATAGAAAAGGCTCTGTGCTGTGTCACAATGAAGCTGGGCATTTGTCTGTTATTATTGGGAGGTGTTTTCTGGTCAGAGGCCTTCCGTCTATGATATAAACTGATTTTCCCAATTGGAGTATAATTGGAACGGCGTGTGAGATTTTGTACTTGGCTATGTTGTGCTGCTTTAGGAATGCCCCTAATCATTAAAATCGTCTTTCATATGATGAACCAGAAATTTCTTTTCTAATCTGAACTCTTTACATATCATCAACACTGTTGTATTTTACAATATTTTGGGTACATCTGGTATAAAAAAGTGTCTGTGTGGTTTATCTTAAATGAGGCAAGTAAAAGGTATACTAGTTATGTAACAGGAACACGGTATCCTTCTGGACCGAGGAGCTAGGAGCTGGGGCACTGTTATGTTGCGGTTCCGCTCCTTCCTCCTGGGCCATGTCTAGAAAGTTTTCATATATGCTGTAAGCCACCCAGAGTGACTGGGGAAACTCAGTCAGATGGGAGGGGCATAAATAATAAAATTATTATATTATTAAATATTAACCTGCATTTAGTTTATAATTACACAAAACTGCATTGAGAGAATGTCAAGCACTCCTTCAAAGTCTCAAATAACTGCAGCAGTTGGAAGAGATGAGGGAACAGCCAACATGATATATGCAGAGATAAATAGACTGCTGAACCTGCCATGAAGGAGGCTTTGTGCAATAGGTAAGAGCCAAGGAGAAGCAGTGCCACCAATACAAAGCAATTTCAAACCGATTATACTGTTAGTTACAATAATCAGTGTTTATTTAGTGAAAATAGTCATTCTGTGTTGCATCCAATGGTGACTTTTGTGTTGATAAAAGTCTCTTTGATGCAGGAGGGGTTTCCATCCGAGGAATGGAGAGGGAGCAGGTTTTTTATGATTCCCCCTCACAGCTAAGTTCCCTACCCTCCAACACGGGTTCCAGAGGCTTCAGGAAAATGTTCCAAAGAGCAAAGGGGCATAGGTGAAAAATCACCTCCCTGTTCTGCTGATTCTACTGGTGAGAGGCCTCATAGGATCAAAGAGCATTCTGTCAGTGGAGGAACACCACTGGATGCAACACAATTATTTCATGTAAAGATATTCTCCCTGCTTTAGATCTTACTTCTGCAGCAGTCTGTGGTGCAGATGAATACTATGTTATTCAATCACTTTAGCTATATGCAGTGGAACTCTAACCTACGAGATACACACATTATTTTCATGGGGGGGGGGGAGGGAGTACTTACCCCAACGCCACCACAAGGGAGCCTGACAAACATGGATGTTAAAGAGCCTGGGGGAGTTAAGAGGAGAGGAAAAAACTGTTGAAACTGCACAATTCTCAGGCTTTTAGGCTAAGCATTTTATGAACATGCACCTGATGTCAGCTGCAGGAGAAACCTGCCCATTCACAGAATATTACGTGTGGCATGTACAGTGGTACCTCGCAAGACGAATGCCTTGCAAGACGGAAAACTCACAAGACGAAAGGGTTTTTGGTTTTTTGAGTTGCTTCGCAAGACGATTTTCCCTATGGGCTTGCTTTGCAAGACGGAAACGTCTTGCAAGTTTGTTTCCTTTTTCTTAAAACCGTTAATACAGTTGCGACTTGACTTCGAGGAGCAACTCATAGCACGGGGTGTGGTAGCCTTTTTTGAGGTTTTTGAAGACTTTGGTGATTTTTGAAGCTTTTCCAAAACTTTTCCGAAACCGTGCTTCGCAAGACTAAAAAAATCGCAAGGCGAAAAAACTCGCGGAACGAATTAATTTCGTCTTGCCAGGCACCACTGTATACATCTACCTTCATTTGCCTCTTTCTTACACCTGTCGACTTTTGTTTTCCATAAGCCTTCAGTCTAGAATAGATTCTCCTAAACTAACTTCCAATATATTCTGTGTCATCCTAGTGACTTGTTATGGGTTGCAGTATTTATTTAAAGGGCATAATAGTGCCCTGGAATGGTTACAAAACCTTTCTCTGATTTATATACACCTTAATGCATTTTCAATCTGTTTTTTAAAAAACCATGCACATCTCAAAGTATATACAATTCTGAACAGGGCTCCAAAGCAATTTCAAGAACATCCACATTCTCTGAAGACACTTCAGAAAAAGAAAATCATATCCGTATCATTCTGTCTGAGGGTACAGTGGTGCCTCGCAAGACAAAATTAATCCGTTCCGCGAGTCTCTTCGTCTTGCGGTTTTTTCGTCTTGCGAAGCAGGACTATTAGCGGCTTAGCAGCTATTAGCGGCTATTAACGGCTTAGCGGCTTTAAGAAAAAGGAAACAAACTCGCATGAACTCGCAAGACGTTTCGTCTTGCGAAGCAAGCCCATAGGGAAATTCGTCTTGCAGAACGACTCAAAAAACGGAAAACCCTTTCGTCTAGTGAGTTTTTCGTCTTGCAAGGCATTCGTCTTGCGGGGCACCACTGTATTAAAATGTTACCAGCAATTTAACAGAAACAAAAATCCAATGTGATAGTCAGATCATTCTGGCTCCAACTGGTAAGCCATGGTTAATGGTTTATTGCAAACACACCAAATGTACCACAAACACAGAACATGCCTAATTTACTCCTCCACATGAGCAAGCATGAGCAACCAACCATAATCCTCAGCTTGTTATATCTGAACTGGAAATCATGGGTTGTCTTTGCTCAAATAAATCATGATCGATAAAGCCAAGGGCATTTGACTTTCCACTGTGGTTTCTTTGGAGTGAAACAAACCCAGTCCCTGGGTTCCCTGCGACAATAAGCCAAGCATTGTGGTTTATGGCTCCTGCTCACTAATGGAGAGGAGCAAAGTGGAAACAATCTGTGGATTCATGGTAAACCATAAATCATGACTTACCTTGATGTGCAAATGCACCAAACATGCAGTTTTCAATGAAAAGCACACCACTAGCGGCATCAGAATGGTTTCTCTATCAGCCTCTAATCAGAAAATGGCAAACCAATGCATATTGGGAAATATATGTAGGGGAAATGTCAGGGCACATATATAGGAAACATCTATTTTATTGGGGGGGGGGGACTAATGCAGGAATTCCTATGAAGAAGAATGATTATCACACATTTCTTGATTTCCAAGATAATAATCTCCATGAGGATATGGCCTGATTGCTTTGTTCTCAAAATTGGCTAGATGATAAAAATTGTGGCATTTAAATGAGAATCGTCAATTATTCTATCATTTGCCACTCCACTAATGTGTACCTTTCCCCAGCTGTAGCAGCAGCAATTGTGTGTTTACTTTCAACTTCTTCAGAAAACCTTATACCATTTTTCCAAATCCATTATGATCACACCAGAAAAAAATCACTTCCTGTTCCTAAATAATTGCTGAAATGTCAATCTATTGTTAACAAATGCACTACGTTGCTATTTTAAAAAATCACAGTGTGCTATTTTTTGGTCAGGAGTGCTAATTCAAATGAAAAAAAGAGTGTGCAAAATATGGTCTGAGGCTCAACATCAAAAAACCTAGGATCATGGCCACTGGTCCCATCACCTCCCGGCAAATAAAAGGGGAAGAAATAGAGGCAGTGAGAGATTTTACTTTCTTGGGCTCCATGATCACTGCAGATGGTGACAGCAGTCACGAAATTAAAAGATGCCTGCTTCTTGGGAGAAAAGCAATGACAAACCTAGACAGCATCTTAGAAAGCAGAGACATCACCTTGCCAACAAAGGTCCATATAGTTAAAGCTATGGTTTTCCAAAGAGTGATGTATGGAAGTGAGAGCTGGACCATAAAGAAGGCTGATCGCCAAAGAATTGATGCTTTTGAATTCTGGTGCTGGAGGAGACTCTTGAGAGTCCCATGGACTGCAAGAAGATGAAACCTATCCATTCTTAAGGAAATCAGCCCTGAGGGCTCACTGGAAGGACAGATCCTGAAGCTGAGACTCCAATACTTTGGCCACCTCATGAGAAGAGAAGACTCCCTGGAAAAGACCCTGATGTTGCAAAAGATGGAGGGCACAAGGAGAAGGGGACGACAGAGGACGAGATGGTTGGATGGTGTTCTCGAAGCTACGAAGATGAATTTGACCAAACTGTGGGAGGCAGTGGAAGACAGGAGTGCCTGGCGTGCTCTGGTCCATGGGGTCACAAAGAGTCGGACACGACTAAATGACTAAACAACAACTAATTCAAATACCTCACAGGTTGAAGTGTAAATGGGCTAACTTACTAGCCAAGTGTGTCACATCACTTAAAAACAAACAAACCTGAATGAGGTTACTTTGACAAGGCCAATTGTCTCTAAAATTATATTATCTTAATTTTTTTTATTCTTGTACAAAAATTGTCATTGTCCAATACCACATACTTACTTAGGAGTAAGCCCTTTGTACTCAGTGGGACTACTTACTTCCAAGTTCACATGCATACAACTGGGCTCTGTAAGGTTTTCCAAAATTGCATCCAGGAGCCCAACCAGCTATAAACCTTGAAGTTTCTAATATTATCAGATCACATTTTGAGGGTGCTCTAATTGACTTTTTGCACACCATTTGCCTAATTTCCCTGATATTCCAGGATTATTAAATTATTTGTTGGGGTAGCATGGAAATATGGAATCTGATCAGGGATTTATTAGCAATTATTGTAGTTGTTTTAGTTTACATTTCTTAAAACATAACTTAAGATTTCTATTTGTTCTTAAAATGTGGTACACAGTCACGCCTTCAACATCCCATTTGCTTGCTTTGTTCTTAGCCTGCCACTGTAAGTTTTTTGTTTCTGTTTTAAATGTGGCTAGCACTATTTAAAATCTGGCTATGATTTTCTAGGCAACACACAAGATACATACAGAGATCCCTTACAAATGAACAAGGCTTGATAAACATACAACAGCTTATCAATTCACCTCATTGGAGGAGGATGTGGTGTGTGTGTGTGTGTGTGTGTGTGTGTGTGTGTGTATGCCTACGTGTATATCTGTGAGAAAGGTCCCTGGAAAAAAGCATTCTCCTACAACAGCTTATATAGACTTGAATGCAAATGAAGATCACAGAACTTTGGATTGAAACTCAGATAAAAAGGAGTAGACCATCATCATCATGTCCCTTGCATATCTCTACATGCAGAGATTACTAGAGTCAGGATCAAAACAAAAATTTCCTTCCAGTAGCACCTTAAAGACCAACTAAGTTAGATCTTGGTAAGCTCATACCAAGAACTAACTTAGTTGGTCTTTAAGGTGCTACTGGAAGGAATTTTTTTGTTTTGACTATGGCAGACCAACACGGCTACCTATCTGTAACTAGAGTCAGGATGTATAGATTGATGCTCAAGGATGTAGAGAAGACTAAACGCCCTGCTGTACCTAACAGTTTCTTGCTGTCCAATTTCTGCCTATTCAGAGGGTTGGTACCATAAAGCAGGGTGTGGGCTTCTGAATGAACAGTCTGTAGTTCTTCTAGGGTAGCTTTTCTTCCACGGATACACTGCAAAAGAAAAGAAAACAATGAATTACATTTACTCTTAAAAAGCAGCAAATAGGGGGAAATATAACTGAAGTTAAACATAGGTTTATTTTCTCAGCTTATGTTTCATTTCCACATTTTTATTCTTAAATTTTTGAATTTCTTCTTCTCAAACTAAGCCAAGAAATTTAGGATGTTTTATGAAAACAGGTTTTTGTTATTCTGGCTACTGAAAATAACAAAAACAATTCATGAGCAATTAAACTGTCTCAGCAGGACTCACTGTGTTGAAATAATGTGGTAAAACTTGAAATAACTAAGTAAGACACATCAAATAAAATATTGCTTGACTATTACTCATCTAGTGCACACAGGAAAAACAATATGTAGCCTTTTGATACCAGCTAATATGAGAGGATTGGAGTGGGTCTTAACACCCAACATATTTGTATTTAACAACAGTTTGATCTTGTGGACTCTTTTCTCTTTTCTCCAAATTCACTCAGATAATAACTAAATGAAGTTTAAAAAGGACTTGCACTGCAAGTTTTCCCTGGAGTTCCTTTCCCACATATTCAAGGCCTCTGATCTGAGATAACAGAAATGGATGAATGAATGAATATTGTATCTTAGATTGTTTGCAGTAACTATGAAGAGATAAACCACTGGACCCAGACTATGACCAACTCACACTCGGATCAGGCAATAAAATCTACAATAATGGTCTGGTATGCACATCGTACTACGTGAAATCATGGCTTAGCGCAATGCACAAGCAATTGGGCTCCAGTAGAAAAAATTGTGGTCACTGCATGCCTCCCTAGTTTGGTTGCTGCACTGTGTTGAGCTAAACCATGGTTTGGTTTAGTGTGCTTATGTTTAGCTTTTCCAGATAAACCACAAGCCCTAAGTCATAGGCCAAACCTTGGTTACACTTAATGGTTAATCTCAAGAGAGCTAAACCACCAGCCTGAATTCAGATGACACACAAAGTCAAACCATAATTTAGCTTATCACAATGCTAGAGCAAATCAATGTGGGAGTTGGGGGAGAGAAGAACAGCAGCCACAATCTCTTCTCTGGGAGCCCACACAGTCACAAGAAGACATGGTTTGGCTTAGTGTGAAATGCAAACCAATTATGCAAATGCAAGTAAATTATGTATTAACAAACTAGTCAGAAATTTCAACCTGTGCATCTTTAAAATAAAACCTAATAGGCTTAGAATAAGTCACATGAAATTGCAGAGTTTTCCCATGTATGTACTATGAGGTTGGTGTACACATGCAACAAAATGAAGTTGTAGAATCCCTGTGTTGTAGAGGGTTGGGTAACCTTTGACCACAGCTCTACAGTGGTGCCTCGCAAGACGAAAATAATCCGTTCGCGAGTCTCTTCGTCTAGCGGTCTTTTCGTCTTGCGAAGCAACCCTATTAGCGGCTTAGCGTTATTAGCGGTTTAGCGGCTATTAAAGGCTTAGCGGCTAAAAGGCTATTAGCGGCTTAGCAGCTTAGAAAAAGGGGGGGGGGAGCGAAAAAAATCGCAAGACTTGCAAGACGTTTTCATCTTGCGAAGCAAGCCCATAGGGAAATTTGTCTTGCAAAGCAACTCAAAAACGGAAAACCCTTTCGTCTAGCGGGTTTTTCGTCTTGCAAGGCATTCGTCTTGCGGGGCACCGCTGTATTTCTGAAGGCCTGACCCTGTAAAAACAACAACAGCACTCCACAACACTAGCACACCAGACAGGAAGGTTCTATCAGCATGCTGCATATATAAATTATATATATGGGCAGGCCTCATTTCCCCAGTATCACAAGTCTGTTTGCCTTTCCCCGATTCTATTAGGCCATCCATTACCTCACACTTGCTACGAAGACCTGTCTCCTGAAGCCGGGACCAAATGCTCTGGATTCTCCCTGCATGTTCTGGGTGACTGTTTGTGTTGCCGCAAGTGCACTGGTGTTTCAGCATCAGAGTATCATACACAAGGCCTGCATTAGAGGATACAAAGTAACTCAGGCTGCAATCCTGTACTTATTTACCTGGGAGATAAACACTTCTGAGTAGATGCGTACAGAACTGCATTATTAAATGCACTATTATTATATGTGCATAGAAAGTATTCTTTGAAGTAGAGTATTTTGAATTGATTTTTGGACACAACTTTACCAAAAACATGGGACGCGGGTGGCGCTGTGGGTTAAACCACAGGAGCCTAGGAGTTGCTGATCAGAAGGTTTGTGGTTCAAATCCCCGCGACAGGGTGAGCTCCCGTTGCTCGGTCCCTGCTCCTGCCAACCTAGCAGTTTGAAAGCACGAAGTGCAAGTAGATAAATTGGTACCGCTCTGGGGGGAAGGTAAACGGCGTTTCCGTGCGCTGCTTTGGTTCACCAGAAGCTGCACGCCGGCTCCCTCGGCTAATAAAGCGAGATGAGTGCCACAACCCCAGAGTCGGTGACAACTGGACCTAATGGTCAGGGGTCCCTTTACCTTTAACCAAAAACACAAAAAATAACCTGGGCAACAGAAAAAGGATGGACATATTTTTGGCATATTCTGGTACTAGTGTCGAAGTTTCTTCTCTCTTCTACTGGCATCCAGTGAGAAGAGACAACAGTTCTAATTAAATCCAATGGGGGGGCATTGAGAGAAGGGAGGTTACAGGGAACCATTCAGAGGGCCTTCTTGGTAGTCATGCTCACCCCATGGAACGCCATCCCATCAGATGTCCAAGAAATAAACATCTATCAGACTTATAGAAGACATCTGAAGGCAGTACAGGGAGGTTTTTATGTTTGAAGTTTTTTTTGTATTTTAATACTTTGTTGGAAACTGTCCAGAGTGACTGGGGTAACCCAGCCAGATGGGCAGCATATAAATAATAACTTCATCATCATTACCATCGTGTGAAGATATAGCAAGGTTGTGTCTGTGTCTTGGTGCAAGAAGGACCCCAGCCCTAACCCTACCAGAAGCCTCCAAACCACTCTCCCCGCTGCCCACCCATCCACATCTTTTCTTTTCTTACATCTGACCACTGAAAAATACAAATCTCACCATGCTGGAAGGAAACAGTGTTCCTGAGAATATTCAAAATATATTATTTTTAATTCTGGATTCTGTTGGCCAAGTGAGCCCTCCCATTACTGGTTACTCATTCCTCTTCACAAAGGAGGTGGGGGAAGAGAGAACTGATGGGGGAACAGGCAGGGGATGTGAGGGCTGCATACACCCTCCACATTTTGAAAATATTTGTAGAGGATGCTTGCAAAAGCTCTCAAGGTTTTTTGTTTGGTTCTTTTCTTAGTATTTGGCCAAAACGTTTGCAAAATTCAAAAGGTTTTCAAGTCGGAGGTGGGGGTGAAGGAGGGCTATGCCACTAAACAGTTTTCCAAGAAGAGCAGCTTTTAAAAGTTTGTTTTAACCAAAGGATGAGCAATGGTCATGCTGAATGTAGTTTTATAAGAACCACAGCTCCCACGGGTTTTGATGCTTTCTACCAAAAAGGTTTCAAATATGATGATTTGTTATAGTTTTGCTGACTGGCTCAAAAGACACAGGGGTGAAATAAGACTTCCAGAGACAACTTGTTGGGGGTTTTTCATTCTACTGCCTTTGACTCTCCTCTTCCTTACCACCTGGTTCTTATCCGGAAATTCTGCACCATACCAAGATAATGCTGTTTTTTTTTGGGGGGGGGAGGGGTTCTGTGCAAAGGAGGATACTAAACTGCTTATGGCAACTTTGCCTCAATGAAGCAAATCTTGACCTACACAACTACTGGCAAATACATTTAGAAGGCTAACTGTAACAAACTGAACTTACGGTGAAATTTAATACTGTGAGAATAGTTCTGTCCATTACCTGTTGTGAATTGTGGCTTGCAGGGTGGTTCCTGTACGGACATGGGAAAGTTGGCAGAGGCAGGTGAAGACTGGGCACGAGAAAGTGGCCTATGTCCTCCAAAAGACACTGGGATGCCAGCAGCTTCCACTGATGCCTGGTAGTTCCTCAGCTGAAGAATCCGTTGCTGTTCCAGTAGAAGTGCTTGCTGTTAGGGAGGATGAATTGTCATTGCAAACACAAATTAAAATGATACAATGAATAAAATCACTGGTGCAGCTACAGAGAATCAGAATTGTAGAATTGGAAAGAACCCATCTAGTCCAGCCTTTCTCAACCTTGGGTCCCCAGGTGTTTTGGGCCTGCAACTTCCATCATTCCTAGCTAGCAGGGCCAATGGTCAGGGATGATGGGAGTTGTAGTTCAACAACATCTGGGGACCCACGGTTGAGAAAGGCTGATCTAGTCCAATGCAGGAATCGCAACATGTGGCCCACTATCCAATTTGAAACCATACCAGATCCTGCTTAGCTTTGCAAATGTGCTAGCAGTTTTATTGCTGCACCACTTCACGTGTTAAGCCTTTTACCAGTGTTCCCTTAAAAAGAGTATTCAGACAAATGGGTACCACTCATATATCCTGTTAACATTTTGTTTATGAATGCGGTCTTGTTTTTAAATGGCAGTTGAATTAATTACCTTCTCACCAACCTTTCTAAAGAGGAGGAGGAAGAGGAAGAAGCAGCAGAAAAAGAACATCTCAGATAATAATAAAGATAAATAGTCCAGGACTGGTGGGACACAAGCAGCAAATCCCACTCATTTTTTGAGTGGAGAAGGATAAAGTACAGCAACTGGAGAAAAATGGCAAAATAAGGAGTATGGGAAAGAGATGTGACAGAGAAGAACAGATCTCAACAGATAGCAAGAAAGAAAGAAAAGTAAAAAGCGTAAGGTCGGAGAAATTAAAATAAGTCCCAAGCTGCTTGTTGGGCTTAAGAATAATCCTGTGCCTGGAAAGGTGAATGATTACTCTGCTAAACAAACTTGCATTTCAGTGTAAGGCAGAGTTATTTCCTGTGACACCGCTTCTAACACTGAGAAGATTCAGAGCCGTTCAGTCACTATAAACTCAATTATACGCAATAATGATTCATATTAGGGCAGAGATTTGTCTCAATGGGCATGAACTACAGGTTGACAGCCCATGCACATCCTTTACCTTTTCATAAAAAGGATTCAGTCATGAGGGGTCACACTTCCTGAATACGGTAAATATTAAATATGAGTGCCTGTATATGATGCAAACACAGAGGAAGGAGAAAGAAAATGTGTCCATCACTTCCTTTTCCTACATTTCTCAGATGAAACCAGATGAAGTCAATTGCACAAGCAGTGCTCCTGCCTCTTTTTAAAACATCTAAACAAAATCACCTTTGTTTCAATTATTAAATGTCTTTTATGTGGTTTATCTCCATTCAGAACAGCAAACAAACATACAAACCTCCAGAAATTTTTCATCAAGTAATATTAGCATGCTGCCATTTATTGCACTATGTCTTACCTGTCTGAATAGCAACTCCTGCTCAGCTTGCCTCTGCCCTGGTTCCAGTTCTTGTGGCAACTCTCCATCTTCATCGCTCTCAACAGGCTCTTGCTTCACCTGGACCATGCTGGCCAACCCTTGGACTTCCTTTTGGTTTGATATCCGCTCAATATATGGGTCTTCTAAAAATGCCTGGTGTTCTCGCAGTTCTTCTTCAGTCTCTTCAGGATGGCTTTCATGCTGGCGGGAAGACTCGTTGGATTTTGGCATAATCTGAAAACATTCCTCAAATTTTACCACTGAAAGTGTGACCTCAAGAGTCAAAGCAAAGTCTAATCAAAGAAACCATTTGCAGTTGTAAAGTATGGGAGAAAAGTAAGTTTTCCTGCCATTTATAACCAGTTTACTTCTTATAACAAACTCTAAATTCCTAAACCATATGCATGTGATATATTTTAAGCAAAGGAATAACACGATACGTTGCTCATTTTCACAATTGTTTCATTTAACCACTCAGGCCCTCAAATGATTTCACAGCCTTTAATTAGGGTGTAAACGCCTGTGTTCAGGCGACACCGAGAAAGAGACACAGACGTGCTCTTAGCATGTCTTCTCCCCCCTCCCCGCTTGCCACCAGACTCCCCCTTCCTGCATTGCTCCAGGTATAGCTGATCGGACCCAGGACTTGATCCAGCCAAATCCAGGGCCAAACCAAGTTGGCTTGATTTGGTTTGTGATTAGGTCACATCTGGTGCCCAGCTCTACACCATACAATCAGATTTAGCACATGGACACAGATCTTGCCATGGCCCAAACAGGCTCCCTGGGTGAGTTGCAGATCTCTCCTACCTTTCCACTACAGTAGTGCCTCGCAAGACGAAATTAATCCTTTTCGCGAGTCTCGTCTTGCGGTTTTTTCGTCTTGCGGAGCACGGCTATTAGCGGCTTAGCGGCTATTAACGGCTTAGCGGCTTTAAGAAAAAGGAAACAAACTCGCAAGAACTCGCAAGACGAAACGTTTTGCGAAGCAAGCCCATAGGGAAATTCGTCTTGCGGAACGACTCAAAAAACGGAAAACCCTTTCGTCTAGCGAGTTTTTCGTCTTGCGAGGCATTCATCTTGCGGGGCACCACTGTATGTTGGACGCTTTGCATCCAAACCACTGTGTATCCTAAACAACTTATTTGGCAGAAAATGTGGGCATCGAAAAAGGAAACTATATATTTTAAAAACTACAGTATTTTTCCGTCTATTTTGGGGGCCTCAAAATGTAGAAAATAGGGGGCTTGAGCTTTGGGGGAAGGATTATTTGGGGGGAATGCCGAAAATCGCTCACCAGCCAGAACGCAGCACACAACCGCTCGTGTCACTTACAATTGCCACTTACAATATTGGGCTCGCACTTCGTTCCGACGGGTGAGCGATTTTTGGCATCTCCCCCCCCCCACACACAATCAAGCGGCCAATCGCTTCATTTCAGTTGGTGAGCAATTTTCGACATTGGCCACTTGATTGTTGGGGGGGGGGGAATCCCGAAAATCGCTCACCCGCCGGAACGCAGCACACAACTGCTTGCGTCGCAGCTGCCTGATCACCACCATTAGCCCTCCTGCTTGCCGATGCAACAGCCAATAGACAGCTGTCCTTGTCGCAGCAAGCGGGAAGGTGACTGGCGGCTGCTGGTGGCGATTGGGGAGCTGATAGGTGGTTCTGCGAGTTTTTAAGCGGCAACTGGCCACTTGATTGTTGGGGGGGGGGAGATGCCAAAAATCGCTCACCCACTGAAACAAAGCGCAAGCCTGAGTTTTTTGAGAGCCAGTTTGGTGTAGTGGTTAGAGCAGTGGACTCGTAATCTGATGAACCGGGTTCGCGTCTCCGCTCCTCCACATGCGGCTGCTGGGTGACCTTGGGCCAGTCACACTTCTCTGAAGTCTCTCAGCCCCACTCACCTCACAGAGTGTTTGTTGTGGGGGAGGAAGGGAAAGGAGGAATGTTAGCTGCTTTGAGACTCCTTAGGGTAGTGATAAAGCGGGATATCAAATCCAAACTCTTCTTCATCTTCTCATCCATCGGAACAAAGTGCGAGCCCGAGATTGTAAGCGGCAATTGTAAGCGAAGCGAGCGGTTGTGTGCTGCGTTCTGGCGGGTGAGCGATTTATGGCATTCCCCCCACCCCCAACCGATCAACTTACAATCTCGGGCTCGGGCAAAAAACCATTCGCGCATCCCGCCTCAGCACTACCGGTGTATAAGACGAGCCTAAATTTTGAAGCTTATTTTTGAGTCAAAGAAGCTTGTCTTATACACAGAAAAATACGGTAATTAACAAGGCAGTCCTAAAAGTTTCTACTCAGAAGTAAGTCACATTGAATTCAGGTAAGTGAGGTTAGGGTTGCAGCCTAAATTAGCATGCTGCCTCTGTTGAGCTTTTCACAGCCCACTCGCTATTCCCTGACATTATCTGGAAGCAAGATGGTACCAACATGTGAAACGGCTGAACCGACAAACAGTCAAGTGGCAGGGCAGCCAGATTATTAAGCAGGGGAGGGCAGTTAGTGACCATCTATGTGACCATTTGTTCACACCAAGGAGTCAGGCCAGAGACAGAAGATTTAAGGGAATGAGTGCCAGGTGTAACATTTTCACCCGATCCCTCTGACCCAGTAACTTCAATGCTACCCTTTGGTCATTTCAACTGTGACATTAAAGCGTAAGAGAAAGCAGGCCAGCAGCTTTTTCCTCTGGCCATAGTATCACAGATAACGAGATGCCTGAATTCCATCGCCAAAGGGCCTTGGTCAGCTTCATATGCATTTCTACTCTTCCCCTTGAACATTTGTTTTAAATGGGTTCTTAGTAATTTTCAACATAATTATGGGACAGGACCTAACCCACACAGCAAGCAACTGCACACAGCTATGATGGTACAGTGTTAAGGTTCTCTGCTATAAGACAAAACTAGCAGACTGAGAGATTTCTGCTATTGTATGAGATTGAAACACTGGGAACTGTCCGTTGAAGCCTGAAATTGAGATAATCAACAGTCTAAATCCAGGTTTTAAGCTACTGAAAGGGGGGGGGGGGGAGATAGTCTGCCTAGAAATAATAAATCTGATTCCAGGAAGGTCTGCATTCAATGAATAAATGAAATCTTTTAACACATATTTTGTTGCAATACTAGCTATAGGATCTTTAAAACTGACACAAATGAACTGCAGTATATTTACTTTCAAAGAGATTGCATCACCCATGTCTTCTAATAACCCTAATTTTAAGCTTTGCTTCACAAAGTATGTTTGTAGAACAGCAAAAGAAATCTCCATGGAAATAATAGCTCTAAACTACATCAGTATGCTAATTTGAATGAAGTCCAGGTCTGGCACATGCATAGCAGTGGCATATTTCCAGAAGTACAAAAATGACGTCAGTGGCTTGTGTAATCATCTTGTCTTGCTCTGTTCTATAAACAAAGTGCCCCCCCCCCAATTGTCTCTCTTTTTCTCACTGGAAAAAAATTTACACGAGCAGCCAAAGCTTTAGGCCAATATAACTCATTCTTGTGGTGGTTTTAATCAAAGCACAGCAATAATCTATCTACCATAAATGAAACCACAACAGTTTGAAAGCCAACCTGGTTACTGATTTCGCTCCAACTGTAAGATGCCTATAGTAAGGCATAGAGAGAGAGGTGGGATGGGGAATAAACACACACCTAAAATCAGGATGTTCATGAATTATATGTCCATTTGGAAATAAGCTTATCAGCATACTCTCTCAAAAGGTTCTTGGAATTTTAGACATTAAACACTTACATAATTCTTTCAGCCTTCACATACCTCATAAATATTAATAGTCAATATACAGAATCCTTTTAGGAGGAGAGGGAAAGAACGTGAGCAACAAATGTCCTTCAGAAGAAGGAGTCTGTCAGGCTTTCAGCTGTGAATAGAATTCAAGGTTCTCAGGTGCTAATTCAGTACTCAGAACAATTCCTTTCACGCAGAATGGTATTCTGGTGAATGAATTAAGGAAACATACACACTTCACTCAAATAAGTGACTTGCAATAGAATCCTTTTTATTTCCAACTACTTAGTTTTAGGAAGCCAATTTTGTACACATTTCTAATGTCTAATTTTCCCCTGTGTTTTCTACGTTGATCCTAACAGTAAGCAATCCCAAGGATGAAGACAAATTGACATTACATAATTATAAGCAGTACATATTAGAGCAAAAAACCATTTCAAAACGGGGGCATTAAAATTGCATGAGTAAGAGCCAGCAACCAGCATACCTACCTTGTTAATGTGCAGCTGCTGCTGCTGAAATTGCTGTTTGTGTTTTTCCAGGAACTGCTGATGTTGTTGCTGGATCACTAATTGCTGGAGGGCCTGTGCATTCTGGGGAAGAGGAGCAGACTGTGTGCGCCCCAAAGGGCGGTGTTGCCGCAGTTTGTGTATGGAGGGAGAGAGTCGATCTGTGCCCACCAGGGACTGCGCATGGAGGGGCAGTGCCCCAAGCCCTGAAAGATACCAGTCTGAAGATAATATGGAGGAAAACAGCGGAGAAGAAGAAAGAAGAAAAGAGGAAGGGAGAAAATAGCTTTTGAGTAACTCACACGGTAAGAACGTGTGCTATTAAGCCAGCCACCGTGTTATGTCATGCTGCTGAAAGGTTTTTAAAACAACAGAGATGAAGATAAACAATGAGACACAGTTTGATGTTGACTCAGAGTCAAGATTAGCTAGACAGCAATATGAGGAATAAGTGAGAGCTGTCCTGGAGACCTTTTTTCCCTAAAGACAAGTGCTGTCACACTCCATCACAAGTGTCGTTAATCAGCATATTTCCAACCTGCAGACACCCCAATGTGTCTGGCTTCTATTCACAGAGTTTACTATTTGTGTACTGTACAGAATGGGCACTGAATTCCAGAGCAGGAAGCTCAACATTTTTCATTAGTGTGGGGAGAACATGAAAAATGGCCAATTGATAAAACAGTACAGTCAAAGCTCATTTTGCAGACGGGATCCGTTCCGGAGGCCTGTCTGCAAGCCAAAAATGACGCATGTCGAAGCGCCGCATCTGCGCAAGCATGTGGCGCAATTTAGCACTTCTGAGCATGCACAAGTGGCGAACCCAGAAGTAACCCATTCCGGTACTTCTGGGTTTGCCGCGGACGATCGCCGAAGTGGGCAGAGGAGGATGCAGAACGATGTTTGACTGTATGCAGATAGTGGGGAGAGAGAAAGTTCTTGCCATCCTTTACAGCATTAGAACTCAATGTAACTCAGTGCAATTGACCAACAGCAAAATGGTCCATTGTCAGCATGTGGCATTCTCAAGCAAATGCCGGAGCCCCAAGGCCTGGGCACCTGGCTGGCTGGCGATTGAAAGGAGCACTGCACACCTACAGTAAGCTTTCATTTTGATCTGTTCCTGATATAGCACACTCTGGTGCAACATTACATCAGTGGCATGGGTGATGGCAGTAAAATAGTGGTTTGCTTGCTCACTGCTCCTCCGTGATATTCCTCTTAGCAGCAGGCAGGATATGGATACAGAAATAGATGTAGATATACAGAATGGGGTCAACCTGCTCCGGTGCAGGTAGTCTACCTTCACTGAGCCAAGTTGAGTCCTTCAGTATTTCCAATGCTTCAAAGTACTGAGAGAAGCACCAAGCACCATACCCACGCAGTAAGTTATCATTTTAATTCCTCCCCAATCCTCCTGGACACAGTGTCACTTCAGAGTGATGCTGCATCTGGGGCACTGGAAGAAATTAAAATGGCACTTGCTCACTGATGTGGTCTGGTGCACCTTAACACAGCTATCACTGCAGTCAGTGCTCACTTCATCACTTGCATAGCCCATCAGCGGCAGGATCCCATCAACCCTTGGCAGAGGGAACTCCCGGCACTTTTTATTATGCTCCTCTTTCAAGCCACTTTGTGTCCACCCTAATCTCTCCTTTCCACATCCACCATGAACACAAATTATTTCCTTTGTGTATTCATTATCTGTATTCTCTTAACTTATCACACTTTGGTCTGAGATAATATGCTGAGAGACAAAAAATGGGCACTCCATCCTTGTACAAGCCCTTGTCTCCTTCTTTCCTGACATGCTGTAACTGAAGTCTTCATGAATGTGCTAACTACAGATTTTCTCACTGCATCCAAACCAAGGAACTGTAGTCAGGATTGGATAAACTAGGATCAGAAATCAACTCCAAACTGTGGTTTCAGATTCTGTAATCATAGGCCCCAAATTTAGATGCAATGGGAAACTATGATTAATTAACCCAGGAAAACTTCAATCACAGCACAGTGAGAAAAGAAAGGGGCAGTGAGAGGTCAGCGCACACCGGCACAAGGTTTGCACATATCTCAGTTTATTAAGTTGAGATATGTATATCTGAAGCTAGCCTTTGGCTTTTGGCACGGACTCTGAGGAACACACACATGCTTTTTCAGTAAAACTCTGGTTGTGCTCACCTGGGACTAAGGGGTTTTGTGCAGTTGGTTGTTCCAGTAAGACCATGTGTTGAAGAAGAGGGTTGTGTGCAGTTCCCCCATCCCTTTCCACTGCAGAACTGCTCAAATAAGGAGTGAGGTGGGTGCCAGGAAACAAGGAGATTCGTTGTTGTAAGGGTGGAATAGCAAGTCTTTCAGCATCCTGCTGTCCTGATCCCCCCTGCAAGCATATAACTGGTAATACATTGAGCTTATGAACAGTTAATGTAACAAACAAAGCCCCCCAAAAAACTTTGCATTAAACATCACTTACACTGGATGGGGCAGTTGCAGGTAGTCCTAACGTTATATTTGGCAAGGAGGGAGATGTGTACAAAGGAAGCTGCGTTACTGAGCCTTCACGATTCACAAGTCTATGAGCCAGGTTGGTCTGAAAAGGGGGGGAAATGGTTGCCTCAGAAGAAAGGATAACACAAGAACCACACACTTCACCTATCATCATTATCAGTCTGTAAAGGAACGTAACATTAAATACAAGGGCAACTGAACTGGAATTGGAATTACTGGTGATCAAACTGTGCGGAATCTTCCTCAAAGCTCAATGCACCTAGAGGGAATAGGATTATAATCATAAGGCTAAATATACATTTTGAGACAAAATTGCTGCATGACACTGAATGAATGTCCAGTTTATCTAACTGTAGGCAAAATCAACTACAGTCGTAACTTGGAAGTCGAACAGAATCCAGAAACCAAAGCATGGCTTCTGATTGGCTGCAGGAAGCTCTTGCAGCCATTTGGAAGTTGTGGAAGCCCCGTCAGACGTTTGGCTTCCAAAAACAGTTCACAAACCAGAACAGTCACTTCCAGGTTTCCAGCATTCGGGAGCCAAAATGTTTGAGAACTAAGCTGTTTGACTTCCAAAGTAGGACTGTACTGTATATGCCAGACCTTGCAGGTTGCACCAATATACTCATCGCTCAAGTCAGTGATTTTTATCCCAAATACGTAGGAACACAACAACACATAGACATGTGACATTAGCTTGTTTCCATATAACTAGCCACTGTTTGCAATAGCAGCTACTAAACTTTGGGGGGCGGGGGGACAGTTGTTGATTACAAATTAATAGATTTACACAAATACGTTGTAAAAAAATTATTAGAAGGAATTTTAATATTAACCACCTACTAATTTGAATCTGAAGTTAGCAAAAGGTTGCCTCTGTGTGCTCAAAGAGGCTTTTCTGCTCCCTCTTTGTGGAGGCAATCTTTGTTGCCACACTGCAAAAAGTTTACCTAAAGGTAAGCCATCCAGAGCAGCTTGTCAGGTATCAAGGAAGCTGAGGAAGAAAACCCTGGTGCATTTAGAAGTACTCAAGTGCTGGGGTAGGAAAAGGGGTGAAGATCCATATCACTCACTGAAGCCAGCCTTGATTTTTATTCATATTTTTATATTATAATGCTAGGTTATATTACTAAACTAAATCTATTGGATTTAATTTTAAAATCATAGAATTCCACTGGCCTTGAACCATCACTAAAGAGATGTGGGCTTGATTAATGGAGAATATGAAATAAATTTGTGACATTTGATTACTAATCATACATTTCAAACAAGCAGATATGTATAAGCCTGCTCTCAGTGCACTGTAAAAAGATAATTATAGGGGGGGGGGGGGAAATGCCAACCTTTGCAGCACTGAGTAGGGCGAAAGAGTTTCTAAACAAATTTGTTGATTTCACCCAGTAGCAAGTCATCATCTTTACTTTACTACCATCTATTCAACAATACATCACTTGAACACTTTTGTAATTACATTTGTGTGTATTTCAGACCACTTTCATCTCAGTGCTCTTCTGACCAGAAGCTTAATACTATTTCTCATGAAAAATGCTTTAATGATTGGCTCCCAGCATAACCAGCAGGTGTTACAACCTTAACACTTTTCACAGTAATTGCAATTTTATGAAGTACTGTGTGAAATGTAAGTCTAATAGCACCAATTTTAATGTGTTGGGCAAGCTGAAATACAATCTGTAATTGATGCCAAAAGCAACTTCATGTGTATGATCTGCTTCATGTTCATTAATTTCTGTGTCAGAATACTAGTAAAAAAACATTGATGGAATGTTATGTTTTAAAGATAAAAGCTTCAGTTTCTGTAAAAACATAGCTATGGTTTTTAATATATTGTAGTTCACAGACAATACCTATTTCTCTCCTAAGGATGCCCCCCAAAGGAGTGCTTCCAAGCTCTTCAAGGCCTGTTTGGCCCACAGAGAAAAGTGAAAGAACCCTCATAGACATGATGTAACATGTCTGCTAAATATTTTGATAAAATAAAGCATATCTGTTTTGACCGCTCCGTGATTCTCAGAGGAAGGGCGGTATATAAATGTCAACAACAACAACAATCTTTGGCGATCACTCGTAGCCGAGTAAAATTGTCTTCCATGAATATGGTCTTAACAGTGAGTCCGTAAGTGACTGTGGAGGCCAATTCTGGATCCACATGTCCTTCCACAGTGGGGACATTGGTTTCCGGGCGGGAGTTGGTCATGGTGTGGATTTGCCAAGCGTGCCATCCTCTTAGCCCTTGCGTCCTGAGTTTGAGTGTCTTCAAAGCCCATGACACCTTTGGTAAAGGCTATTCTCCAACTGGAGCACTCACAGGCAACTGTTTCCCAATCGTTGGTGTTTATACTACATTTTTAAAAATTTGCCTTGAGACAGTCTTTAAACTGCTTTTGTTGACCATCAGCATTACGCTTTCCATTTTTAAGTTCGGAATAGAGTAGTTGCTTTGGAAGACAATAATCAGGCAACATGATCAGTCCAACGAAGTTGATGTTGAAGAATCATTGCTTTGACACTAGTGATCTTTGCTTCTTCCAGTACACTGATATTAGCTTGCCCAAGTGATGTGTAAAAATTTTCAGAGACACCGTTGATGGAATCTTTCGAGGAGTTGGATATAATAGCAGTGTAGTAAAGGTGTTGCGAGGCACACAGCCCACTATTTATATTGCTCACTATTTACATCTTACAGCTGACAAGAAGAGGTTGACTGGTTGAGTCCAGGAAGTGGTGAATGCATCTTTACAAGAGGGAACAGGACCAGCTGCCTTTCAAGAAGTGACTGTGAGGCTACTCCTGGAAGTGTCATCCCTGGGCCATGAGGATTATATTGTCTGGTCTCTAATATCCCCTTCTTGGGCAAGGGTGTTGTGCCCACTTTTGAATGAGAATCCTTATCTGGATACATTTCAATCTGGGTTCAGGTCTGGTTTTGGCACACAATCTGTTTTGGTTCTCCTGCTTGATCATCTATGTTGGAAGAGTGACAGGGCAAGTGCAACCTGGCTCACCATCCTGAACATCTCAGTGGTCTTGATACTATTGATTATAGAAGGGGCGGCTAACCTGTGGTTCTTCAGATACTGATGAACTATGATACTCCTCATCCTATCATTCTGTTTCTTATAGTGAATTTTATCTCTAAAAGACTTCTTTGTGGAAAATAATCCCTGACAAGACTGGTTTAGGCTGGTGGCAGTGGGACCACTGGGTCTCACCTGAAGAGTATTTCTCCTGGATGGTGGTCCATAAAGAAGACTATTATCTCCATCTAGCATCCAGGGCCAGGAAATACATACAAATCCCATATTTTATAACATTTGTTTTAGTATTTTAAAACTGTAAAGCCCCTTTGGTGCCTTGGCAGAAAGGCAATACATAAACACAATACTATTTTAAAAATACCACCTGTGGAATGTGTCCATCTCCAGATTAGTTTGCCATTTACCACGATCATCCTGAGATCCTTATCTGGGTGCTTTTACTTTGTTTCCACTAATTTTGGCTCTTCTGTTGCATGTGAACCTTGGTTCATGGTTTAAACTCCTTAGTTCAAAGCAAGTCAGCTTCATGACCAAGGGCTTAAAGATAGCTTGTTTTGAAACTGAACAGTTAGTGATAAACTATGAGCCCAAGTTTGCAAATAGCCAAGACTAGAAAGCAAAGTAAAGGCTATGGAAGAGTTTCCCTTAGCTGCACGGGAGAATGGGGAGGGGCATGCAACCCGTATCTAATTTGGACTCATTTCAGCTTGGGGAGCGTGGAGAACATCTGGTCTTCCAGATGTTGCTCAACTACAACTGCCATCAGCCCTAGCAAGAGTGGCCAGTGGCCTAGCGAAGATGGCAGTTGCACTTCAGCAATATCTGTAGGGCCAAAGGTTCCCCATAACTGGTTGAGCATGACATGAAGTAAGGTGATTGAACAAGTCATACTGTGAATATTTATCTGGAAAGGTGACAAATATTTGAAAAATGGAAATACCCAGTAATAAAAATGGGTAGGCACAGTTTAAGCTGTATGCACAGTTTAAATAACACTGCAAACAGTGCATTTTTTACCAGCTTTTGTATTCAATCTTCTTTTTTTTAAACATACTTTTCAGAACTTTGGTGATTATACAACTTTCCCTTCACAGGCAAAATCTGTAAATATTGACTCACTGTGACAAAAATGGAAGCATACTTGGGTTTTTCACATTTTCTAATTACAATATATTCTTAAAAAAATGTAACATCTGAAGTAAAGTACTTTGCTCTCCATAATCTATAATGCAAGTTGGTGTACTGTAGAAAGAAACACAAATGTCCAAAGCAATGTACTTTACCTCTGCCTGAAGATTTGCAACTGATCCAGTAATTCCATTCTCAGTGCTTATGTTACTGGAACTATTATTTGGAGAACTAGGGCCAGATCCAGGAGCGCTGTTGCACGCAGAGTCTAAAACACATTGAAAACCATTTATTAATGCCACTGTCATGCAATCATATTACAAAATAACAGGATTTTCTCAGCATTTCCACTAAAACTCAACAAACTTATCAAATTAACTGGATTTTTTTAAACATAACTCTGCAAGTATTCCAAATACACACAATATTGTACAGAATTAATTATACAATTACAAGTCAATAAAGTAATTGACAATTTATGGTAAGAATTATCATTATATCGAAAAGCTACGAAAAGAGTTCATATTAAACAATGGCATGTCAAGATATACCATCAAAGAGGTGACAACTAAAAAATGTTTTACATACGGTTACATAATTTGCCTAGCATTTATTATTTTCTAGTAAATAAATAATGTGGGAAGCAGTATGGGGGCTGCATGGGAAGAGGACAATGGATGAAAACCACCTTTTCTTAAATAAATCTCTGTCCCTTCCACAAACTTGTGTGATGGACACTCTGGATTCAATTCTACAGCTCTAATTATAATAATTGATAGAGCTGCAAGGCATTAAAAATGAATATTTTCACTTCTGGTATAACTGTTCACTTATTCTAAAATTATAGGAGAATATATTAACAAAAAATCAAGAAAAACATGTTCTCTTATGGTGTATAATTCAGTTACCGTTTTATCTGGGCTATTTAGAAGCATCAGTAGAAATTACAGCTTTGGAGTTCAGTTTTTTAACCACTACCAAAATTATTGTAGCCTACTAGAAGAAAAGACACCATTCCCATATCCTATATATACTGACATCTCAGAATTTGAATAGCCACAAACCTCAAATGGACTAACTCTGGGAGGGTAAGGGCAGAAAAATACAACAAATTTACTGAAAGAGAGTCATTCCTCACTGAATAATGGAATAGGAATGCAAAACATATAGTGATTATTGCAATTATATAAAAAAAGACATAATATTTATACAACTTATTTACGTATTTTGTAATTTAAATTAAATTAGCTCATGGTCAGCAACCTACCTGTGACATCTAATGGGCGCTTTTTAAGAGCTGTAACTACAGGTCCATCTTTTCTTCGTAATAATGGGCTACTCCGCCTTTCTGCAACCTTCTGCTTTAACCTGGATCGCAATTTAAGATTGGGTTCAGATGCTGGAATAAAGAGAGCGACAAGGGAGAATATAAGCTTATCATATGCATAACAGTTTTCCAGTAAAAATATCTTATTTAAACAACCCTAACACTTGCTATACCAAAAACATAACATCTAACACAGGGCATACTTACCACTGAATTAGAACAGCATCTGAAAGCATGGATTTAGACAACATTTCAGGAAGACATTATGGACCAAAGGGTTAAAATCTGAGCAGCTAGTAATCTATTAAATGTATTTCAAATATTGCTGAAGCCCTCTCATGTAATTAGATAAGCGATCCAGAGTGGTGAAGAAAGCAAAAAACAACACCCTCAGCCATTATATTGCAATCCTATGCCCTCACTTCCTCTGCCCGTCAGCGCAAGAAACTTGGAAGTTTCTTTGTTCACTTGAGAAGGCCAGTTCACAAATCAATGTCTGAAAGCACAATCATCTAACCAAAGTTAAAATAAATTATAGTTTCCCAAGTATGTACATATAATAATGGAATTGCTGTCTGTTCCAAAGGGAAAGTTTGCACTCTCCTGTTGCCTCCTCCTCCGAGCTAGTTCCCAAGTATCGTTCCTTAAACCATTGTTAGGTGATTGTCTATGTGTACTGGAATGAACACATTTTCTTGGTAGCATACTTTTGTTTGTTATGATCCAGTATGAACTTGATGTTAAACATTGCCAGTGCAATGGGGCATAGTCATTCTCCTGGCACTAGCACTGCTGTTGCTTGTTGGACTATTAATTTAAAATGCTAATTATTAATTAATTGGACTATTAATTAATTGGACTATTAATTTAAAATGCTAATTATTATTAACAAATTTGGTATTGTAGTGTTCAAAGCACTTTACATGTTACCTAACTGTAATCCTTAAACAACATGTAAGGTTAAGTCAGGGGGTAGTACCCAATGTAGTTCCCAATGCAGTTCCATTAATGCAGGGAACGGAAACTTCTAGCTGCACAATGGAATTTCACATTCCCCTCCTCTCCCTGCAACCTCCCAAAATCTGTTATGGGTTTCCCCCCAATCCTCCAGAGCAGATCTAAGGAGATCACAGTGGGTGAGCAGGGAGAGGAGAGCGAGGGGAAGTTATGCTAACAAAACTACGCCATTGGATACCACCCAGTATTTGCATCCTCCATGTTGCAGGTGGAAGGAATTAGGACCGAGTGAGACTTGTCTAAGGCAACTTAGTTCCAAGATCTGAAGAAAAAATTTCCAGATTCCAAGCTCAGTCTCTTAGTTACCATGCTACACCAGCTCTTAATTTAGGTTCTATTTTAAAGTATGTTTAAAAACATTTTTACATGTCCAAAATCCAGGATTAGGCATGCTAAAAGATCTAGCTAAATTTAAATACATTTATAAAAAGGAGCTAAATAACTCCAGCCCCACTTATGAATCTACAATATATTGCTTTGACCCTAAATTGCAGTTTCCTTTGATACTCGACCATATACGAATATATTATACTTGACCATAGTCAATGATGACTCAGTGATAAAGTAGAAGAACTGGGGGGGGGGGGGGCTTAAATTTGATGACAGAGAAACAAGTCCAAATAGACAATTCACTAGACAATACCATCAAGTTAATTATTTAAAGAAAAAGAGAATGTCCTACCACTATTATTCATTTTATTTATAAAATTATTTGGGGGTCACCTTTTTGCTCAAAAATAACTCACAAGGACACTTACCATTTTAAAACTTTAAAATGATAGGGCTGCAATTCTAAGTGCATTAGAATAGTTAAGCTCCACTGAAATAGACAGAACTTATTTTTATGTATATTGGTTTAGATGAAAATCAAGCTTTTAAATCACACAAATTATAACCATCCTATGGAGTGGCTTAAGTACAACACCACAAACATAGTGTAATAGAAACATGTCATAAAAACAGTAAATGTATAAAAACAGCAGAGCTACAAAAATTGAACCTTAGGAGTCAAGAAAGGCCTGGACAAAAAGGTATGTTCTTAAACCTTCACTAGCCAGCTAAGCTATTGAACTAGAAGCTTGTTAGTACCTGCTACAGGGAACAATATCTGAAGTAATTTCCTCCTATATTTAGGAATTTGACAAGATGTGGCATAACGCTCAGCAGAACCAGACTTTGGACCATGACCACAGCACAAAGTACAGGGTGGGCAGAGATATTGTCATGGTGTTTTGCGCACCACAAGGAGTGGAGGCTCTCACCGAATTGCACATCCACACTGCATTATGCACTTAAGGTTGCCATGCAATTTTTCTAATATGTCACTTAGTGCATTCATAAGCTCAGCATCAGCTTGCAGAGGAATATTTATTGGTAAAACATACTGCTAGTTTACAACCCAAACAAGTTTGTTTTTAACAGAAGTGTTAAAGTCACAGTAATTTGATCAGCACAGCAACAACACTTTCCCCACATTTTTGCAAAAATAAAACAGCATGCTGTACACTTTGCATATTAGAAATAATAGCCCTATTTTCCTGTTTTCTGGAACCACAGCTCTTTGCAATAAAAGCTTTCTCTTTGTAAATAATACAATTAGTAAGTAAGTATACAAACATCCAGCTGCTCCATGACAAGATCTCAGGATCTTCACTATGAGATCTATAAACTGACTAATAGAAAATACAGTGGTGCCCCGCAAGACGAATGCCTCGCAAGACGGAAAACCCGCTAGACGAAAGGGTTTTCCGTTTTTGAGTTGCTTCGCAAGACGAATTTCCCTATGGGCTTGCTTCGCAAGACGAAACGTCTTGCTAGTCTTGCGATTCCCCCCCCCCCGCTTTTTCACCCTTTTTCTAAGCCGCTAAGCCGCTAATAGCCTTTTAGCAGCTAAGCCGCTAAGCCTTTAATAGCCGCTAAGCCGCTAAACCACTAATAGCGCTAATCCGCTAAGCCGCTAATAGGGTTGCTTCGCAAGACGAAAAAACCGCTAGACGAAGAGAATCGCGGAACAGATTCTTTTCGTCTTGCGAGGCACCACTGTAAGCAGGGCAAATCTTGAAGACTTCAACAGAGAAACGGCTATTAACAAAGGAAAAGAAACTTGGATCACCAGCACCTGGAACACAATCACAATCCAGCCGGATAACTATGCTCTGCATGATCAGCTAGAGAAAGGGAAAATCATAAGCTGCACTTTGAACCACAAAATGTGCAAGTCTGAGCCCCCCCCCTCAAAAAACCCCATGATTAATAAATTATATATCAGCAGTACAGAAAGTTGAGCAGCACTTCCTGGACTTTCGCAGAAATTGTCTGGAGAAGAGCCTTCTCCTGCAACACTGCCATCGGTGGTAGACTCAAGGACAATTTCACAGACCATTTTTAGCCTTGGGTACTCCCCTGTGACTTTTCCAACCAGTTTTGTACACATCACCCTATTGCAAAGACTTCTGTACAACATTAGACAACGTTGTACAGTGGTGCCTCGCAAGACGAAATTAATTCGTTCCGCGAGTTTTGTCGTCTTGCGATTTTTTTCGTCTTGCGAAGCACAGTGTCGGGAAAGTTTTGGAAAAGCTTCAAAAATCACCAAAGTCTTTAAAAACCTCAAAAAAGGCTACCACACCGCGTTCTATGAGTTGCTCCTCGAAGTCAAGTCGCAACTGTATTAACAGTGTTAAGAAAAAGGAAACAAACTTGCAAGACGTTTCCGTCTTGCAAAGCAAGCCCATAGGGAAAATTGTCTTACGAAGCAGCTCAAAAAACAAAAAACCCTTTCGTCTAGCGAGTTTTTTGTCTTGCGAGGCATTCGTCTTGCGGGGCACCACTGTACAAACTCTTTCCCTCAACAGTTTGCAAGAAAATGACTGGGCCCTGTGTGTGTGTGTGTGTGTGTGTGTGTGTGTGTGTGACTGATCCACATGAGTCTTACAAAACCCAGTTTATGTCTAATTTCTCCTTCAGACAGCGCCCAACTTTCTCAGAGAGGTCCTTTATATGTGACCTTTGATTCCCAGATCCCAAATTGGTCAAACATGTCTTTACTAACTGGACATAGTGGAGACTTCCCTAGAGCCAGAGCTCCAATCCATTTTTGCCATTTTCACAAACAGATTCTATGCCATCAATATCCTGCTTCTTAATGTTTTGAAATGGCCAGGCCCTGAAACCGGAGGGACTCTGTCCCATTTTCCCATCTACCCACAACATTTCTGTGTTTCCTCTGATTATGTGAACCAACTGCTTCAACTGAGAAGCTACGCACATGAAACTCCCCATTTACAGGAGTTCAAGGCACACATGACCAAACATGTGTGCATCACAGCAAACCCAGAAGAGGTACAGAATGGGGCAAAAAAGAATGTGGAAACGACGAAAATGGCACAAAAACAGCACCTGGCAATCCCACAAGCCTTTGCAATCCCAGGAGTACGTGCACCTTTGAGGCCTGCAGAGGGTTAGAGTTTGAGCAAGGAGGTTTGGAGGGTGTTTGCAGGCATTTTCAATGCTTGCCCTCATATATGCAATTTCACATGTAAATGGGCAGTTGCCTGTAGTACGTGTTTGGATACGGTGGGAGCAGGAGTATGCTGCAGGTTTGCGGATGAGATTTTTGTCTGAATGTCTGCAGAGGTGGGTCAACTAGTATACCTGATCCAGCGCCGGCATTATTGTCAATATCTATCTTGTTGATGGGTTTAAAATAGGTGAAGTTTTTGTTGACAATGACACATACGGAAATAGTGATACAATGGAAAACTGCCCACTTTTTAACACACAGCTGGATAGCTTGGAATTTAGCAGTACCAGAAAGGCTGACTCAGCACAATAGCTGTGAGAGGTGCTGCAAGAAGAGATTATTTCGAAATAACTTGGGTGCCCATCATAACTTTTGTTAATAGACAATGGCAATTACTTCAGCCACTAGTCTCTCACATCACTTTGTGGCAAATGAAGAGCTGAGCAGAATGTTAGTTTATCAACAAACTAAGGGAACATACACCACCTTGGATATAACTAACCTGTGCACTGCTCTCCAAAGTGATACCAGTAATATGAGAATTATACTCTGTATGTTTTTATATCAGTTTTAAAAAAATTAATCTTCCAGTTCTGCTGTCAAATTGTCACATTTAAAGTTATGCAATAAGGTGAATTTGCATGACTATACTTCCTTTTTTTTTACTCTTATGTTTTGAGTTTTGGTTGTGGGGGGTGGTTCAATTTGATTAGTTGGTTCTTTGGAATTTTTTTCCTTCTATTTCTGGTCACAGCAAAATGGAGCTGAAGTGACTACAGTGGTACCTCGGGTTAAGTACTTAATTCGTTCCGGAGGTCCGTTCTTAACTTGAAACTGTTCTTAACCTGAAGCACCACTTTAGCTAATGGGGCCTCCTGCTGCCACCGCGTGGCCGGAGCACGATTTCTGTTCTCATCCTGAAGCAAAGTTCTTAACCCGAGGTACTATATTTCTGGGTTAGCGGAGTCTGTAACCTGAAGCGTCTGTAACCCGAAGTACCACTGTATTACTATTTTACGTGAGCAGCTTCATATAGGACAAGGGGGTGACATACATATTTACCTGAGTATTTGTTTCAAAGCAGAGGCATTCCTCCATACCCTCCCACGCCCACCCATATGGCCTGAGCTGCGGTAAGCAGGTACACAATACATGGCCTTTTTGCTCAGGGCACAACAGGAGTGCCTTCCTGAGGGAAACCCAATTGCTCCAAAACATTGCCTTTACACATGCAGGGACAGCATGGTTACCTGAGGCTGATCATTCTATAGTACTATATCTACCAATGTTTTGCTGATTTCCGTGTTCTTCTGCTGTGTCCTGTTAACTTCTGACTGTGCTATTTGCTGTTTTCTTTTAAGATTTAATATCTTACCATTGTGTTTTTAATCTTAGCCACCTTTGGTGTGAAAAGAATGGCTATAAATATTAGGAAAAAATAAAGGCAAATGTACAAGCAAAAGCACATGAATGAACAAAGATCAAATTATTTATGTAACTTTTTAAAAGAAATGTTTTAGAATGCTATGTGAACAATGAAAGGTAGGACTTACCTGTTTTCCTGAGTGGAAAATCATCTTTGGAATCATACATCCCTAGCACAGGATGATTATAAGTGCCTGATACTCCGCTTTGCGGTGGAGAGCTCTGGTCAAGAGAACTATGCTGTGTCTTCCTACAGAAAAAGTGAGGCATTACTAGCTTGCAGTTTACACTACTTTCCCCTTAAGCAATAAGCAAGATTACTGATAGTTAATGTGGGCTTCACCGAAAAGCTTAGTTCCCCCAATGGCTGTACCAACCAGCCCTGATTGCAATCCCAGACTGAGTTCCCACTGGTGACGGGCGCCCAGTTACAAATCTGCAATTAGAGCTGCCATGAGAGAGTTGATGAAGAATGTCCTTTAAGGGCTTTGGCAAGTCCAGGCTCAAGGTTGTCACCTCATCCATCTACAAGTAAGCAGCTCTTGCAAAAATCAATTTGGTAAGAGATGCCTGAAGGCATGAGGAGGAAGCCTCAAAGCTCTCAAGGACCAACTCAATACATTATTTGACTGCATCTTTAGAGCTCCACCCTCCTACTGTGGGAGGGACTGCTGGTGATGACAGAGGCACTTCATGGAGATGCTCAGAGAGCTGATCAGCTAATGTATAGACATTGGTCTGGTTAGGGTGAGCCACTCTGCCGAAAGGATCCTATTAAAAGACTCAGGGAAGGGTTTTGCTGTGCTCCAGAGGGAAACTTTGGGCAGTGTTGGAGCTTCCCCATCTCCACTCTCTGTCCCCACCATCTGATAAAGAGTATTGGGAAGTTCTTTGTGTTCGGTGTTTTATTATTATTTTTTATTTTGCTGGAAGCCGCTCAGTGGTTGGGGAAACCCAGCCAGACTGAGAATTCAGTCTGAAAAAGCTTGTTCAACAGCTGCTCAGTTTGTTCCTCTTCTCCCTAGAGAGCTGTTCTTCCTTCTCTATGAGACTGTGTCCTTACTAGGAGATTAATATGAACATTGATCCGTTTCTCTGTGTGTTTGTGTTAGTGTGCCTTCATCCACATGAGTGTTTTCAGTTTTATGCTTCCAAATATCTAACTTGACATTTCACAATATGGTTGATATAATGTATTCCTTACTTTGTACTGTTGCCCCCTCCCCTAAATTACAACTTCCCAGTTCCCAAGAATTCTCATAATTGTAGACATAGCCTCTGAGATTACATTCTCAGACATCTTGGGTACCACGCTTAAGGTCATGGAGATCTGAATTCATTTAAAGTACCATCTCTTCTCCTATCTTGGGCTGCAGCTTCCTCCTCACATCATTTATTTTGTTATCACCAGGTTGGGCATCGCTTTCCTTTTGGATGAAGACATGAGGCAAAGTAGGTGTTGAACAGTTGGCACATTCTCTCAGTCACCCAAGAGCCTTTCTCTGCCTTATCCAGGCAGAGCACCTGCCACTTGCTTGTTCTTTTTCTTGCATCAAACATAGCCAGAAACACTTTTTTAAAAAAGATGTGGGTAGTGCTGTGGTTTAAATCACTGAGCCTCTTGGCCTTGCCGCCTGGAAGGTTGGCAGTTCAAATCTGCGCAATGGGGTGAGCTCCCGTTGCTCTGTCCCAGCTCCTGCCAACCCAGCAGTTCAAAAGCACAGCAGTGCTGCTTCTTCTTCTTCTTCTTCTTTCTAGTATTTTCCTCTTTCTTCCTAGACCACAACCTTCAACAGGAAGGAGTGATGGGAAAACCCCAAGGCCCTTTAGCTTCCTGTCCAGAGTTTCCGTCACTTGCTATATGTCAAAGGCTGTGTCTGGCAGTATCATGACCCACGTGAATCAGAAGGATGGGGTTGTGGTCAGTGGGCTTTGTAAGTCTTGGCAACTTCTCTGTTACATCATGAATCTTTGCACCTGTGAAGGCAGCACACTTCCTGGGACATCCTCTGCACATTGCTGCCTCTGTCCCCCTCAGTAGGGAATCACCTACCATCACAGGATGTCTCTTCCTTCTCAGGGGAATAGCAGCACTTGTTCTGTGCACTGTACCTCCCACAGCCATTTTGATGTATTCTGAAGCAGCGGCGTAGCGTGGGTTGTCAGCACCCGGGGCAAGGAAAGTAATTTGCGCCCCCTAACCTGTGGATTTGCGCCCCCTAACCTGTGGATTTGCGCCCCCTAACCCGTGGATTTGCCCTAACCCCAGATGTTGCGCCCGGTGCGGCCGGCCCCCCCTGCACCCCCCACGCTACGCCACTGTTCTGAAGTCTGTAACAGCTGTCCTAGCTCCTCCGGCTCAGAATCGGCGTGCGAGATGAGGACATGCAATCAAGAACGGACCTCTGGAACGAATTAAGTTTGTAACCGGAGGTACCACTGTACCTTTTGTAGGCACGAGGCAGGCAACTGGACTTATTTTCCATCACATTCAAAGGCAGGTTACAACTGTTTTAGAACATGCTACCCATGGTTTACTCCAAAGGCTATCCCTTTTGAGTTCAAATTTGGAGCAGAGTATTCTTTCAAGCAGAAAGGGGAGGATATGATCTAATAAGCCATCAAAAAGTTGTTAGAAATAGGATGGGGCCACTTACCCATACCAGAAGCGCGGGTCATTAGAAATGCAATGGTTGAGATTCCGCTGGGCCAAAGCTTTTTTTTTATTTAAGACAAACTCTTGTAGCTTCATTTTTACTTCTGTGCTTGCCACTGCACCTGAAATACCAAACCCAAAGTAAATAGATTGAACTAGCACCCACAACATTAATTTGAGACCTACTTCATGAACTTACAAAAGGTTGTCTAAAGATTTCAATCAAACTCTTTCAATATTTTAAGCTATCAATAAAGAATTATTCTGTGCAATGAGGAGTGGTACACAATTACAACTGATGTTTGGAAATGTAAATTTAATCAGAGATTTATCTTTTTCCTATGAAGGGAGGTGCAGCTGAATAGGATTTTACGCACAAAATTATGCCTAAACTAAAGCACTTGTAGAAGCTTTTCCAGCCGCTCTGAATTAAAACCATTTAAGAACAGAAGTGTTGTACATACTCAGGGGTTTTTTTTTTAAAGTTACATCTGCAGGCAAAGGTTGAAGATGAATGGCTCATGTACAGAAACTGTCTAGGAAAACCTTCCAAATAAGGATCTTTGTTCACTATATCTGCATAAATATTTCCATTCACAGTCAATCATCTGTTTTGTCAAACAGAAAATCTGGCATCTAAGAAAGTTACATGTTTTCAAAGTCTAAGAATTACATTTCTAGCAGCATAATTTCTCATCACTATTTACTTCACAAGATACCAGTCCATCAATGCACAGACAAATTCTTGTGTGGTGAGACTTCAGAAGAGCAAGATATTGAAACTTTACAGTCTTGCTGTCAGCAAGACTCTTTTCAGTCTCTGGGTCCTGACTTTATGTAGCTTTAATTCTAATGTGGAATAGCAACTTTCCACATTATTTATTATTAAATTTGTATACTGCCTTATACCTACAGGATAAAATCACAATATAAAAACACAAAATACATAATCAAAATAGAAACAAAAACAACCAATATTCAAAAGCACTGCAGGGAACAAGAATGGGGCTTATATATGACATGAACTGAAAGTCTGCAGAGTATTTTTAGGTAGCTTTGATGGAAGTTCAACCACCATTATTATTATTATTAGTAGTAGTAGTAGTAGTAGTAGTTGTTGTTAAACAGGTTTTCTAGAGGCTTTGTCCAAATTTGCAGTTGTGCATTTTGTTGTGCTCCAATTCCAATTTCACAAAGTCATTCCAGAAAGATACAATGGCTCATAGAACTGATAAGCTGCTAGGACATTGTGAAGTCAAAGAGATTCAGAGCTGCCCTTCCATGTTCAGTCTCTTGAAGAAGACATCCCATCACAGTGCGGAAGGCAGCCCACAAACCAGACCAGAACAGCAACTAAAATATTTCAAACCATCTGGTAGCTACCAAGATCACCTGGAGCAAAAGATGGTTCTTCATGAACAGCCTCGTGGGCATCTTCTTCCCACACAGCCAGAACTACTCCTTCCTTTTTTTCTTGTCACATGACTAACAAGCTATTTACTTATTCTTCTTACAATAAAGTATGTTTCAATTTTTTCACTTCCAACCCCACCTGCTCTTTCGCACTTTATTTTAAAAAGGAGTAGCTTATTAATTATGTGTGTACTCTCTGTATATACCTTTAAATAGATAGCTGGTTACGATGGGGAAATGGAAGCTCTCTTAAGCTACGAAACCTAAGATGAACTCTTGTTATACCTCTAGTCACTGACCTACGTGCTTTTATAAACAAAGATCTCATTCATGAAGCCACAGATAACTGTTTATGTCCATAAAATCTGTCTTCTTAGCATACCCAATAATGCAAATGCCTGTTTCTAGGCTGCCCTTGAAACTCCAGCGGGTGCAGAATGCCGCGGCGAGGCTCCTTACGGGGTCCTTGCCATGGGATCACATTCATCCAGTGCTTTACCAACTACACTGGCACCCGGTGGAGTACAGGGTCAGGTTTAAGGTGCTGGTTTTGACCTTTAAAGCCCTATGTGGCCTAGGATCCATGTACCTATGGGACCGCCGCTCCTGGTATGCCCTGCGGAGGACCTTAAGGTCCACAAATAACAAATAACAACACTTTGGAGGTCCCGAGCCTCAAAGAGGTTAGATTGGTTTCAGCTAGGGCCAGGGCCTTTTCAACACTGGCCCCGACGTGGTGGAACGCTCTGTCACAAGAGACTAGGGCCCTGTGGGACTTGACATCTTTCTGCAGGGCCTGCAAGACAGAGCTGTTCCGCCTGGCCTTTGGTTTGGACTCAGTCTGACCCTTATGTTTCCCTCCACTTGTGGTCTTGATTTATCGACTATTTTAAAATGAGGCTGCATTTTAACCTGTATTTTAAATGTTTTTTCCCCTTTCTTTCCCCCCTATTATGTTTTTACTGTGATTTTTTTGGTGTTAGCCGCCTGAGCCCGGCTCTGGCTGGGGAGGGTGGGGTATAATCTATCTATCTATCTATTTATTTATTTATCATCATCATCATTTCTAGGCATGTGAGAAACACCAGGGCTACTGCTGCCAACTGCGCTGAAATAATCATCATTTGTGAAATGGCAATGATTACCACTAGCGTGCGTGTTGAATATGACAAGTACAATAAACCTAGGAAGTGAAGACACCTCAGAGGCAGGTGACTGTGTGCAGAGAGTGCAAGGTCACTAACAAAATCTATACTATATATTGGGTCTCCAATTCCAGAAAACATTTCATATATTTATGCACCGCCTGCTTTCTGTGGCACTCAAAGGGACATACATAGATCCCTTAGATCTAATTATCTTTACATAGTACCATTCTGATAAGTTTTAGATGGGCATCAGCATTTTCTTTCCCCATAAGAGACTCTTGCTTCAAAAGAAGAAGAATGATGGAAAGGACACAGATGTAAATCAAAGCAGAAGAGTTTAGTATATAATCCAGCTAACAGATGACTCACAGATAAGGAAGAATGTGTAAATAGAGGGTTGTCTTCCAGATACAACAATGAATCCCCCCCCCCACTTTATTTGAACTCTTGAATTAAGGCTTCTTTAAAAGCAGGCTTTTGATCCTAAAAGCAATGCTTTATGTAACAAGTTCAGCTTTTCCCCCTTCAGATCCTGTTCCTTCACCCACTCAACTATTTCTATAATTAATCTTGAAAGAAACTTGAGAAATTGGAAGAAAAGCCTCCTTGTTTTCAAACAATGAGTGATGTTGAGAAGGATACCCTACAGGATTTAGCCACCAATCCTAGTGTAATCATTAGAGGAGCAAATAAGGCAGGTGTAGAAGTAACTGCGAATAAGAATGGATGGGTCAGTCTACTTCCAGTCTGCACCTATTTCACGTGAGTTCACCCTTAAGTCCATTCTGTACCATTTCCACGTTAAACTGCAAATTTTGTGTGGCTGGGTGTGTTAATCTGTACAAAAATTGTTTCCAAATATATATTTAATTCCTTTTTTAAGTTTTCTCCTAAAATGCACATTGTAAACACATTTGATATGTCCTTTGACCCAAGAATACCAGCGGGAACATTCAGAAAGTGCACGTTACTTGGGGAGGTATGCATTGGTTCATATTGGAATTCATGAAGATCAAATTCCCTAAGTATGAATAGCAAGATGAAAATACAGGCTAAACTTTCTATGCTAAAAGACCCACATAAAATTAGAATGACTCTTAAAGGAAGAATATTGGAGCACATATTTTCTGAGATAGTTCCTTGCAACATGGAAATACTATGGATATACCTCATCAAGTCTCTCATGGATGCAGCCCATGTGTACAGGACCAAGGGATTGCTAAAGGATTCAAAAGCACTCTTTTTCTCCCCACTACACCCGTCTGCATACACTCAGGGGAAAGCAGGTACTATGCAAAGACATTGTGGTGACCAAGAAATTTGGGCACAGCTGCATTATTCCTATCCAGCCCTCGGTGCTGCTCTTGACAAAAATGCAAGTTAATTGAGCTTTAAGCCTGAGTTACTTGGATTAAGCAGAAGGGGAGAGAGTGTCTGCCATCAGGGAGGGGCAGCAGCAGAGACCTGGCCTCCCAGCAACAGTGTCTCTACTGCAGGGGTCGGCAACCTAAGGCCCATAGGCCACAAGCGGCCCATGGGGGTTGTTTAAGCCGCCGCTGCCGCCCGCTCGGTTGGCTCCCGTGCACTGCACTAAACCGGGGCAGAGCAGGGACCACCTTCCGCGATGCTGGCCAGCTTCGCATTGGCTGCAGGAAGCTCCTGCAGCCATGGAAAGCTGGGCACGCCTCCTCCACACTGGAAATACCATTTATGCATGCATGCGCGCGCGCGCACACACACACACACACACACACACACACACTCCAGCCCACCGCGGCGTCTGAGGGACTGTGAACCAGCCCAAGCCACAAAAACTTTGCCGACCCCTGCTCTACTGCATACTGAGGTAGGGTGGCAGCAAGGTCCAACAGAGCTACTCCCACCAGTGCCCTAGCCATGTCCAGGCCTTACTGCTGTCCTGCCCCATCCTAGTATGAGGTAGCAATGCTGGCCGCTCCAGGTATGCATAAACCTCTCAATCCCCATAACAGCCGTATGCACACAGATGCACTCGTATGCTGGCAGAAGGGAGCATTGCTCATAACGCAACAATTCATTTATACAAATGTATAAAATCACCATCTAATTTTGTAAAGAAGTGGACAAATATTCACAAACAGGTGGTCTGTAAGAAGAGAAACTTCACATGGACAAGTATTCTTTGGATAAATTAGGACATCAACCCTAAAAAGGAAATCTTCCAAATGTGATCTCCATTAACATTTACAATGTAATATTCACTTCTTTAAATGCCTTTCTTTCTCTCTTTAGGTTTAAAGCATAGGAGAGGTCAACATAAAAGATAGGATGAGCCTTACTCAGGGGAAAACACCTGAGTTATTTAAACATTGCAATTTACAGTAATCTTCACAGTAACCTGATCAAAGTTGCCTTCCTCATTATTCATGTGTCACTAGATGCATCACTGACATCATCTGTCCGGCTGTCACTTACTTTCTTTTCCTTTCTCTTTGTTTTTAAGTTGCTGCAGCTTCTGTTCTCTGTGCTGCTTCTCCAACTCTTGTTCCTGCCGATGCTTTTCCAACTTTCTCTGGTGTTCCAAGAGCTCCTGCTGATGTTTCATTGCCAGAATCTCCTGTTGCTGCTGTTGGGCAAAAAGAGAGAGAGAGAGAGGTGTGTGTGTAAAGTAAATGCACACAATCTTTGCCCTTTAAAGTTGCCATCTCCTAAGCAGCAGTCAGAATAAAACTGTTAAAAGTGAGAAAAGAACGTTCCAATTCCACACAAGGAAACAGAGGAGGCAGCATAGCAATAATTTTGAGTTTTGCAATTGTGCACTAGATCAGGGGTAGAAAACCTTTCTGGTCTGGAGGCCATATATTTATTGTCACACAAACCCTGCGGGTCAACTTTGACAGTTGGGCAGAACAACTCACCTGTCAATCACCCGGTATCATAATGACATCAAGTGATTAATATGTGTCAAAGTTCTTTGCACAGAGCTTCCCAAACACCTAAGAATCAACTGTGGAAACACTGAGCCCAGAGGCTTGCAAAGCACAGTGCTTCCCACATGCTCATTAAGCAGCTAATTGCCGGTGCCTGGGAAGAGCTGTGCAACAGGGCTTTGCATGCACTGCCCTTTTAGATCACGCCCTGCCATTGCCTGCCCCACATAGCACAGCGCAGCAGCTCAGCCAAAGCCTGGCTTAATGTGTTGTTTGAGCTCAGAACTGCAGTTAAGATTTTCACCACAATCTGTAACAATAGGACAAAGCTTGGCTACAGATAGTAAGGAGGAGGTTCCTTAACGAAGTTCAGAGAACACGTTAAATCACACCTTGGCTTAGCTGTTTGTCCACACTGGATATAAACTCCTCAAGTGAACCAGCACATTCCAACTGTCATGGGAAGTCACATTCCGGCTGACTGTTACATGTGAAACAGGCCTATGACTAGAACTGTAAGAGGGATTGATTGATTGATTGATTGATGACAATTTATATGCCACTTAATTATCGTTGGCTCTAAGGGGTTTACTGGTAATTCAATACAATAAAGATTAAAAACAGTTAAAAATATAAAATCAGAACTGAGTTAAAATGCTTGCTGGTTGTTGTTTTTTTAAGTAAAAAATTAAAAGTGCTGGTATTAGGTGCTGGCGACAGTCTGTTCCCAACTCAAAGCATCACTCCTGGAGTTCACCAGATTTTAACAGTGGAAATAAAACTACAAACTACAACCGTACATAATTTTGTGAATTGCCAACAAGGATCAAGGACTGTTAGTGTTTTGACTAGCAGTGTACAGAAAATCAACAAAAGATACTCTTGTCTTTTGTTTGGTTTTAAATACACACATACATGGCCATTACATGAGAGATACAATGACCCAATTCACACATAACCATAAAATATAAGCCATGGCTTCCTGTGAACATGCAGGGTGCTGGTGTATGCTGCTCATTCACACGCACCCATCTCCTCCTCCCTGTGTCATGCAGAGAACAAACAACCAGAATTTGTTCTTGGTTTGCTGCTGGTGTTGAATTTGTAGAGAAACAAACCACAAGTTCACACATAAAGCTAAGCCAGTGCTCAGGTCTGTATCCTTCCAGCATGACACAGGGAGGAGAGTGGTGGGAGTGAAGGAGCAGCAGACATGAATCCACATGAAGCTCATGGGAAGCCATGGCTCATCTTAGACTATGGTTTGCCACTGATCCAATATATACCTAGGTACACATGTTATGTTTCTTTCCTTCTAGAGCATCTAAAGTGGTTATATAAAGACAACTGTTTAACACACATCAGCCACTGCTTGGGAGACTTGTTCCAACTCAAACTGAATTCTCGCCACTCACCTTTATGTGTTCATGTAGTTGAGCTTCATGCTGACGAGAGAGCTGTTCATGCTGTCTCTGAAATTCTGCTATGAGGATCTGTCTCTGGATCTGTTGCTTTTGTTTGAGGGCCAACAATTCCTGTTGAAGCTGCTGCTCACGTAATGTAGGTTCTGCAACTGGCATGGAGAACTGATGGTCCAAACGGAGATCCATAGGGACTACAGATGGTGCCACTTGCAAAGGTAGTGTTGTGGTCACATCAACTGCAAAACCCCAAAGGCAAGGTTAGCTTATCTCCAATTCTTATTACGATTTTTATGCAGTAATTATTTAGGGGTTTTTTTATCCCACTTGTCCTTCTAAATGACCCAAGGGCAAACTTACATAATCTATGTTAGAAATAGAAAATCTGAACAATTAAAATATACTTCCAAATCATCAAAAATAATTTCAAAGCTGCTAAAACAGTCTGACACAGGTCACCACCCTTCAAGCAATACTCACTGGCAGTGGGACCAGCATCAACTCCCCTACCAATCACAAGGCCTGCAGCGGCTGGTATTAGGGGAGGCAGTTTTTAAAGTACTAAGATCCCAAATGGTTTAGGGCCTTTACACCAGTACCAACATCTTGATTTTGGCCCAGTTGCTCACTAGCAGTCAATGCAGTGCTTGTAAAACCAGTGGCACAAGATCCCACTGTGCTACCCCGCTTACAAACCTGACAACTACATTCTGCACTAGCTACAACTTCAGGACAGTCTTCAAAGGTAGTCCACATAGAATGCATTGAAATAGTCCAAACAGGGAGTCACCAAAGAATGGACTGCTGAGCCCAGGCTCTCTCTGTCTCAGAACAACTCTAGTTCCTGTGTGAGTGCCTGGAGGATGGATGGTGGCTAACTGATTGAGGTTGAATCCTGACAAGACAGAAGAATTGTTTTTGGGGGGCGGGCAGGTGTGGGGGCAACTGTGCCACTGAAGGACCAGGTGCAAAGCCTGGGAGTCATTTTGGACTCACAGCTGTCTATGGAGGTGCAGGTCAATTTTGTGTCCAGGGCAGCTGTCTACCAGCTCCATCTGGTACCCAGGCTGAGACTGTACCTGCCCACAGACTGTCTCACCAGAGTGATGCATGCTCTGGTTATCTCCTGCTTGGACTACTGCAACGCGCTCTATATGGGGCTACTTTTGAAGGTGACCCAGAAACTACAACTAATCCAGAATGTGACAGCTAGACTGGTGACTGGGAGTGGCCACTGACACCATATAACACCAGTCTTGAAATATCTACATTGGCTCCCTGTAGATTTCCGAGCACAATTCAAAGTGTTGGTGCTGACCTTTCAAGCCCTAAACGGCCTCAGCCCAGTATACCTGAAGGAGCGCCTCCATCCCCGTCATTCATCACGAACAATGAGGTCCAACGCCAAGGGCCATCTGGCGGTTCCCTCGCTGCGAGAAGCGAAGTTACAGGGAACCAGGCAGAGGGCCTTCTCGGTAGTGGCACCCGCCCTGTGGAACACCCTCCCGTCAGATGTCAAGGAAATAAACAACAAGACATCTGAAGGCAGCCCTGTTTAGGGAAGTTTTTAAAGTTTGATGTAGTACAGTATTTTAATTTTTTTTTTTTTTGGAAGCCTCCCAGAGTGGCTGGGGAAACCCAGACAGATAGGCGGGGCAGAAATAATAAATTATTATTATTATTATTATTATTATTATTATTATTATTATTATTATTATTATAGCTGGTAAGGCAGGCAAAGACAGATGCCAGCATCCATATCACTAAGGCCACTTAGATTTATAACATCATATTTGGATCAAAATGTAATTCCAATAGCCACAGCTGTCCTTAAAATCTAACTCTGATCAGCCACATGAACAATGGCAAGGATGATGGGTGTTGCACTTCAAAAAACAACTGAATGTTAACTACCCTTGCTCAAGTCAGTTAACCACAAAGAACCATTTAAGTTAGTAAGTTTAAAACAAAAACACTTTTGGAAGCTATTTTGGTGCTACCATATTTCAGTTATAAAGAATGAGAAAAGCAGAATATATTAGTCTTTCCTTCCTACAATGACTAGTAACTTACAATTTAACAAACGCTCTCATGATAACTTCAATATATAACTATACAGATATTTTTAACGTATGCAGATTAAATGTGAATGAATTAATCATTTAGAAGGTAGATAATCAAATTATGACATTATTTAATTAATTTACAAGCCTTCCTTTGGGAGTGTTGCATATACTGTATTTTTTACTGATGTTAGCTGTTTTAGGAAACAATATTTGTCTGAAAAGCAGGATGTAAATAAATAAATAAGAACTGATTTGCAACAAGACAATGGACAGAAAGAAGCTTTGATTCCTGAAATCTCTACCCCCAAGTCAGCGCTAGTCAAGAAGCAGGATGCACAAGAAACAAGAAGTTGGACATGTCTGCATATAAGGATCTGAAATATTTTATTTTTATTATTTATTGAATTTATATACCGCCCTATACCCGGAGGTCTCAGGGCGGTTCACAAAACAGCACAAAAGAGCCACATTTTAAAAGGGTATAGGATGTAAATCAAATCAACCAAAGACCTGATTAAAAAAAAACAACATTTTTGCCTGGTGCTTAAAGGTGTATAATGAAGGCGCCAGGCGAACATCCTTCTGAGATTGTGGTGCCCAGAATTGGACACCATATTCCAGGTGTAGTCTGACCAAGGCAGAAGAGAGTGGGACTATGACTTCCCTTGATCTGGACACTAGACTTCGGTTGACACAGCCTAGAACAGCAGTGACTTTTTTTGCTGCTGCATCACACTGTTGACTCATGATAAGCTTGTGGTCTACCAAGACCTCTAGATCCTTTTCACATGTACTGCTAGTAAGACAGGTGTCCCCAATCCTATATTTGTGCATCTGGTTCTTCCTGCCTAAGTGCAGAACTTTACATTTGTCCCTATTGAAATTCATTTTGTTAAGCTTGGGCCCCGTTCTCCAATCTGTTAAAGTCATTTTGAATTCTGATTCTGTCTTCTACTGAATTAGCTACCCCTCCCAGTTTGGTATCATCTGCAAATTTGATGAGCATCCCCTCAATTCCTCCATCCAAGTAGTTTATAAAGACATTGAACAACAACGGGGCCAGGACAGAAACTTGTGGCACCCCACTTGTCACTTTTTCCTAAGATTGTGAGGAACCACTAATGACCACTCTTTGGATTTGGTCCACCAACCAGCTACAAATCCACCTTACAGTTACCTCATTTAACCCACATTTTACCAGCTTCCTCGCAAGATTATCATGGGGGACTTTGTCAAAAGCCTTACTGAAATCAAGATACACTACGTCCACACCATTCCCCTGATTCACCAAGCTTGTTACTCCATCCAAAAACCAAAAAAAAAAAAGAGATCAGACTGGTTTGTCATGGCTTATTTTTGAGAAACCTATGCTGGGTCTTAATAATCACGAGGGCTGGTTAATATCTGATTTTCAACATTGTGATATATCACCATCTAAAACATCACAATATTTTGATATATTTTGATATACCACGATATCTGAAATAAGGCTGAAGCTATATAGAAGTGAATGTGGGAATGTCCTGGCAACTGCTAAAAACTATCGGTCTAATTCTAAAACTGATAAATTTTTACTTACTCTTAACATATTGTTACAACTGCTATGTTACAGTACTACTGTACTGATAATGTTTAAATTATCACATTTTCTCTAAAATTTAAGCTGTAAAATTTAATCAGTAACATAGATATCAAAGGTAAGGTGAGAGAATGTTCCCTAAAAAATTAATTACGTTACAAAACAAGTAAAAGGCCAATTCAGTGTCACTTTTAGTTATTCAAGTATTGAGTATAAAAGGTAAAAGGTAAATGACCCCTGGACAGTTAAGTCCAGTCAAAGGCAACTATGGGGTGCAGCGCTCATCTCACTTCAGGCCGAAGAAGCCAGCGTTTGTCCACAGACAGCTTTCTGAGTCATGTGGCCAGCATGACTAAACCGCTTCCGGTGCAACAGAACACCATGACAGAAACCAGAGTGCACAGAAACGCTGTTTACCTTGCCGCCGCCGCCACAGTACCTATTTATCTACTTGCACTGGTATGTTTTCGAACTGCTAGGTTGGCAGAAGCTGGGACAGAGCAATGGGAGCTCACACCGTCACACGGATTTGAACTGCCAACCTTACAATCGGCAAGCCCAAGAGGCTCAGTGGTTTAGACTACATCCCACAACTCCAGTTATTTGATTGATAGTTAATTTTCTTTTCTAAACCAAGCCAAAGTAGAAAGAATGGAATGGATAAATTTTAACAGAACAAAATATTTTTAAACAAATTTATATTTTTTTTGCCAGGAAAAATTGCATTTCTTTTATAAGGTAAAGGTAAAGGTACCCCTGCCCGTATGGGCCAGTCGTGTCTGACTCTAGGGTTGTGCGCTCATCTCACTGAAGAGGCCGGGAGCCAGCGCTGTCCAAAGACACTTCTGGGTCACGTGGCCAGTGTGACGAAGCTGCTCCGGCGAACCGGCACCAGAGCAGCACACGGAACGCCGTTTACCTTCCCGCTATTAAGCGGTACCTATTTATCTACTTGCACTTAAGGGTGCTTTCGAACTGCTAGGTGGGCAGGAGCTGGGACCGAACGACGGGAGCTCACCCCGCCGCAGGGATTCGAACCGCCGACCATGCGATCGGCAAGTCCTAGGCACTGAGGTTTTACCCACAGCACCACCGCGTCCCTTCATTTCTTTTATAAACCAGGCCAAACCAGGAAGAATGGATAAAATTTTACAGAACAAAAAATTATTAAATGAAATTTATAAATTTTTGGAATGAAAATCTGCATTTCGGCATTCTCTGGCAATAGAGATGTCATTTGTCTTTGAAGAACATTGCCAGCAGTGCTGAACACATTTTCAGATGGCACACTTGTTCTGTTTTTGGATAGCCAAATATTTCTTTGCAAGCACTTTCAACTTTGGGAAGGATGCCTCATGTCCCATATCAGAGGGCATTCATCAATGTCCTCTGTTGGCATCGCCATATAGTCTGTGGGTTGCTGCTGCCCCAAAAGAAAGAAGCACACAAAAAACACAGGGGGGTCCCCCCTTTTATTCTGAGACGACTTGCAAGCCAACTTGGTATCCCTCCCCCTTGCAGCAGCATAGTGCAAGCAACTTGGAAGGGAAAGAGAGAGAGAGCACAGCTAAAAAAGAAGAAGTTCCTTGGAAGGGTAGTACTACAGAGAAGCTCATCACTGGAGCAAGGAAGGGAAAGGGTTAACACAGAGGAGGCAGGGGAGGCTCTAGAGATGGTTTCTGAAAAATCTGTTTCTCCATCAGGCTGCAGTTTTTGCTCAACCTTTTGTAGCTATTTGTAGCAATAACCTGTTCTCAAAGAGACAGAGATTTTTAGAGGGTCACCTTTTCTCAACCTGTAGCTATTTGTAGCAATGGCAGGGGAGAGCTGACCAGTTCTCAAAGAGGCAGAAATTTTTACAGGCAGCTGTTTTTGCTCAGCCTATTGTAGCTACAGTCATACCTCGGGATGAATACGCTTCCGGTTAGGCAAATTCGGGTTGCGCTCCGCGGCAACCCTGGAAGTAACAGAGCGCGTTACTTCCGGGTTTCGCCGCACGCGCAGACCGTCAAAATGATGTCACGCACATGCGCAGAAGCTCTGAAACGTGACCCGCGCATGCGCAGACACGCGGACACAGGTTACGTTCGCTTCGGGATGTGAACAGGGCTCCGGAACGGATCCCGTTTGCATCCCGAGGTACCACTGTATTTCTAGTGATGGTGGGGAGAGCTAACCTGTTCTCAAAGATGTGGTGATTTCTGCAGCAGCCAGCTGGCAGGGAAGAGCTGACCAAGGCAGCGTTAGCAAGGGCTGACTGTGGAATTATCTGTTCTGGGACCTTTCCTGGTACTGATGTCAAGTTCACTTGTCAGTAGTTACCTGGGTCTTCATTTCCCCCCTTTTTGAAAATGGGGACATTTGCTCACCTCCAGTCTGCAGGGACCTCACCTGTTCTCCAAGAATTCTCAAAGATCATAGGCAAAGGCTCTGACATTACATCTGCAAGCTCCTTTAGAACCCTTGGAGACAGCTCTTCAGGCCCTGTAGATTTGAATTCCTTTAAAGTAGCTAGGTGTTCCCTTACTACCTCTTTTCCTATATTGAGCTGCAGCTCCCTCCTTACATCATTTATTCTGTTATCACCAGGCTGTGCATCACCTTTCTTTTGAGTGAAGACAAAGGCAAAGTAGATGTTGAGTAGCTCCCCCTTCTCTTTGTCACTCAACAGCATTTCTCCATCTTTTCCACACAGAGGACCTACGACTTCCTTGTTCTTCCTCTTCCTTTGGACACAGCCAAAGAACCTTTTTTATTATTATTTTCAACCTCTCTTGCAAGCCTGAGCTCATTCTGAGCTTTAGCCAGCCTGACTTTCCCCCTGCAACTGTTGGCTACTCGTGTATACTCCTCCTTTGTGATTTCCCCTTTCTTCCATTTCTTATACATGCCCTTCTTAACTCTCAGCTCATCTGTAAAGCTCCTTTTACGGCCACACCGGTTTCCTTAGAAACAGTAGCACCTCGGGTAACGTAAACTTCGGGTTGCAAAAGCGGCAAACCCAGAAGTGTTTCGCCGCATGCACATGCGCAGAAGCGGTCCTTCCAGGTGCGGAAACCTCAGGATCCAACCAGAGCTCTGGAACAGATCCCATCCGCAACCGGAGGTACCACTGTACACTTTAAAACTATGAAACCAGAGTGTTTTTGTATCATGGCCCCAGCCCACTGAAGAGAATGAGAGCCCATATCCTATTGATTTCGCTTGGACTCACGCTTCACTCACCTTCTCTAGATTAGAGCCCAGAAGTGCCACGAAAGCTCCCCAATTTGAAAACAGATGTGTAGTTCATTCAACATGAAACTGCATTTTGTCATTTCCAAATTTCTATACTGATATAAAGAATCAGCAACTCAGTGCTTCTCCATTAGCAAGCGTATCAAATTTGCCCTGTAGAATGAGCTTTATTACACTGTGGCAGAGCCACTTCTGAAGAAAACCTACACATTTTACCTATTTAGTTGCTACAAATAATACCTACCTCAAATGCCTTCGGTATTAGACAAGCGTGCCAGCTGCAGAGCTCATCAACATCATTCCCATTCATTGTATTCACAGACTGGTGCGTCAAACATGACTCATACTACTTCAGTCACAAAAAACTATCAGACATGCCACAACTTCCAAACAGAAGCAATGAGTGCCTCTGACCCACAGTACTCTTCGGGAAACAATAAAACCTTCTCTACTTAATGAACATGTCAGCCAAACAGAAAAAGCCTGTATTGTCATGAATATTTTATGGTGAACTAGAAAATTGCTTTTAACAGCTATGTCTTCACAACATATTAGTATGATCAGATTCATGACGTCTACAAAAAAGTATACAAAGGCTATATTCAGAGTTTTAATGAGAAATGCCAAAGGCACAAATTAGGTTTAAATTATGAATAGGTTGTATTCTTGGAGTCCAGTCTTTTCAACACCACAAAAGAATATCATACAGATTTTCAATTATTATGCTACTTTTTATTATAGATAGATCACTGTCTTAGTTATCATTTTAACACCAAGTTAAAACATGTATACCGAGAAATTAAATTTTTCCAAAGATTGCCTATGTAAAAAACGAACCTCCAAGACATTTTACTTATGACTATAAAGTGTAAAATGAAAATGTGTTTTTAGTGAATTTGTTTTACACACACACACACACACACACACACACACACACACTTCACTCTGACAATGCTCATACATTTTTTAAATCTAAAGTTTTAAAATTATGGTCAAATAAAATATACTCCATCATACCTGCAACCCACTGTCTGCAAGTAAGTATGTGTGTGTGAATTCACAATATATATTTTCCACCCTTAAAAAGGTGCTTAAAAAACACATTAAAATCCCCGCCAAAGAAATCAAGGCAACACTTGCAGATGCTCTGCTTGGGCAAAGGAGCTTTTAAAATCCACCTTCCAAACAGCAGTCTCTAGACAAGCCTCCTCCCAATAACACCCTCTTAGCTAGCAACCCATAAAATATAGGGGACTCTTGCTGGAAGGAAAGTTTGCCCCTCCCTCTCTAGGCGAGTCAAAGTGCTTTCTCCTTGCTAATGGTGGCAACACATGAAAGATTCAGCACTCCACTGCCCCACAGTTAATTCAACACACAATATACAAGTTTTTTAAATTTGTGAGGTCCATGCCTTTACACAAAATACCATAAAACATTATTAAAAGATAAACAATAAAATTATAAAAGTAAGCTAAAATTCATGTCATGCTATCCCAGCAAGGAAACTACCCAAAAAACCCCACCATTCAACACACAATATATGAGGAACACAACTATCTAACCAACATTTTGAATTTATTGCTATTTTAGTCTACCAGAAACCTAGTCTCTGAACTTGAACCCACCAACATAGTTTCTCACGTTATTTCCTGTGTGTATCAATGTGCAATGATCATCTCGAGTATCTTAAACTATTTCAGACACTAAAATCCTTGCACAAGAACTCAACATGTATTTTACAAGTCCTTCAGAATTTTAGATCAAGATAATGGCTGCCAAACAATATTTTCATCTGAGAAAAATGTAGCATGTGATTTGGGTATGTGCAACATATATCAAATGGAAATTATAATAAATTCAAAGGAACATTCAAACAAATGCTGTTAATTCTCAAGAATATATTAGCACAAAGCCACTTAAACAGACTAGCAACTCGCTTAGAGGATAAACCCCCCAGAATCCATTTAAAAATTATCTCTAAAATTGTTCACTGAGCATCATTTTTCTTCTGCTCAATATTTGTCACAAATACATGCTTAACAGTATTATTGCTTAGAAGATTGCACTGTATATGCATGGCACTCTATTCACAGTCCACACTTCAGTAAATGTCAAAATTTGCTGAAACACTAAGAGACAGTGAGATCATAGCTATTTATAGAAACAAGCTTCTGCAGTATCTGACTGCAGTGCCAAGATACAGGAATGATATTTTTATTGAAGCTGTAGTAGAACATACCTCAACATGGAATAATAGCAAGCTATAGCTAACGATCACCAGATATTTCTCCATTCTGTTTTAAAAGCCTTTTTAGTCACAAATAATATAATATGTTGAACACTATGAAGCTAGACTAAGGATTCAAACCAGAAGATAAAAATCAAACAGAACTTTAAAGCGTAACATATAAGTAATATGGTTTATATATTGCGAACCATATTCAAAGTGGAAGTCCTTCACAGTAAGACACTAGGATGAGCTCAGCACAGACAATATGTGCTAGTCTCTCAATGCTGATAAGGCGATCTGGAACATGTTCCCATGTTAGAATAACAGAACTACAGAATTGTAGAGTTGGAAGGGACCCCAGTATCAATGTAGGAATCTCAAATAAGCATCCATGACAGAGGGCCATCTAATCTCTCCTTAAAAACCTCCAATGTCTGCCACCTCTTGTGTGAGTCTGTTTCACAGTTGAACAGGTCTTAATGTCAGAAAATTCAGTCCTTTCTCCAAACTATGAGAATTTTCCCTGTGTTTTTGAGGGGGTGGGTGTGGGTGGGATAGGCAGAGAGGTACCGTATTTTTCACCCTATAAGACGCACTTTTCCCCCTCCAAAAATGAAGGGGAAATGTGTGTGCGTCTTATGGGGCGAATGCAGGCTTTCGCTGAAGCCTGGAGAGCGAGAGGTGTCGGTGCGCACCGACACCTCTCGCTCTCCAGGCTAAAGGAAGCTATCCGCAAGCATTGCACGCCGGGGGAACTCCCCCCCGGGCGCGCAAGGCTTGCGGGCGGCAGCCTGCAGCGCGGAGCACGGGGCGCCCTTCGGAGGACGCCCCGTGCTTTGCGCAGCTGTCCGCAAGCCTTGGGCGCCTGGGGGAACTCCCCCCGGCGCGCAAGGCTTGCGGGCGGCAGCCTGCAGCGCGGAGCGCGGGGCGTCCTTCGGAGGGCGCCCCGTTCTTCGCGCAGCTGTCCGCAAGCCTTGCGCGCCCAGGGGAACTCCCCCCGGCGTGCACGGCTTGCGGGCGGCAGCCAGCAGCGCGGAGCACGGGGCGCCCTCCGTAGGAGGCTGCGGAGGGTGGCGCGGAGCTGCCCGCGCTCCAGGGCTTCTTGCAGCTCCGCGCCACCCCCGGATCCCGGCGCGAAGCCGCGCGGGGCTCCGGAGGGTGGCGGGGAGCTACCTGGGCTCCAGGGCTTCCTGCAGCTCTGCGCCACCCTCTGGATCCTGGCGCGAAGCCGCGCGGGGCTGCGGAGGGTGGCACGGAGCTGCCTGCGCTCCAGGGCTTCTTGCAGCTCCGCGCCACGCCCCGGATCCCGGCGCGAAGCCTGCATCCCGAAGCCTGGTGCGCGCTGAAGAGCGCCCCCGGGCTTCACGCACCTCTCCGCAAGCCTGGGGGGACCAGTGTGGCTCCCTAGGCTTGCGGATATCAGGCTGTTCTGGGGGCTGGGGTCGGGGGAAGCTTGGGCTTCCCCCGCGCCTGCCCCGTGCCTGGGGAGGGGAAAAAAATTTTTTTTCTTTATTCTCCCCCCAAAAAATTAGGTGCGTCTTATGGGGCGGTGCGTCCTATGGGGCGAAAAATACGGTAACCATGGTCAGGATTACATGTGCACCAAATTTATCTCCAAAAACAAAATCAGATGGAGAAATTCAAGTCCTAAAAGGGAAACACAATACAGTTCCTGCCTTCTGTAATAGGAATTCTGAGGTCTTGTTGTTGTTTAGTCGTTTAGTCGTGTCCGACTCTTCATGACCCCCTGGACCAGAGCACGCCAGGCACTTCTGTCTTCCACTGCCTCCCGCAGTTTGGTCAGACTCATGTTTGTAGCTTCGAAAACACTGTCCAACCATCTTGTCCTCTGTCGTCCCCTTCTCCTTGTGCCCTCCATCTTTCCCAGCATCAGGGTCTTTTTCCAGGGAGTCTTCTCTTCTCACGAGGTGGCCAAAGTATTGGAGCCTCAGCTTCACAATCTGTCCTTCCAGTGAGGCCTCAGGGTTGATTTCCTTCAGAATGGAGAGGTTGGATCTTCTTGCAGTCCATGGGACTCTCAAGAGTGTCCCCCAGCACCATAATTCAAAAGCATCAATTCTTTGGCGATCAGCCTTCTTGATGGTCCAGCTCTCACTTCCATACATCACAACTGGGAAAACCATGGCTTTAACTATACGGACCTTTGTTGGTAAGGTGATGTCTCTGCTTTTTAAGATGTTGTCTAGATTTGCCATCGCCTTTCTCCCAAGGAGCAGGCGTCTTTTAATTTCGTGACTGCTGTCACCATCTGCAGTGATCATGGAGCCCAAGGAAGTAAAATCTCTCACTGCTTCCATTTCTTCCCCTTCTATTTGCCAGGAGGTGATGGGCCCAGTGGCCATGATCTTCGTTTTTTTGATGTTGAGCTTCAGACCATATTTTGCGCTCTCCTCTTTCACCCTCATTAAAAGGTTCTTTAATTCCTCCTCACTTTCTGCCATCAAGGTTGTGTCATCTGCATATCTGAGGTTGTTGATATTTCTTCCAGCAATCTTAATTCCGGTTTGGGATTCATCCAGCCCAGCCTTTCGCTTGATGAATTCTGCATATAAGTTAAATAAGCAGGGGGACAATATACAGCCTTGCCGTACTCCTTTCCCAATTTTGAACCAATTAGTTGTTCCATATCCAGTTCTAACTGTAGCTTCTTGTCCCACATAGAGATTTCTCAGGAGACAGATGAGGTGATCAGGCACTCCCATTTCTTTAAGAACTTGCCATAGTTTGCTGTGGTCGACACAGTCAAAGGCTTTTGCATAGTCAATGAAGCAAAAGCAGATGCCTTTCTGGAACTCTCTAGCTTTCTCCATAATCCAGCGCATGTTTGCAATTTGGTCTCTGGTTCCTCTGCCCCTTCTAAATCCAGCTTGCACTTCTGGGAGTTCTCGGTCCACATACTGCTTGAGCATTCCTTGTAGAATTTTAAGCATAACCTTGCTAGCGTGTGAAATGAGTGCAATTGTGCGGTAGTTGGAGCATTCTTTGGCACTGCCCTTCTTTGGGATTGGGATGTAGACTGATCTTCTCCAATCCTCTGGCCACTGCTGAGTTTTCCAAATTTGCTGGCATATTGAGTGTAGCACCTTAACAGCATCCTCTTTTAAAATTTTAAATAATTCAGCTGGAATATCATCACTTCCACTGGCCTTGTTATTAGCAATGCTTTCTAAGGCCCATTTGACTTCACTCTCCAGGATGTCTGGCTCAAGGTCAGCAACCACACTACCTGGGGTGTATGAGACATCCATTTCTTTCTGGTATAATTCCTCTGTGTATTCTCGCCACCTCTTCTTGATGTCTTCTGCTTCTGTTAGGTCCTTTCCACTTTTGTCTTTTATTATGGAAATCTTTGTACAAAATGTTCCTTTCATATCTCCAATTTTCTTGAACAGATCTCTGGTTTTCCCCATTCTATTGTTTTCCTCTATTTCTTTGCATTGCTCGTTTAAGAAGGCCTTCTTGTCTCTCCTTGCTATTTTTTGGAAATCTGCATTCAATTTCCTGTATCTTTCACTATCTCCCTCGCATTTTGCTTGCCTTCTCTCCTCCGCTATTTGTAAGGCCTCGTTGGACAGCCACTTTGCTTTCTTGCATTTCCTTTTCATTGGGATGGTTTTAGTTGCTGCCTCTTGTATAATGTTACGAACCTCCATCCATAGTTCTTCAGGCACTCTGTCCACCAAATCTAAATCCTTAAACCTGTTCCTCACTTCCACTGTGTATTCATAAGGGATTTGACTTAGATCGTATCTTACCGGCCCAGTGGTTTTTCCTACTTTCTTCAGTTTAAGCTTGAATTTTGCTATAAGAAGCTAATGATCTGAGCCACAGTCAGCTCCAGGTCTTGTTTTTGCTGACTGTATAGAGCTTCTCCATCTTTGGCTGCAGAGAATATAATCAATCTGATTTCGATGCTGCCCATCTGGTGATGTCCATGTGTAGAGTCGTCTCTTGTGTTGTTGGAAAAGCGTGTTTCCACGCCATTTTTCTGGGTTCATCCTCTCTCCTGCGTGTGAGGGGAGAACCCTGTTGCAACAGATCAATAAAGATCAAGCTTACTAGCTGCTTTGCTTCTCAATATTCTCTGGTTGGCCTCTGTTATTTTCTCCTACCAATAGGGAACCCACGTAAGGACTCTATATGGGTTCTTGGATACCCCATAAGGGGAAAAGGGCAGATTTTTATTTACAACACTTCCAATCAGGGTTACAAGATTGGGAGCACTATGCTTCATTCACATGTCATGCAAAAATGTGGTTTAGCACAATGAATGAACAGGAATGAGCCTCAGCAACCCTTAGGCTTCCACATTCCCTCACCCAAGTCAGGATGCTTTCGGAAGCTTTTGCTTTCAGTTTTGGTTAACCACAGCTTGCCATGCCATCCAGACCCAGAACTGTGCTTAAAATTAACTACAATGAATGGAATGGTTTGAAGTTGCTTCTTTTAAGCAAAGCCTGGTGAACATTAACCAGTTTATCACTCCCACACTACCTCCAGCCACACACAAAGAGGAATCCAAAAGCCCAAAGCACAACCAAGAGCTGGTTCATGAATAAATATAAATCACTGTTTAGCACGACACGCAGTTTAGAATGAACCTGAGCAAAGCCTCAGGCTTGTTTGCTCCCCCTTCTTTTGCTGCACAACTGGGAAAGTGACTTCTGGAATTTCATTCAATTTCCACAACCTCTTAGATCACACTTTATAAACAAACTGGATGCTTGATTATACAAGCTTCATAACCCAAGGTTTAGCAATGACTGCCTCGCAAGACGAAAAACTCACAAGACGAAAGAATTTTCCATTTTTTTAGTCGTTCCGCAAGACAAATCTCCCTATGGGCTTGCTTCGCAAGACGAAACGTCTTGCGAGTTCTTGCGAGTTTGTTTCCTTTTTCTTAAAGCCGTTAAGCCGTTAATAGCCGCTAAGCCGCTAATACCCGTGCTTCGCAAGACGAAAAAACCGCAACACGAAGAGACTCACCGAACGGATTAATTTCGTCTTGTGAGGCACCACTGTATAATAAAGCTAGAGAAGGCTCTCAGCTATTGGCACACAGTCAATGAAGGGTAAGCCAGAACAGGCATCAGGCCACAAAGGCCTTTAAAGTAACAGTGTTCAGGTGGGGAGACGTTCCTGACCCAAAGCTTATCTTTTCCTTCTTTGGCTACTCGGTATGTACTATTGCCCATCCGCCAATACCAGACACAAAATAGTATCAAATGTGCCCTTTAGGGACAACATTTAAAAACATGGAGAGGCATATAAATTCTAGCTAGTTCCATGAATTGATTATCTAGAGCAGTGGTAAGCAATATACTGCCTTCCATATGTTCTGGACTACAACTTCCATCATTGCTAACCTTTGGCCATGATGATGGGATTGTGCTCCAGAATATCTGGAAGGTCCTAGGTTGCCTCTCCCTATCTAGATCCCTTACGGCCGGCTTTCAGAACTCAAATTGACTTGGAGGGTGACTTGCACAGGGAGATTGGGGAGGGCATAAGGATTCCAGCTGAGCGTTCTCAGTGGTGTTACCCCAGTTGTGGATTCCTCTTCTTAGCCCTCTTCTCCCTTCTGAGTAACCTTTCCTAATCTGGTTAAATCTCTCCCCCCCCCCCACGTGATTCTCATTATGATTGACCCTATGCTGCTATTGACCTTTTTCCTAAGCTAACAGCAGTGACAGGAGTGGTGAGAATTTCCATTAGAGTTGTGAGAGTGGGATGAAAGGTCTACCATTTCCCTCTCTGCAATTCCTCTTTTGCTGCTTAGTTGACTGGGGAACAGGTAAGCATAGTGAAAACGAGGCTGGACTACAAAAATAAATTAATTTGTATCTGGAGCCCCCCCCCCCCCATTTCCTGTGGATTAGTGGGAGGGTATTTTGTGGGCCATGTAACATTAAACAGTGGGCCAGTGTTGGCCAGGGGAGTGGGGTGGGCTGCACACTTCTGAATGAGAAACAGAAAAAAAATGTCATGTATCTTGGAGACTACGTGTACAGATCAGAATATGTGCATACTACCTGGAGAACCAATGGAATGCGGTCAAGGTATGTACATTTCCAAGGCCTGTGGGAGATTATTAATAATGGCTGGAGAATGCAGAAAAGTTAGTCAATATATGCACATTCCCCAATGCCTGATGAAGACCAGGAAATGACCAGAAAATAATGACCAGGAGATGTACACAATTCCCCGGGTTATGAACACATTCTCTATAAGGCAAGGAGAATTTGCAGCGACCACTTGTCATACACATTAGCAACTTAACATACATACAAAATTCCCCTTAACATACATATGTAATTATGCTTCCTTTCCCCACAGATGTGCAAACACAAAGAATTGTTCAATAAATCCGTATACTGAGTATGAGAGTTGTATATGTGTGTGCATGTGACAGAGTGATGGAGATTGATAATATTTATACAATCAACTCAATATTCAAAAACCTGGCCATCCTTTTAGTTACCAAATATCATTCCATCCTATTTTCCTATACAAATTAATTATAGGTTAGTACCAATCAATAGCATCACATATAATCAAGCAGATTACAATGATAACATATATATAACAACTGCAGCATAGGCCAAGATTATAAATACAAACATTATCTCAATACTATTTTAATTAGCTTGAATAAATTCTGCAATTAATATCTAACCCATATCTATTCCATTCTAGCTCATAATATTCTTTCTTTACCATGTTATTCAAATAACCTAACACCACAAATAGATCTAATGATATTATATAACTTAATATCACCTATAATGGATAGTTAACCTTTTTCCAAAAAAAGGTAATTTCTGTCATATCTACTCATTCCAAAGAATAATCACCATTTCATAAACCCAGGGACAGGCATATAAAGAAATCTGCCCTAACAGACCATATTTACACAGATGAGGCATCAACATAAAACTCAAAGGTTGATATAAAAATTAGTAAAACTATTTGGCCTCAGCTTTACTTTGTTTACTTCCTTCAATATCCTTCCCGTTTCCATTGTTAAGTATTATTTTTCCATAGTTGACATTAAATATTACAAATAATCTATGCTCCAAATGATTCCAAAAGTATCAAGTTACAGATCTCCCACCCCTTACAGAATGTTATGTACCATATACTTCTCACATATGGCATAATATTAAACAGCTTTATCTCTTACCAGAACTTGGCATATGGTTTACTCTGGCTGGATTTAACAATTCTACTGGCTGGTCCCTGCCAGAAAGTCCATCTGAAAAAAAAGAGAGAAACCCACCTAGTGTTAGTAGCTCCAGCAGGTTAAAGTTCACCAGAGGGTCTGAAGACATGACCTGATGAAAAAATAGAGGCAAAGAAACTGAGCTACGATTCTCAAAATATATATATATAGTTTTCAGGTATAAGTACAATTTACATTACAATATATTTTGTTTCAGTATTCAACTGTATTGAACTAAATTTTATGTAAGAACATGGTTGTTTTTACACAGCGTGTTTATATTACTGGCATTTTGTACCTTACATTTAAATTGTAAGCAACTGTTGTAGCCTATGATACCTAATACAATACAAATTGATCATTCTAACAGTTTGGTTAAGTTATTGGTAAATGATTTGTAGAAACTTTATTAAGTTCATACTTAATAACAAGTTGCAGAAGAAGCTATTATAGAGTTACCGGTAATAAAAACACACTGCACAAAGTAATGAACAATTCTGAGAATTTAGGGTTCCTTTTTATTAAGTGCATGAAATGAAACTACAATCTGGAATTGTTTGGGGGCTTTTCACTGCTGTTATAATACAAAATACGGATTGTATTATAAGACTTATTATATTATAAGAAATATATATATTTCTTATAAATCCTTATTGCATATTAAACAGTCCAATATAGGAATTAAATTAAATTAAATTGTAAAAAAGACAAAATAAGTTTTTCAACACACAACTGAGATTTCAAGAAGACAATGTTTTAAGAAAGGTTTACTTTAAATGGTATAAGCAGAAATTCCTGCTGTCAAAGCACTTTCCTGATTATAATTTTTCTAGGCCACTGTGAAGGGAGCCCACTGTGCCCCTGGGTCAGGAGCTGCCACGGCCGGCCACCACAGCTGAGAAAAGTGGAGGGCAGCACTGCTGCAACTCTCCTCTCTCTGCCCCCGGGGGGTCAGGCTGGACACAGGAGTAGAGCTGCAGCTGGCAGCGTTGGGCCAATGAGGGAGCCTGTTGTTGGAGGCACCTGGTCATGCCCCCTCAAAAAAAATATGCCCGCGGCCACAGTCCTCACAGCTCCCACACACACTACGCCATTGACCCACGTCACGCTGATCTTTTCGGGATGCTGAAGAGATTAGTGTAAAGGCGGCTTTCCAAGAAGGTCCTGCCCATCAGCTGGCATCACTAGTAGCATAAGCAGGTGGGCAGGTGGGCATGGCTTTACAGGCCAAATTGGACTCCCCCCCCCCAGTGGGCCCAGACTGGCCCACAGGCCAGAAGTTCCCACCTACAAAGTGTAGCCATAGCCATACGCGATTTCCTCAGGAACGGAAAGTCATTTCCAGCTGTTACCACTATCTGATCATCCAGATATAAAGCTGAATCTAGCAGCACCCCTAAGCTGCAAACCTGATTTTTCAAGTTGAGTACAACCCCCTTCAACTCCTAATCCACAGTCTCCCTCCCTCCTGACCAGGAATACATCTGTCTTGTACTGAGCTTCACAATGAGAACCTTGAAGCACCAGTTCAGAACCCCATTTTACCACATCTCACATATAATTTAGTAAAGAAAAACAACACACTGGGTCTAACTAGAGAGAAATAACTCGTTATATCATTGTAGCTGAAAATGATACTCCCGACTAAAAAAAGTGGAGAAAAAGTCAGCAAATACAACATTCTGAATGCAAATCACATTTCTCTTTCTACAGTCATTGGCCAACTGAATAGTTGTAAAGGTCAGGAGTGTACAGTGCAGACTAGAACAGTGCAGGTCATAGAACATTGAGAGATAAATTTGGCAATTGTGAGGTAAAATGTCAGAATAGTTCTTATTCAGTAGCTATTATGCTGTGCTCTCTTTGAAAAAGATTTGACTATCTCAAGTTACTAATGGCTTCAATGACCCACTAAAGAAAAAAGAACTCTGCTAGTGGCCAGCCAGAAGAGAAAGGAACCTTCCTCCAGTCGCTAGACTTGGCCAGCAAGATACAAAACATTACACGGCAACCACCTACAATTCCCAACGACAAAGAATAATTCGGAAGAACAGAACAAGGAAAACTGAAGTAAAAGGCAAAGAGGACAGGATAAAATGGGGGTTCACAGAGGCTATGCTTCTTATATAGAAGGGAACCTCACAAGTCAAACTTTCTGTTTATGGTTAGCTGAACTTTCTGGTTCTCCTTCAGCAGAGCATACATTTCCATTCCACCTTAAGGAACAGACATGGCAGAGCATACATTTCCATTCCACCTTAAGGAACAGACATGGGATTGTTACATGTCACGTGTCTGTTTACATTCCAACACAATATGCTGGGAACTTCCGTTGTGTGTATAGCTTTTGCTTTTACCTGTTCTCTCTGAGACAACATGAGAGAGCGACATGTTTCTTTGTCCTGATTTATGATTAATAAATCTGTAGTTGTAGTATGCTTCCACAAGCCTCACGCCTATTCTGTATGCGTAGTTCGATCTGCTGATAGTGTGTCGTGGCTCAGAAGCCCGGGGCGCTGATTTACGTCAGAGCAGAGGCAATGGTCTTCACAGTGGCACGGCTGGAAGGAGTCGGCCGAGCTGGGACTAGCCAGCTGGCCTCCCGGCCCTCTGGATGCCGACAACGTCCACTGAGGGCAGGAGAACCCCTATTCACAGAACTTGTTGCAAGATCCTCCTGCCAAAGGATACTTCCACCAAAGCATAGATTGGGTGGCCATCTGCTATGGGTGCTTTAGCCAAAATTCCTGCATTGCTGGTTGGACTAGATGATCCTTGGGTCCCTTCCAACTGTACAATTCTATGATTTTCTGTACCTTGCTTTTGAGCATTGTGTATTTTGCAGTGATTGAGTGTGAAATCATCACAAATTATAACCAGGCAAAAGTTTCCTATTTTTCTCTGAGAGAGCATTTTCAGTCATTTTGGATTGTCATCTCCCACCAGTAGGAGGCAGGGCCTGACTATGAGGAGGAGTCTTTGTATTGGGCTCCCCAGTTCTCCTTTAAGTGCACCTTACTTTTAAAATTATTTCTATCTATCTATCTATCTATCTATCATTCATTCATTTCTAGTTGTTTATTCTCCCCCCCCATCCCAAGGAAGACTAGGATGCACATGAATGGCGATTTCAGGATATCTAAAGTTCCAGCCTCTCCACTTTTCAGACTGAATGGATGGGTTAACTGAAAGGAGGAAGCTGTTTGCTTTCTCCTGCCTTTTTGCCTTCTCCTTTATGTTTTCTATGAAAACATGTTTATCCACCTTGGAGAATTCATTAAATGTGGTGGGGTGAAATCACAAGGCCACTCTACATATGTCCTGTAAGAGGATGTGGATGTGACCACCCCTCTATTATAATTATAAATTAAATTTCGATACCTCCCTTCATCTGAGGATCACAGGGCGGTTTACAATTTAAAGACACAAAAATACATACCACAGTAACAAACAAAAATAATAACTCACTCCCCCCCCCCCATGATTGTGGGCATGATTCCCTATTGAACATCAATTTTACTCGAAGCCTGAGGACTATGTGTCTGGGTGAACACCACCACATTCCCTCCAAAAGGCCATAAACCCCAGCAATCTAACCTGCCTGGACAGGAGGATAGGAGAATTTTGTATGTGTGTTTGTTCATGTTGACTTGCTGTGTGTGTGCAACAAATATTTAGTCCTGCAGGAGGGGTGCCATTTACAGAAAACAATGAGAACTGGCTTGTAGCAGGTCATCTCTTGTGAACGCAGAAATGTAAAAAGCCACACAGTTATGAATACAGCCAAAAAGTCATGTGAGGAATTAAACACGGTATTGTACTATGTTGATCCTTCCATCCAGGCAAGCATATCAGCTTCCCAGACAGAACAACCCCCCCCCTCCTTCCCCCATACACTGTTCTCAAGGGCACATGAGGTGGGAAGCCTCCCTTGTGGAAGCAGAAGTCATTTGAATCCTGCTCTGTGGGACTGAGGTTGAGTAAGGAAAAACAGAAGCCTTGATAATAATTAAGAAGTACTACTTTTCTATAAGCAATACTTAACAGTACACCTGTCCCAGATCTGTACTTGCAACACCACCAATACACACAAAGAACTCGTTTCCATCACATCCATGCCGGACTGCATGATTACTTCTGTTATCCTTTCCTTCCTCTGTCCTGAAAGTGATGGCTTCATTTATTATTACTATTTATTAAATTTGTATACTGCCCTTCATCCGAAGATCACAACATAAAAATACATAGTAATTCATGGATGTGGTGGGCATGTTGTCTCAAAACATAAGGAGTGTGCTTTCTTTATCCAAGATACTCATTGCCTTTCAGCTCAACTGCTGAGCAGACATTGGAACAGTGGCTTTCTAAAGGCAATTAAATGTGAGGGAAAGCGCATCCAGGCATGTAGAGCAGATGCCCTTGTCTGAGAGAACAAGATCCATTTTCTATTCATGCCAGAACATTTCCCAGTGCTCTATGCCTTTTAAAAACTTGCCTACTTGCATGATAGACAGAAAAATTGAAAAATTGTAATACATTTTTGTTGAAATACGTGCAATACACTAAAATGTAAAGAAATTGTTCCTTCAGCAGATTCCTGAAGAACACAATATTACAGACAACCCATGCATGTTGAATGACAAAAGTCACCAGCCATTATGAAAAAGTTTGAAGTACTAGCTTTACTCAAAATAATTCAACTGTTTGTCAGGGGCTGGAAGACATTATACAGCCAAATCACAATCCCAAACATTGATAAATATTTTTGTACTGCAAATGCACATTGGGAAGCAGCAATTTGGGAGAGATATTAAATGAAAAGGATGCTTATCCCCATGAAACATCCCTAACAAATGCCAAAGATACAGCTGCTTTTCTACAAGCAAGGCTTCCAGATCAGTTTCCAAAGCAAACATGTGAAGATGACACAGTTTGGAAGCACATCTTAGTAATGTAAAGGTTTGAATATACCCTCTTGGCGTGGTGCTCTGCAGTTAGAGAAATCATTTATGAGTCCTCGGTCCAAATCCTGAAATGCTTCACATCTTTTGAAGAGTAATGGTCTCTTCCATGCCCTCAATTTGCCCAGCAAAATTTGCCTACCAAACTGGCCAGCCAAATGCATCACAAACACAGCAGGTGGATGGCGAGAAGCAGAATATCACCATCCGTTGCTCTGGACTTGCGAGACATTTCCAAAATGCCACGCAACCAGCAACGCCCTCACACTTCCCTCATAGTTCGAGAATAAGGAGGTGAGCAGTGTGAGAAACTCAGATACCTAATCTACTTCCCAAATTGCCCCTTAAACCTAGGTTACAGCTACTGCAAAGCTGAAAATGAATTGTATATATTGTTAACACAATAAAATTCAAAAAGCGTAATGAGGTTTTCCCACTTTTTTAGCTTCTGTTTCGATTCCCATTGGTTATTTCAGGTGCATTTTGCGGCCTTTTAAAAAACAGAAGCAATTAATATTTCCAAAAAGAAAGCATCAAAAGTATCCCAAACCATACCATTGTATTTTGGGCAAATTAATCCAGAATAACTACCATTTCCTGATTCCGTACTAACAACAGCACACACACCGGCGTGTTGAGTTGGGCCCAACATTAGGGAGGCCGTCACATGTGCATGGGGATGCGGGTGGCGCTGTGGGTAAAACCTCAGCGCCTAGGACTTGCCGATCGTCAGGTCGGCGGTTCGAATCCCTGCAGCGGGGTGCGCTCCCGTTGCTCGGTCCCAGCGCCTGCCAACCTAGCAGTTCGAAAGCACCCCCGGGTGCAAGTAGATAAATAGGGACCGCTTTATAGCGGGAAGGTAAACGGCATTTCCGTGTGCTGCGCTGGCTCGCCAGATGCAGCTTGTCACGCTGGCCATGTGACCCGGAAGTGTCTTCGGACAGCGCTGGCCCCCGGCCTCTTAAGTGAGATGGGCGCACAACCCTAGAGTCGGACACAACTGGCCCGTACGGGCAGGGGTACCTTTACCTTTACCTTTTACACATGTGCATGACGTCACATGCCTCACCCCCGCCCCAGTCCAGCCAGGCCTGCTGGGACGCATGGGCGTCCCTTTGAGGAGCGCCAGAGCGCCTTCCCAGAAAGCGCTCTGGTGATCACAGCAGTGTGCAGGGAGGGTGAAAAATGCCCTCCACGCCTCCTGCACCCACCTGGCGGGCCAGCGCTTGCCCGAGAATGCTGCGTCTCACGGCGCTGCCCAGCTGACCTGACCCAGGAGCTCCCTCGCACCTGCAGCCCTGTACAGACGAGGGGGGGTGGCCCGGCAATGCTACTGCCGCAGCCTCTCCTCCACTGGGCCAGACCTGACTCAGGAGCAGAGCTGAGGCTGGGCTCGAGTGCTTGCCTGGGGGCAGCGGGGGATTGTTGGAGGGGCTCAGCTCCCTGCCTGCAAATATTGAGGGGGCTGTAGCCCCTTCCATCTACTGTAGCTGGTGCCCCTGCCAACACATATTACAAGCCTGCACAACTGATTGAAGTTCTCACCCTGGCCACCAGGAGTATTGTGTATGTAGTTTTCACTCAGGTCCACGTCAGTTATTTTAGGCGGGAAACCCTGGGTTGTTGTTGCTACAATGTTGACAGCCGGCTGCCTATAAAAGCAGGCCGGCTGAGCTGTTTGCTATTCAGTTCTGTTCCAGCTTACAAAATAAAGAGCTGCTTTGGAGAAATGGCTGTGTCGTCTGCCATGTCTACCCACTATTCAACACTTGAGTGTCCAGTCTGGTGTCCCTCAATACCCCCACTCCAACATTTGTTTTGTTTTTAAGCACCACTGTGAGAGTCTAAGGTAAATAACACTTTATTATATTTTAGTATATATGCTGCCAAAGCTAGCGTGGTAAATAACACTCTAAAATGCACTACAAGCAGTGACCGTTTTAGGCGTGTCCTATATGTGTGTATGGGGACGTGGGTGGCGCTGTGGGTTAAACCACAGAGCCTAGGACTTGCTGATCAGAAGGTCGGCGGTTCGAATCCCCACAATGGGGTGAGCTCCCGTTGCTCTGTCCCTGCTCCTGCCAACCTAGCAGTTTGAAAGCACGTCAAAGTGCAAGTAGATAAATAGGTACCGCTCCGGCGGGAAGGTAAACGGCGTTTCCGTGCGCTGCTCTGGTTCGCCAGAAGCGGCTTAGTCATGCTGGCCACATGACCCGGAAGCTGTACGCCGACTCCCTCGGCCAATAAAGCAACCCCAGAGTCGGCCACGACTGGACCTAATGGTCAGGGGTCCCTTTACCTTTATATGTGTATGACCAAGCAGGCGCAATGAACCCAGAAGTGACCCAAAAGTCACAAAATGGGGTGGGGCAGGGCAGGAGTGGGGTTTTTGCAGGCTTTTACAATAGATATTACAATATAGGTGCCTTGGAACTATGACGGAGTTTGAGGCTCAATGCCACTGATAATGCTCCCTAGTGGTTTATTAGAACACCACAAGTAAAACATGATGGTATAGGTCCAGTAAGGAAAACATCTCAGGATGCTTAGTACTGACAGAAACAGCGTATTTTTTTTTAAAAAAAATACATACTTCAATGGCGCACAATACTTTGTGCCCCAGATTTTCAAGTTTAAAAAATCAGTCGTAACCTTTATGAAAGAATATTAACTTGCAATCTCCAATAATGTTTCTCTGGAATAAAAAAGCTTTTGTAGTTAAGATAAAATGGAAGTATGGCACCCTCAGTGTGGTGACCTCTGACATTAGAATGAACAGAGAGCACCAATATTTGAGGTTATTTTAAAAGCAGCAAGTAAAGGGCAATAATTCAACTTTTACTTCAACTTGAATTCATTTCAGGACAAAACAACCAGCTACTACTAATTTATATTTACTTCCCAAATGTGAAAATTATATTTTACTGCATGGCACTTCAATATAAATAAAAAGTATATGAATAGCCCTTGAGGATATCTAAAGTTCAAAATAGCAACACAGCAATCAAAGTAAGTGGAGGAAAAGTTAACTCCTCCACACTATCAAAATACAGAGAATAAAATAATTCATTATTTTATTATAGCATTCACAGAACTACTAACATTTTCATCTGTTATTACTAGTGGCTAGCACAGTAGCACATAAAAATCACTATATCCTGTTTCTGAACCCAATACTACTACATGGGTGGTGTTTCTTGGTCACATCTATGCAGGACAAAATGTCTTTCATGCCAACATCTTATCATAACGTGTCATCTCCACAAGACTGCATTGAGTAGCTAAACACACAGCAATTTGTGTTAATTAAAGCACAGAAGATACACTACGGGGGGGGGGGGTAGCAAAAATGTCACAGACCAAGATATACATAAGACTGTCAATATGTGGTAACTTCCTAGCTATTAAAGGAGCAATTATATCAAAAATTGGGAGTTCAGAACTCCAAGTTTTGAAAAGTCCAGGTTTTGAAAAGAGCATGTACCCACATGATGAAAGCTTGGAAAGGCCCAAGCTGAGGGATGTGCTGAGAAACTTGAGAGACTGAAGCTGGCACAGGCTCAAAGAACAGGAACATCAGTAAAAAGAGACCCGACATACACAGAATCAGCACAAAGCAAAGTTTTGGGGAAGACAGTGTTCATGCCCTCAGATCACAGTAAGTAGAAGGCACAGGGACTGGAGGTATGAGATGCCACCCCAAGTCTAGCTGGTATGCACAAAGCTAGAGCAACAGCTGGCCAAGCTGGCCCAGTTGAAGCACACTGAAGGCTGTAATACAAGTTGCACTCCAGTGTCCCAATACTTTGGGGGCAGCAGATTCTGTAAGTCAGCTAGACAAAGCCTATCCAGCCCCTGTAGGAAGTTTTGAAGACACGGCTCCTTTAATTCTAGGCATCTTCCTAAGTTTCTGTTTGTGGAAGCTTTATAAATCCTTACAGAACACTTAGTCATACTTCTCCAAGGGTAAAAGGTAATGATAACGGGACAGTTAAGTCCCATTCAAAGGTGACTCTGGGGTTGTGGCGCTCATCTCGCTTTCAGGCCCAGGGAGCCGGCGTTTGTCCACAGACAGCTTTCCGGGTCATGTGGCCAGCAGGACTAAACCACTTCTGGCACAATGGGACACCGTGACAAGTGCCAGAGCACATGGAAATGCTGTTTACCTTCCTGCCGCAGCAGTACCTATTTATCTACAGTTGCACGGATATGCTTTCAAACTGCTAGGTTGGCAGAAGCTGGTATCAGAAGGGAATGGGGCAGATCTTGCAATTTACCAGGGACAACTACAATGACCCACTGCTTCAGCTTCCACCAACATCTACCCCCACTACTTTAAAACTCTTCATAATTCCTCAAATTCTTCCATTTGTCATTTTCACCCAGAGTACCCTGTTAGACTTCTCTATTCATACCTGGTCCCAGATCCTGCTACATGTCTAACATCCCTCGTTCTTTGCAAGATCCTGATTAAAATTCAGAGACGATAGGTTTCCTATCTTGCTCCATATTGTGTAAGTAGCCTTAAAACTCACATCATCTATCACGTCTGGTTTCCCGTGGTAACATTTTGTTCTAGATAGAAAGGATTTTTGACCTTACCTGGATGGCTTTGAGAACTCATTGCTAGCAGAATTTAAACAAGTGTGAGAAAAAGTGGCTAGCTTCTGAGCAGACAAGAGTCCTGGAGAGCTTCAGTGTTCCAATGGAACATAGAACGTAAATTCAGGAGGAAGCACATTCATAGCCACCAGATAAATTCCAGATCAGAAAGACATTCTATGTTGTGAAGCAACGCAATCCAGCAAGACGGTAGACTATTCAAGTTGTTTTCAAAACGTAATCCTGTAAAGAAAAAAATGTCAAATGAATTTGGTTTCTTGCATACAGTGCTCACGCTCCCATACTTTACTGCTTCTAATCATCTTACATTTTAAGACACAACAGATCATGATATACCCCTATGCACCTCTCTCAGCATTTCTCCTTTTGCCTTATATCACTCCCACTGTGCAGTCATTTTTCAGGGCAACAGGAAAGGGTTTTTTAATAAATGCATCAAACAGAAAGTCTCACCTGTTCGCCTATCAAGCAGCACTGGTTGAAATACAGGTTTTTAGCTAAATTCAGATATTAATTGTGCACATATGCTGACTCGGCCTCCCAATTTAGGGAGAATCTGCTGCTCCAGACACTCTAAGCAGAAGGCCTATTTTATGTTTTCCCTTCAACCCTCCTCCACCCCACCCTAGTGCCTCTCAAACTATTGTTACTCATCACCTGTAATTTCTCCTCCCCTTCTCTTTTCAGTTAACTTTTATCTTATCCCTTCTCCCAACAGAATATTAAAATCATGATAAAATATCAAACATTAAAAACTTCCCTAAACCGGGCTGCTTTCAGATGTCTTCTAAAAGTCAGAGAGTTATTCATTTCCTTGTCATCTGATGGGAGGGCGTTCCACAGGGCAGATGCTACCACCGAGAAGGCCCTCTGCCTGGTTCCCTGTAACCTCACTTCTTGCAGTGAGGGAACCGCCAGAAGGCCCTCAGAGCTGGACCTCAGTGTCTGGGCCGAACAATGGGGGTGGAGATGCTCCTTCCAGGTATACTGGGCCGAGGCCATTTAGGGCTTTAAAGGTCAGCACCAATGCTTTGAACTGTGCTCGGAAACAAACTGGGAGCCAACGTAGGTCTTTCTGGCGTTATATGGTCTCGGGGGCCACTCCCAGTCACCAGTCCAGCTGCCACATTCTGGATTAGTTGTAGTTTCCAGGTCACCTTCAAAGGTAGCCCCACATAGAGCGCATGGCAGTAGTCCAAGCAGGAGATAACTAGAGCATGCACCTCTCTGGTAAGACAGTCTTCGGGCAGGTAGGGTCTCAGCCTGCGTACCAGATGGAGCTGGTAGACAGCTGCCCTGGACACAGAATTGACCTGCGCCTCCATGGACAGCTGTGAATCCAAAATGACTCGCAGGCTGCACACCTGCTCCTTCAGGGGCACAGTTGCCCCATTCAGGACCAGGGAGTCCCCCAACCTGCCTGCCCCCCTGCCCCCCACCCCCCCAAAAACAGTACTTCTGTAGTTTCCGGGTCACCTTCAAAGGTAGACCCATGTAGATCGCGTTGCAGTAGTCCAAGCGGGAGATAACTAGAGCATGCACCACTCTGGCAAGACAGTCTGTGGGCAGGTAGGGTCTCAGCCTGCGTACCAGATGGAGCTGGTAGACAACTGCCCTGGACACAGAACTGACCTACTCCATGGTCAATGGTATCAAAGGCTGCTGAGAGTTCCAGAAGAACTAGGAGACAGATTTCACCTTTGTCCCTAGCCCACCGGAGAACTTCAACCAACGTGACCAAGGCAGTTTCAGTCCCATGATGAGGCCTGAATTCTGATTGGAAGGGATCCAAATGGTCCACATCCTCCAGGCATGCCTGGAGTTCTTCATGTCAGCACGGCTTAGGTTTGCAAAGTTGCATCTAAAGAAACTACAAGACTTCTGGAACAATGTCCTTTGGACAGACAAGACCAAAGTGGAGTTGTCTGGCCAAAATGTATAGCACCACATTTGGCCAAAACCAAGCACAGCATATCAGCACAAACACCTCGTACCAACTGTTAAGCAGGGTGGCAAAGCGGTGATGAGTTGGGCTCGCTCTACAGCCACAGGACCTGGGAACCTTGGAGTCATTGAGTCGACTATGAACTCCTCTGTACAGAGAAGTATTCTAGGGTCAAACTCGAGGCCATCTGCCCAAAAGCTGAAGCTTGGCTGAGATTGGGTCATGCAATAGGACAATGGTCCCAAAAACATCAGCAGATCTACAACAGAATGGCTGAAAAAGAAAAGAATCAAGGTTTTGCAACGACCCAGTCAAAATCCAGACCAGAGAGCCGTGCATAAACAAATGCCAGCAAACCCAACTGAAGCAACGGTGTAAAGAAGAGTGGGCCAAAAATCCTCCACCACAATGGGAGAGACTGATAAAGTCATCAGAAAACGATTACTTCTAGTTATTGCTGTTAAAGGTGGTTCTATTGAATCGTAAGGTGTACTTAGTTTTTCACACATGGCTTCTCCATCTTGGTTTTATTTTTGTTAAATCAATCTTGACACAGTGTAATATGTCCTGTGTTGTTGTTCATCTGAGGTTGTATTGTAAGACTTGTTAAGAAACAGATGATTGTTATTATGTCCTGCAAAACCACAGAATTCAAAGAGGGTATACTTTCTTTTTCCCATAGCAATCTCAGACTCAAAATAAAAAAAATAAAAAGACTATGCAAATGTAGAAGGTTGCCTTGCACTAATTTTGACTGCACCAAAATCCAGCTAAAACTTAATCTCTTCTTGCTGGGTGGCATTTTGGATTTCCAAATGTAGCACAGTGAACGTTGCCATAGCTACAGTGGAATTCTACAATAACTACTGCCTTGCAATGGCTTGATGCCTGTATACAAGCAGCTGAGCTTACTTAATTCACCACCCTTTTAAGACTCAAAAACAGCAACCTGTTTTTGATCCTGGGTTTTTCTCCCCAGTTTTTTCATAGCAAAAGCTCCCTCAACAAAGTGTGTTACCAATGTAAATAAATGCAGAGCAAAGAATGGCGCACTCATTCATCCCAGAAACCAGGCCACACTACACCCATGTACCTGGGAGTAAGCTCCATTGAATTCATAAGAAATTACGGTACTTCCAAAAAGAGGTGTATAGGATTGCACAGTAAACATAAAAGGAGCAATGGCACTTAAGCTCCAAAATCCAGGGAAGAGAGATACAAGGAACCAAAGGCACTGGAGAATATGGGAGGGGGTCCTCCATTAGCACCCCCAAAACCAATACTAATAGCAGCAATGGGACTCCACCACCTGGCCAAGAATCCTTCCACAATGGAATTATGAATTTTGCTCACTAAAAAAAGGGAACCACATATCAAAGGCAGTAGCTGCCATCGACTTTTCTGAGTGACTCAAAAACTGTAAATACAGTGAGGGGGGAAAGTATTTGATCCCCTGCTAAATTTGCCTGTTTGCCCTCTGACCAAAAAATGATCAGTCCATAATTTTAATGGTAGGTTTATTGTAGCTGTGAGAGACAGAATAACAACAGGAAAACCCCCAGAAACCCAGAAGACAAAAGTCAGAGATGGATGTGCATTATAATGAGTGAAATAAGTATTTGATCCCCTATCAACCAGCCAAATGTCAGGCTACCTGGTGTCTTCACTGTATGTAATGAGCTGAGATGAGAAGAACCTGCTGTAAGGGAGACATCTTACCTGTAATCCCAGCTCATTACAGTACCTGTACAAAAGACACCTGTCGACAGAAGCAATCAATCCAGCAGATTCCAAAGTAGCCACCATGACCAAGACCAAAGAGCTGTCCAAGGATGTCAGGGACAAGACTGTAGACCTGCACAAGGCTGGACTGGGCTACAAGACTATTGCCAAGCAGCTTGGTGAGACGGTGACAACAGTTAGTGCAATAATTCGCAAATGGAAGAAACACAAAATAACTGTCAACCTCCCTCGGTCTTACTGACTTGGAGAGGATCTGCAAAGAGGAGTGGGACAAAATACCTCCTGAGATGTATGCAAACCTGGTGGTCACCTACAATAAACGTCTGACCTGTGTAATTGCCAACAAGGGTTTTGCCACCAAGTACTAAGTCATGTTTTGCAAAGGGATCAAATACTTATTTCACTCATTATAATGTCCTGTTTCCTAAGCTATTGCTTGCTTACTACTTAGACTTCATTGTACAGGTAATAGATAATGTATGTATTCTCACTGAAATGTAACCATTCCACACGGAAACAGATGTTGACTATATATCTTGTTCTATCTTATCAGCTCAATGATTAAGCCCCTTTGTGGGAAGAAACACTGAGTTTACCAGAAAATGTCTGGGTGTTGACTTATGAATTGATGTTACTCCTATCAAATTCAAGTGATTGTAGAGAAAAAGACTGCATCTATATTTCTCTATCTATACACCTTATTGGGGGGCACTTGTCCTTGGTGATATATTTTTCTGTGACTTATAGAAGACACCAGACAAAAGTGTACCGTGACGGTTGCTGCCACAGTAGTGAAGTGTTTCTTGACAGAATAAATGCAAATCGAGTACCTTACAGAACCATCTCTCTCCCCTGTGGAGCTGTTTATTGAAAAACTAGTAATCAAGTATGCCTCATTCATAACCAACCAAGAAAAGGCGATCAATAATTCTGATGGTAACAAGCCCCAAATAAACACCCATTGGTTCTGCTGAATAGCTGCAAATTTAAGGCAAATCCATCCAATGCCAGATTAGGAGGACATCCAAACAGTCATGATGTAACTTCAGAATGAAATTTTAAAAGCATATTCATGCAAAACTTTATACAAAGGGTTACACGTAATCTCTGCTGACAAATCCCAACACAAAACTTACAGATAATTTCAAATCATGCAGGTATATTACTGTTAGTGACAGAGCTTTACTTTTAGTAGTTTATAAACTAATCAGACTCACACTCTTCCAAATGCTACCACGTCTTCCTGTAATGCATCACAGAGTATTAACACTCAGAAACTAGCTTAAAGTGCTATCCAGATAAAATCCAGACACAGAAATTTCTTACAAGATTGCCACATACTAAAAGCAAGCAGACTGCACACCCTCACTGCACAAAATATTAATTTCAAAACATAGTAAAACAAACAGGGGAAAGAACAGGCTCAGGTAAGTACTGTGGTGCAGCAGTCAATGAGGTCTGGGGGAGTTGGATGCAAATCTCCATCCAGCCTTAAAGCTCCACTGAGCGAATATAGCCCAGTTACTTTTTCTCAGACTAACAAACTTCATAGTGTTGCAAGAATAACATGGAAAATGGCAGAGTAGCAGGTATTCTAACTTGAGCTATTCTATTATAGATCACTGCTATATACACTTTCAGCTTTGTATTCTTGTAAAAAAAAAAAAAAAGTGTCCCTAGACATTCCGTTGTTGCGCCCATAACCCAGGTTTAATGTGCCATTTAGCTCCTAGCTTTCCTATCTCAGTTTCTAACACTGATTATTTGTACCCAGCACATCAGACTGAGTTGCCCCCCCAGCCACTCTGGGAGGCATATATATGGATACATAGCAGTGTAGAATGTATTCAACTGCATTTTACTCATAGATTTGTTGAAATTAATGAAGAGAACCAAGTTACATAGGCCCATTAATGTCAATGGGTTTACTAGAGTAGAACTTAGTTGAATACCACCCCATGTTCTTATTTGATAGAGGTTTTTTGTTGTTGAAACAATCCATCATGATATTCTACAAAACAGGGGAAATAACCAAACTCATGATACAAATACCTTACTATTACTATACAGTGGTGCCCCGCAAGACGAATGCCTCGCAAGACGAAAAACTCGCTAGACGAAAGGGTTTTCCGTTTTTTGAGTCGTTCCGCAAGACGAATTTCCCTATGGGCTTGCTTCGCAACACGAAACGTCTTGCGAGTTCTTGCGAGTTTGTTTCCTTTTTCTTAAAGCCGCTAAGCCGTTAATAGCCGCTAAGCCGCTAAGCCGTTAATAGCCGCTAATAGCCGTGCTTCGCAAGACGAAAAAACCGCAAGACGAAGAGACTCGCGGAACGGATTAATTTCGTCTTGCGAGGCACCACTGTAGTTAAAATGTTTGTCTGCAAATTACAGCTAGCTACTTAGAAAAACTGACAAAGTTTTAGAAGACTGGGTGAACTGTCCTCCATCTGATATCCTAAAGCAGAGTATTCCAAACTGTGTGTCGCGACACATTAGTGTGTCAGCTGCAGTGTGTAGGTGTGCCACATGCATGCTCCCCACACGCTTCCTGGGGCTGGAAAGGGTTAGCTTTAACCTCCAGTTTGCTAGTAAAACTGAATTACTGTGTCACAAAATTATGCATGTCCAAAAAGTGTGTTGCCAACTTGAAAAGCTTGGAAAGCTGTGTATTGTACAGTCATAGCCTGGGGTTGAATATGCTTCAGGATGAGCGCTTTCGGGTTGCGCTCCACGGCGACCTGGAAGTAACAGAGCGTGTTACTTCTGGGTTTCGCAGCTCGCGCATGTGCAGACAGCCAAAATGATGTCACGTGCATGAACAGAAGCGACAAATCCCGTTCGCATCCTGAGGTACCACTGTACACAATCAGGTATGCACACACCACAGCACACCCTGTGTAACATGTGGCAAGAAGCAGACACATGCACTTCTTATGTGTTGCTTTCCCACCCCCTTTTCGAAAGTAGATTGTGACAACCAGGCACTGATATACACTCCCATGGTCTGGTATGCAGTATAGATAGAGAAGCAATCTGTTTCCTTGCACCAACCAACCCTTAGAATATGTATTGAAACAAGAAATAAGATGTGTGTTTCAGAAATCATGCATTGCATTTTAAGCAGGGTTTTCAGTCAGAACAGCTTGAAGTACAAGCTTTGTGTAGGTTATTTACTCTGAACAAAGATCAGCAGAAGCTACAGAAGCTTTACTATTAATACACCATTGAAGGTGGCTATCAATGTATTAGTACAGTTTACATTTAATGTGTACAATAAATCGTTACAAATCCTGATTTGAACTCCATTCTACATCTGCAAAATGGGAACAACCATGACAGATGATATACCAGATGATAGAGAGAATTGCAGTTGTACCTCGGAAGTCAAACAGAATCCATTCTGACTTCCAAAGCGCAGCTTCTGATTGGCTGCAGGAAGCCGTGGAAGTCCCGTCAGACGTTCAGAATTCAGAAGAACGTTTGAAAACTGGAACACCCACTTCTGGTTTTTGATCGTTCAGGAGCCGGAACATTAGACTCCCAAGGTGTTCGGAAGCCGAGTTACAATTGTACTGAAATTAGGAAGCTTTGCTAACTAAACCACTGTGAACTTGAAAGACTGTAACAACGCCTGAAGTCCACTCCAAATATCCAACACTTTGCTCTGCTAGATACCTGAAGACACACGTGTCATCCAATATTTAAAAAAGCAAATGATGAAGCTTGCAGCACAAGCACCCTCAAACCCTTGCCATGGAAGCAAACCATCAACTGGCACCCGGGTGGGGAGGAATAAGAGCCTGTAGGATTAGGCCAATGGCTAATGGTGTAGTGGTTAAGAGCAGTGGACTTGTAATCTGGTGAACCGGGTTCGATTCCCTGCTCCTCCACACAGCCTCACGGAGTGTTTGTTGTGGGGGAGGAAGGGAAAAGGAGATTGTTAGCTGCTTTGAGACACCTTGGGGTAGTGATAAAGCGGGATAAAGGTAAAGGTAAAGGTACCCCTGCCCGTACGGGCCAGTCTTGACAGACTCTGGGGTTGTGCGCCCATCTCACTCAAGAGGCCGGGAGCCAGCGCTGTCCGAAGACACTTCCGGGTCACGTGGCCAGCGTGACAAGCTGCATCTGGCGAGCCAGCGCAGCACAAGGAACGCCGTTTACCTTCCCGCTGGTAAGCGGTCCCTATTTATCTACTTGCACCCGAAGGTGCTTTCGAACTGCTAGGTTGGCAGGCGCTGGGACCGAACAACGGGAGCGCACCCCGCCGCGGGGATTCGAACCGCCGACCTTTCGATCGGCAAGTCCTAGGCGCTGAGGCTTTAACCCACAGCACCACCCGCGTCCCCTATAAAGCGGGACATCAAATCCAAATTCTTCTTCTTCTTCTTCTTCTTCTTCTTCTTCTTCTTGTTAGCTGCTTTGAGACACCATGGGGTAGTGATAAAGCGGGATATCAAATCCAAATTCTTCTTCTTCTTCTTCTCCTCCTCATAGTGGTCAACTTATGGGAAGCAAGCAAGCAGGCCTTGAGCACAAGAGCACTATCCTCTTCTGCAGTTTTCAGCAACTAGTATTCAGAACATATGGCCTCCAAGCATGGAGATAGCCACTGTGGAAAGCAGCCATTGATAGGCTTGTTGTTAGCATCCATCTGTCTCAAGAGACGGAGTGCGCCTCTGGGGGTGAAGTCAAACTGCTGTTTTAGCAGCACCAAAGTGACCTCCCTGGGGTGCAAGTCTCGACAGAGTGTTTTGAAGTCCTGGGGTGCCCAGAAGACAAGACCACGCTCTCAGCCTCACTGAGGTGGTCCAAAGGAAAGCAGAGCAATAGGTTTGGCACCAGCTTGGCCAAACTGGAAGGAGGCGTACAAGACTCCACTCTGGATTTCTGTTGGGAAGAGCTTTCCAAACTGGGTGTCGTGACACAATAGTATGTCAGCTGCAAGGTGTCTGTGTTTCACGCGATTGCTCCCCATGCTTCTCTTGGGGCTGGAAAAAGGTGAGTTTAACCTCCAGTTTGCTAGTAAAACAGAAGTACTGTGTCACAAAATGATGCATGTCTTACAAGTGTGTCACCATGGTGTTATTTGCAAATGACACCTCACTAACAATCGAAAATCCATTGGAAAACATGCAGGTAATAGAGGCACATTTGAAAAAAATTGAAGAAATAACAGGGTTGTGAATTAATTGGTCCAAATCAGAGATGATAATATTTAACTACGATGAAGATGAAAAACGAAATTTTTTGAAAGAAATAAAAATTGATTTAAAGTTAAGAAATGGAATAAAGTACTTGGGAATAAATATAACATTAAATTTAGAAAATTTAAAGAGAATCTTAACAAATTAAAGAGGGAAATTAAGGAAAAGCTGGAGGAAGATAAGAAAATTAAGCTATTAACAATTAACAAAAAGATGAACAGGTCAAGTCGGTAATGATACACTGGGCGAGAGACTTGAGACATATTCAGATGGCAGATTGGGAAAGGTTATGGAAAACAGACCTGAAATTTACAGCCTTTTGTACTTTGAAAGAGAATTACATGAAAATGATGTACCGGTGGTATTTGACTCTGACTTAAGTTGGCAAAAATATATAGGACATATACAAATACCTTCTGGAAATGTAAAGAAAAAGAGGGTACCTTTTCACATATGTGGTGGACTTGTAAGGTGGTAAAAGCTTTCTGGGAGATGATATATAATGCAATTTTAAAAATGTTTAAAATACATTTTGTTTAAAAACCAGAAGCTTTTTTATTAAAAATTATAGGTACTGATATCCCAAAGGACCAGAAAAGACTTTTTATGTATGGAAGAACAGCCGGGCGGATGCTACTAGCCCAGAGATGGAAACAAGACAAAGTCCCTACCAGAGAAGAATGGCAAACCAAGCTGATGGGCTATGCCGAAATGGCAAAGCAGACTGGAAAACTCAGGAACCAAGAGGACAAAAACTTTACAAAAGAATGGGGGGGGGGATTTTTGTTACTTAAAAGACCACTGTGAGCAGATAGAAATACTAGCAGGATTTTGATTCCACTTGTAGTGTAATAATTACCATGGAAAATATAGATTGATATAATAAAGGGTCAGCAAACCTTTTCAGCAGGGGGCCAGTCCACTGTCTCTCAGACCTTGTGGGGGGGCAGACTATGTTTTTGGGGAGGGGGGAGGAAATGAACGAATTCCTATGCCCCACAAATAATCCAGAGACGCATTTTAAATAAAAGCACACGTTCTACTCATGTAAAAACACGCTGATTCCCAGACCGTCTGCAGGCCAGATTTAGAAGGCGATTAGGCCGGATCCGGCCCCCTGGCCTTCGTTTGCCTACCCATGTAATAGAGTATGGAAGAAGATGCAGTTTTAATGTTTAAAATGGGACTCCAGGGAGGGAGAGGGGGAAAGTCCTGATATTCAGAGAAATCTCTGTATATGGATATGCATCTGAATTTTTTAAAAATATAATTTTGTATTGTAAAACCAAATAAAAATGATTTCATAAAAAAATTAAGCTTTCATGGTTTGGAAGAATAGTGATAATTACAATGAAAATTTTGTCTACAATAAATTTTTTATTCAGAATGTTACCAATTAAGATATCGGGGACAGAGATAAAGGGTTGGCAAAGTATAATTAATAAATTTTTCAATGGGGATAAGAAAACTGGAATAGAAGATGGTATAAACCCCAGAAAACAGGTTTAATGGGTCTCTCCAACGTAAAGTTATATTATATATCAAATCAGCTAAGATATATCATAGATGGGATAACAGAACAAGGAGAGTTAGAATGGTTAGAGAGTGGTACACAGAAAGTGACAGAGAAGTTAGTGAATATATTTCTTATCAAACCAAATAGGCAATGGTAGCAGAATATTGAAAATCCCTTATTAAGAAACATCATTGGGATATGGGTGAAATATAAAGGAAAACTGATACCAGCAAATTCCCCACTAACTCTGGTGGTGATGATAGAAGATTTCCCAGGAAATTTTAAAAAGGAAATTGAAAAAGAAGCAAAAGAGAAAATTTAAAATAAAAGAATGGGTGGAGAAAATGAGAAGCAAAGAACAATTGGGAGAAGCTCTAACTGCACGAAGTAAAATAACTTGGTTTAGCTGTATACAACTGGAGCAATGGTCAAGGAACTGGTTAAGCAAAAACAGGAACTGCAAAGAATAGACAAAATTTGGGGGGAAATGATTATAAAAAGGGGAGATAAAGAAGAAATATAGTTATACAGTGGTGCCTCGCAAGACGAAAATAATCCGTTCCGCAAGTCTCTTCGTCTAGCGGTTTTTTCATCTTGAGAAGCAACCCTATTAGCGGCTTAGCGGATTAGCGCTATTAGCGGCTATTAAAAGCTTAGCGGCTTAGCGGCTAAAAGGCTATTAGCGGCTTAACGGCTTAGAAAAAGGGGGGGTGAGCGAAAAAAATCGCAAGACTCGCAAGACGTTTCCGTCTTGTGAAGCAAGCCCATAGGGAAAATCGTCTTGCGAAGCAGCTCAAAAACGGAAAACCCTTTCGTCTAGCGGGTTTTCCGTCTTGCGAGGCATTCGTCTTGCGGGGCACCACTGTAAAAGATGAAACCAGTGAAATGTATAAAATGTAAGTAGAAATGGAGGATCAGCAAGATCAATTAAAAGAGGGGTGGGAAAAGGAGACAACAGGGCAGATAGACTTACGGTAGTTTGGAGATGGTATTTAACACCAGTCAGATTAAATCAAATAAACAATGACTATTCGGTGTTATGTTGGAGGGGATGGCAGGAAACCAGGACTTATGTTCACACGTGGTGGGGGTGTAAATATTTACAAATTTTGGGGCAAAGGGTGTTTAAAGAGATAACAGAAATCACTGGGTTAAAGCTGACCAAAAGTCCAGAGGTAACATTATTATCAATTTACGATTGGATGGAAGGTTCGCAGGCTATGAAGGACTTGCTTACAAATTTATTGACAGCTGCACAAGTTATTATAGCTAGGAAGTGGAAGGGGCAAGGTGAATATAAAATGGAAGAATGGTATAAAGAAGTGTGGGATATAAATATTAATGATAAATGAACATGTGCTATTAAGGTAAGACGGGGAATACACAGGAGAAATTCTTTTGAAGAGATATGGAAGGTGTTTGTAGAATCTGTACTGTTAAAATAGAAAGGGATCAAACTATCGCAAGAGGTGTTAAATTTTTCGGAGGTTGGATAGTTACAATGGAATGGTCTTGGCGGTGGGGTGCACATTTTTATTCTTATTTATTATTATTACTTTGACAAAATAAAATTATAAAATGGGGGGGGGGGAGTTTGTCATCAACATGAAAAGTTTGGAAAGCTCTGGTGTAGGTGTTTTCTCCTTAGCCTCACCATATATATTATGGTGCTTAGGTCTAAGAACCAGGCCCTTTAAACCCAGCAGGAGGCCACAGCAATCCCCTCCCTCTCTGCTGTCCTGTTCCTCCTAAGTACCCTTTGGATAAGAGGCAAGAAAAGAATGGCATACGACTATACGGCAATTCTGACATCAGGGCATCCATGCCCAAGGCCCCTTGGGTCCTGAGGAGAGAAAAGAACATGCTCAGCTTCCTGTTTTCCAGACTTATAAACAGGTTCACCACAGGCATTCAGAACATGTCTGTGATCTGTAGAAACACCTGTTGATGTAGACTCCATTCTACTTACAGATTGGAGGATGTGGTTGGCTGACAGGGATTCTAGATGCTTCTCTGTCTAATCCAGAGAAGAGAGTGATATCTGGACCCCTGTCTATTTATCTCTGGGGCCTTGGTGGTCATATTGCCCATGAGAACATGGACATCTGTGGATTACCAGAGGTAAGAAATGGAGACGGACCAACCTTACTGCTTGCAGCTCCAGATAGTTTATCAGTCTTTCTGCCTCTTCCAGGCCCCAAGTTTAATGGATTTCCCCCCAAATGATTTTCACTGCCCATATGTATGTGCCCCTTAGTCTGAGAGCCACACATCCACAGTGATCTGGAGCACCTCCTGGAAGGAGACTTCCCTGTAGAGAGCTGCAGAGAGCTACCAGAGGAGAGAACACCTCACCCTTTTGCTCAGCTGAACTTTTAACATAGTGGTGGTGTACAATCTCTTATTGATAAAGGGAGGAAAGCCGACTGGAGCAGACTTGAATGGAACCGCACCCATGGGATGCACCCTATGGAAGCAATTATTGCTCCCTGGGCTAAATGGAAGATGTCTAGCCTTTGTGAAACAAGAACTACTCCCACCACCTTATGCAGTATGGAGATGTGTGCTTCCTTGGCAGACTCACCATGCCATCTGGGTGCTGATCACTGCTGCTAGATGTGTCATCTCCTGTAAAGCTCCTAGCTAACTCCTTTCCATATTTATCTGAAATCATGCTGGCAATCCTGTGTTGTGACATCCTGATGGTGGGCATGTGGGAGAGAGTCTGAGCACACAAGAATGCCAACCAGGTAAAGGAACATGTGGATACCTTGCCTTCTCAAATGTAGTACCACTGCCACCTATACCTTTGTAAACAGGCTTGGAGCAATGGTTAAACCAAATGAGAGAGCTGTATTGGTAGCATCTACTCGGGTAGACAGAGACACCTTCTGGAAATGCAATGGGTGAATCTGTATATATAGCTAGACTTCTGTCAAGTCCTGGAAGTACATGAAGTCCCCAGACTCAACGTTCTCCAGTAATGTCTGGAGAGTCTCCATCCAGAACTTTCTTATCAACAATCCAATGACCCACTTCAAATTCAATATGGTACTCTGGTCCCCCAACTTACTGGGAATAGCGAATAGAATCTGAGAATATGGCACAACTTCTGTTGCCTTGATGTCCTGAATATGCTTGATGACCTGTAGCGTCAGTTGATGTTTTTGACACTTGCAGGCCCTGGAGCAAGAAGCAAAGTGGTTAAGTATCCATCTGCTGATGCTCAGAATCCATTGCTCCATGGTGGAAGCCAACCACTGGTATGGGTGCCTGGTCATGCCTATTGCTGTTACTATTGTTGCCTTCCCTGCCAAACTGCCAGCCTGCCTGCCTGACCAGCTTTGGAGAAGGTAGTCTAGCTCTACCACTGCTGTCATGCAGCAAAGCCCTGTCCACCCTAGCAGGGCCTAGAACCTCTGCCATCCCTGGGAGCATAGCAAATCTTAACAGAATGAAAGGAGGAAAGGGTGCCCTTGCTTCCCCTCCAATCATCTCTTTGGTCCCTGGAGCAATGCTTTCCTCTTGTGACTAGCTTCCACCAAGACATAACCAAGCCCATCCCCAAAAAGTTTGCCCTCATTTAAGGGGTCACTGGAAAACTTCTCTTGGCCTTGACCTTTGCTTTCCAATTATTTAGTCATAGCTGCCTGCGCACAGCTACATCCATGATTATGGCCCTGACAAAGAACGGTAGTGCATCCACTGAAGTATGGCACGTTTGCACAGCTCCTGCAGTAAGTGGGTGCAGACAAACCTCAGATCCTGAAAACCCAGAAGTAAATGCTCCAGTTTCCGAACGTTTTTCAGAAGCTGAACATCCAACGCGGCTTCCACTTGAATGCAGGAAGCTCCTGCAGCCAATCGGAAGCCACGTCTCAGTTGTTGAACATTTTGGAAGCCAAATGGGCTTCCAGAACAGATTATGTTCAACAACCAAGGTTTGACTGTATCCACATATAGAAATTCCCAGGGGGAACTCACAGGAACTCAGTTCCGGCATCTCTGTTGGGTGCCATTGCCATTCTAAAAGAATGAGGGAGGTGTTCATGGTGAGTTCCAGCACCTCTTTTTCTAGAAAAAACAGCACTGGAAATTCCTGGAAATAGCACTGGAAATTCCGATATGAGAGCCTGTGCAAAGAGGAAGGAAGAGTTGTTTAGGTTCATGCCTGAAAGGTGTGTGGTCAGCCTCACTCTCAAGGCCAAAACTGTTTGCCTGAGATGTGAAACCAAGCCAACTCTTGTGGGGCTTTGACGGAGGACCTGCACTTGTATGGTGGCACTTATATACCTCAAAGACTTTCCAGCACCCTCTGGAACTCTGCCACTGGAGTGGGGGAGGAAAAATAGAAGGTAGCAGAAGAGGGCATTCCCCCCCCCCCAAGATGGTGGCCAAAGTAAGAAAAACATGGGGGCCTAATCTGATCAGTAGAATGGTTGGGATCTGGTAGGCTCTGCTTGTGTGTTCTGCTCCAGAATCAGCCTTCCCTTCAGGGTGTTCCGTTAAGTTTCAGCTAAGAGGGACCAACAGCCTCTTCTTGTTTCTTGCCTCATACTTATCTCATGTTGTTGTATTTAATTTCTCTCATTATGTTATTTTGTTATAGTTTTCTTTATTATTAAAGCTTAGTTTACATTTAAGTAAGCCACTTATTTTTCTCAAAGAAAAACATACTCTGCTGAGGAAAGGTGTCGAATGTCCTAAACTGGGTAAGTGAGGGGATATTTTCCCAGTTTGCTAGGAGGATTGATTTTGTTCATCACCTCCCAGCTCCACAACATCCACAGGGCTGCAGTCTGAGGGGTCACATACACCTGGATGCCCAGGAAGGGTCCACAACCTGTACCACTGTCTACAGCAGGGGGCACTTGCCAAGCCACGGGCATAAAGGCCCTGGATGAGACATCTAAGCAGCTCTAGGACAAGGCCTTTTTCTTCTGGGAGCAGGGATGCCAACTTGAATAAAATGAGGGGGGGAGGTAAGCCTCACCCTGCATAATTGACCACATGATGCGGCGCATGCAGCCACACACACCATTTGAATGGTAACACCATCAACTTGGGGGGCAGCGCCCCAATAGTTTATTGGGAGGACCAAAGACCCCTCAGCCCCTAGGAGTTGGCTCCTATGTGAGGGGAGGGATACCATGGCCAGACCCCCTCTCCCAAGTTCTCTGCTTACCAAAGCAAGGTGTTGTGTTGCCAGAGCCACCACTGAGGTGCACCTGGGCAGTGAGCCCCAGAGTCCCCTCCGCATGCAACCTGAGGCCGCTCCATGTCAGCAGATGAGTTAGCAAAGATGGTGGCGAGGTCAGGCTTTCCAATGCCTCAGCCCTCCAATCCCTTCCATTCTCCTCCACTCTTTTCTCTTTCTTTCTTTCTTTCTTTCTTCCCTCCCTCCCTCCCTCCCTCCCTCTTTCTCTTTCTCTCTCTCTCTCTCTCTCTCTCTCTCTCACACACACACACACACACACAAGCACTGCAGTGCAGTCCTAAGGTGGGAAGCAGGAGAAAGGCCAGGTGGCCAAATTTGGGGCGGGGATCAAAGCTCAAGGCTATCTTAGAGCTATGCAGAGAGCAACCTGCTGTAAAGTTGGTCAGGAAGTAAGTAACTAAATAAAAAAAAAAATATTATTATTATTTATACCCCGCCCATCAGGCTGGGTTTCCCCAGCCAATCTGGGCGGCTCCCAACAGAATTAAAAGCACAACACAACATCAAACATTAATAATTTCCCTAAACAGGGCTGCCTTCAGATGTCTTCTAAAAGTCAGATAATTGTTTATTTCCTTGACAGCTGTCCTGGACACAGAATTGACCTATGTCTCCATGGACAGCTGTGAGTCCAAAATGACTCCCAGACTGCGCACCTGGTCAGGGGCACCGTTACCCCATTCAGGACCAGGGAGTCCTCCACACCTGCACGTCCCATCCCCCCAAAACAGTACTTCTGTCTTGTCAGGACTCAACCTCAATCTGTTAGCTGCCATCCATCCTCCAACCGCCTCCAGACACTCACACACGACCTTCACCACCTTCACTGGTTCTGATTTAAAAGAGAGGTAGAGCCCAAACCCCCTGATGGTCTCTCCCAGCGGCTTCATATAGATGTTAAAAAGCATGGTGGTGAGAACGGAACCCTGAGGCACCCCACAAGAGAGAGCCCAAGGGTCCGAACACTCATCCCTCCACACCACTTTCTGGACACTTTCAGGAAGGAGCAGCTCCCAGCCCCTCTAGACGGTCCAGAAGGCTGTCATGGTCGATGGTATCAAACTGGGGAGAGGTCTCCTGACCCACTCAGATGACCTCTTCTCAATTTACTTCTTCCTGTGCAGTGGAGCAAGTGGGCAGGGACAACCATACATGGATCCCCTTCTCCATCTGCAGGAAATGTCAACTGATGCAACAGTGAAGTACTTTTGAGGGTTGAAGAGGTCTGTCTGACAAAGGGAGGGCAGAGAGGGAAAGGTCAGGCTTAATGAAAGGAATGGCTTTCTAAAACCATTCATTCATTTGAACATGATTATGTTCTCAAAGATTTCAAGCAAGGAAAACTCCCATTCCTACCTGGAGATGTCAGGGATTGAACCGGCACCTTCTGCAGACAAAGCAAATGCCCTACCACTGAGCCATGGGCCCTGCCCATATTTAGTTTAGATTTACACACACCTCAGCCAAATCATTCAACACAGTGGCTGCTGGTGATCACCCGGGCTAGAGGGAGCAGGGACAGAGACAGCATCCCAAAGAAGATTGATTGATCTTTATTACGGCCATTGGCCCGTTACACGACAGTTTCCCATGTCAACATATTATACTTAAACCTCCAGATTTAAAATCGCCAAAACTTACAAAAGACAAACAATAATCGAAGCAAAACAAAAACAAAAACCACCACCATACAAAAACAGAAACCACCATCATACATTACAATAAATATCAGGGATATCAATGGGGGTATCGCCTAAAACATAGATCATGGTTTAAAACAATGGTGATATCACCTAAAACATAGGTCATGGTTTAAAGGGGTTATCCGAATCACACAGGAGACCGTTTCTCTTCTTTAGGGATAGGACGCTGATCAGGAATCTGGCAACCATGAGTTAGGGGGTCATCATCAGTTAGTAGATATCTCAGTTTGGCTTCAATCGTATCATCGGCAATTCCCTTAAGATATTGAGCAAGAAACTTGCTCCTGGCCGGTAAGTGAAAAGCACAGTCAAGGATTATGTGATGCAACGATTCCGGTGCCCCACTATTACAATCACATAAGAGTGATATCTGTCCATTGGAGAATCTATTTCTCAGCACGTTCGATGGGAAGGTGTTGAATCTTGCCTTTACAAAGGCATATCTATGAGCTGAGGAAGTTAGGGAATTCAAATAGTTTGGGAGCCTTAAGAGGGGTAATAAACCAAGATTTAGAGGTGAGCAGGTACCATTGCCCAAGATCATTTTCTGCTGCAAGTCCATCTCCTCTAGCTTACAGGTTACTGTTCTTTTAGCTGGGACTATGTCCTGCTCTAGTAATTTGGATGGGGAGATTCCCATTGCCATTATTTTCAGCTGTAAATTTTTTACCCATGGGCTCTGGAAATCATCTCTCCACATACATTGTATCAAGTACAAGTTTGGGAGATTGTGCCATAGAGATAACCAGTGACAAAGTATGTGCTTCCACAGAGCATTTTCCAGGGATACAATATTGAGTTCCATGCGTAACGCTGTATTACTTACACAGTTGGGCAGTTTCAATATCCCTCTTAAAAACTGATTTTGAATGACCTCCAGGTGAGATAGGTTGGCAAAAGTCCCCCAGACTGAGATGGCATAAGCAATTGTCGGAATCACCTTGGCCTTGAAGACTTTCAACGCCGATGGGATATGAAGGGCCCCATCGGTGAAGAAGAATCGCAAGATCGCCAAGGAGATAGCTTTGGCTCTATTTGTAACATAGGCTACATGGGCCTTCCATCTGAGGTTATGTTGTAACCAAACTCCCAAATATTGGAATCTATAGACTTGTTCGATGACTCTCCCATCAATTCTCCAATTATGGAGTTTCCGGCTCTTTGAGAAAATCAGGATCTTAGATTTCCCATAATTAATTGTAAGGGAATTTGCGTTACAGTATGATCCAAAGATTTTTAGGGCCCTCCTGAGACCTACTCTAGAAAAGGAAAGAATGGCTGCGTCATCCGCATATAGTAACAAGGGGCAGCGATAAAGTGCTAGGCGGGGTGCATGAATCCTTTCTTGGGCCTCTATTAGGGGAGTCCTCATGTCACTTATGAACAAATTGAACAGGAGTGGAGCCAATATACAACCCTGTCGGACACCTCTGTTAATGGGAATTGAATTCGTGAGATCACCCTCCGGGGTGAATCTCACTCTGGCCGCTGAGTTCTCATGGAGTTTGATTATTAGCCAGAGAAGCCTTCTGTCGATGCCCCAGCGGGTGAGTTTTTCCCAGAGGATGCTCCTGGGGATACTATCGAATGCTGCCTTTAGGTCAATGAATGCCACACAGAGTTGGCCACCCTTTGGGGTGGAATATTTCCAGGCAAGATGCTGTAAAATTAGAATATGATTAATTGTTGACTGTTTTGGGCGGAATCCAGCTTGTTCGGGCCCAATTAATTTTGTCTCTTCGGCCCATTGGATAAGTCTGTTCAACAGGGAGCGGGCATACAGTTTCCCCACTATTGAGAGCAGGCTGATGTTCCTGTAGTTCCCCGGGTCGTCTGGAGAGCCCTTTTTGTGGATGGGAACGATGACGGCGTCCTTCCATACTTCCGGAATCTTTCCAGAGTTGTTAACTGCATCGAAGATGTTCGCCAGGACCTTGGCCCACCAGTCCGCGTGGTATTTTATAGCTTCTGCCGGGATCAGGTCTGGCCCAGGCGGCCCAAAGAAGGCTAGGCAGGAATAACAATAGGCAAGAACACTGCAAGGTGCAAGGCTACAGAGATTCACGTTAAGAGTAAACCCACTGAGCATAGTGGGACTTCTGGGTAAAATGCATAGGGCTGCTAGTAATTATAGTATAAACAAACATTACATCTAGTGAAAATGCAATAATCTTATACAGTCCAGCAAACATGACCTCAAAAAACAGTGTTATTTTACAACCCGGCGCTATAAACGTTTACTCACAAATGAGCCTTGTAGAATGCATTAGGACTTGCTCCCAAGAAAGCGCATATTGAATGGCCATTTTAGGATTCTCTTCTTTCTACTGGTCCTGTTCTTCTGCCTTTAAGAGCAGTTTGCAATGCAGAAATTAAGCAGGCGAAGCTCTTCACGGCATGGCTACTGGTACTCATAGGAGAAGAAACAGTAAAAAAACTGGCAATTCTGCTGCCAGCTATATAGTCTAGAAAGATGCCAGAGGTCATAAAATTGCAGGGACAAGTATGATTACCACCTTTTCTCTGCACAAAACTACTGCACCTTTAACTGCCACAGCGGAGGCAGATCCTCAACAGGTGTATCTTTCCTAAGAATGAAGATTCAACCAAATTTGAGAGGCTGCTCCAGGCCTTGCAATGCATTCACGAAATTTTAACAGCCACAGTTCTGTTGCCAAACCCCATTTCAGGGCATGCAAACTTGTCAGACCCAAAGCCAATTAATTTAAGACCAACGGAGTGTGCAAGCCAACAAAACAAAAACACATACAAAAAACAAAGCTACAAAATGCCATTTCAGGGCAATCAAAGACGTCCCCTCTCACATCCAAAGCATTAAGAGTAAGGAAGGAAAGGGGAGAGGAGATTAAAACTATATTGTTGCTGCTGGTCTGGTTCTGAGAACTCCCAGGGTTGCTACTACTGCTTTCATGGGAGTCACAGTGCTTGAAGTCAGTGTTAGAAACTGAGATATGAAAGCTAGGAGCTAAATGGCACCTTAAACCTAGGTTATGGGAACAACAATGGAATGTCTACAAGAATACAAAGCTGAAAATGAATGAACCGCAGCTAAAATATTATGTTCATTTTTCACATGGTCTAGTCCTTCCCCCGCCCACCCCCCCTAATATTCTTAAGAGGGTCTCTTCTCCAGGCTTCAGAGAGTAGCTGGAAGTGGGGAAGCAGAAAAAGTCCTCCTTTCCTTCCACTCTGCAGTTTTAATTTGAAATCTTAGGTGCAGAACTGCGCCCAGAGCTCAGAAACTGCTCGTGCTAATGAAATTCCCTGTCACAAAATGTGCCTAGAACAACAGGAGTTTCGAACACTGCTTGAAATTAAATGGTTGTGGATGTTAATCACAGACACAATTTATGCCAAAAACTTTTTCCTCATGATTAATGTAAATATCTGTGCCCTGATTGGCTAGGTGCCACCAATCACAAGGAAGTAAGTCTATTTAGAAGACTGGCAAGTCTTGTTGCCATCCTGAACACTATTTTTCAATGGGAATTGCTTGAAGAAACCTATTTTTCTGGAGCAGGGCCAGGCTCAGGCCACAGCAACGCAGACTCTTGGAAGGCAGAGAGAGCAGAAAGTGAATGATTGTAACTTGAGTGGCAGAAACAGCAAGTGGGGACAGGCTTCAGGGTGGGGGCTTCCACTGGTGCTTCACTGCCCCTTATATCCTTATCCATTCCTTCTTGGGGGGGACAGGACAGGGGGCTGAGTTTGTAGCCAGATGGAAAATGAGTGGATTGAGAGCTAACTGAATAGGAGTTGATTCTTCGTTTGGAAGAATTGGGTATGTGCCTCCAACCCACAGCAATGATTCTGCATCTAATAACACCCAACCATAGTAGCTATTTCCTCAAATGGTTGGTTGTTGGATCAAAGTATGCCATGTAGGAGAAAGACATTAGAAAGCTGAAAATGGTTGTGTAATTTTGTGTTTGTGAACAGCCAGTAAACAGCCTATATTCAGTGGTTTATATAAATAGAATTAGGCATCTTCTGTTTAGTCATGGCAGCTGTCCTAGGGGTTCCTGAAGGGCCAGTCTTGTGGCCCATGTTGTTTAATATCTATATTAAACTAAGCCACTGGGTGTAGTCATCAGGAAATTTAGAGCAAAGTGCCATCAAAATGCTAATAACACCCAGCTTATGGTATCAGAGGAGGCAGTGATGGTTCTGAATTGGTGTGTGGATTAATGGGCTAAATGTATATCCATAAACTGAAACTGAATTCAAATAAGATGCAGGTCCTGTGGGTGGTTCTGAAGTCTGTGCTATGATGTGGTTGCACACTCTTTAAAGGAGCAGGTTGGAAGTTCAAGGTGCTCCTAGAACAATCGTTGTCAGTTGAAGTCCAAGTGACTTCAGTGGCTAGGAGCATCTAGCACACCCATTTCTGCACAGGGATAGCCTGGTACTATAATTCATGCTCTGACTAATGTAATGCACCTACATGAGGCTGCCCTTAAAGACAATCCAGAAGTTGCAAACTTGTGCGAGATGTGGCATCCAGAGTGCTGACAGGAACAGCAGGTCAGCTGCAATATAATTCATTCTCTAACAGCTGCACGGGTTGGCAGTCGTCTTCTAGGTCCAATTCAAGGTGCTTATCTTGACATTTAGCACCCCAGACAACTGGGGCCCAAATATCCGAGGAAATAGCCTTCCTCCATATCATCATACCAATGTATTAAGCTGAACAGATGAGGCTCTGCTGGTGGTCTGTTAAATGAGATGTGTATTGCGAGGGCCCATGAAGAGTTTTTTAGTTGTGGCTCTCCATCTGTGCATCTTGCTCCAACTTCTTATTCATTTACACATCAGAAAAAAACTCACCTTTTATGTGTGGCTTTTAGAGGCTGAGTTAAGTCATTTTTAAATTATGATACTATCATTTATGTATTTATTTTGTTTATTTTCATAAAACGTAGGCACTGCTTGATTGTTAAAAAGTATTTGAACAGGGATTACAAAAAAAGAACAATAAAATCAAGAAAGGTTTGTAATACTTTAAACATACGAAAACCTAAAATACTAAAACAAGTTAAAATTCACAGCAATTTTCTACATAATCTGGGTAGGCTTGTCTCAACAATGTTTTTAGCAGGCGCCAAAAAGAATACAGTGAAGGCACCTGCTTGATATCAATAAGCAAAAAGCTCCAAAGTGTAGGTGCTGCCACACTAAACAACTGAGTTTTTACAAACGTGAAATGGTCATTATGAATAGTACCAGTGTAAACTCCGAAGTAAAGCTCTAGGAAAAGAATTGGAAATGCAGCTAATTTCACTCTAATGCAGGTTGTGCACAAATCCTACTGTAGGACTGGACAAGTTTCTGGAGCCAACTCAGCGGTGAGTTGATATTGCTTTCTAGGATCTGGAGTTGTGGTCAGGGTGGATAAAAATAAATGATTTTTTTTATATTTTAAAAAAATCAGACTTTTTTTATTTAAATCAGATCTTTTTTATTTAAATTGGATTTTTAAAATAAAATGCTTTTGGAGGAAAAAAACTTTCTAAAGATAGGTTTCTGTTTAAGTTGCATTATAGTCCAAAGGCTATTCATCAAGAAATAAGGATTTGTTTTAAGTTTTTCATGTGTGCTGAAACTCAGTCTAAGGTTTTTTTTTAAAAAAAAATGCTTAACCGCATCAGTTAACAAACATGGATACATATGCTATAATGTTTTTTCAGTTAAATAAATTGTTTACCGTATTTTTCGCCCTATAGGACGCACCGGCCCATAGGATGCACCTAGATTTGGGGGGGGGATAAAGGGGGGGGAAATTATTATTTTTTCCCCCAGGCGCGGGGAAAGCCCGAGCTTCCCCCGACGCCAGCCCCCAGAACGGGACCCAGAGCGATGCCGAAGCTGCGTGCAGCTTTGGTATCGCTCTGGGAGCTTGCGGTGCTGGAGGAGGGGGAAGCCCTCCGCCAGCCTTCTAACCAAGTCGGGGCACAGCAGGAAAGGCATGCTGCGCCTCCCGCTGTCCCCCGAGTTTGCGGGGCTGGCGACGGGGAGGAGCAGGCTTCCCCCCCCCCTGCCAGCCTTCTAACCAAGTCGAGGGACAGCGGGAAAGGTGCGCTGCGCCTCCCCGCTGTCCCCCGAGCTTGTGGGGCTGGTGGTGGGGCTCTCCAGAAGCCTGGAGAGCGAGAGGGGTCAGTGCGCACCAACCCCTCTCGCTCTCCAGGCTTCAGCAAAAGCCTGCATTCGCCCCATAGGACGCACACACATTTCCCCTTCATTTTTGGAGGAGAAAAAGTGTGTCCTATAGGGCGAAAAATACGGTAAATTGTTACTAAGGAAATGATTATTTTTCTCCTTCCAATAAAGTACAGCAGAAAAGTTGTCCAAATATAAACAGTTAACTTATTAAACCTCACAATAATTTCATAATTATCTGTCTATGTATTTCTAATAGTATAACAAATCAGTAATTTTTTATATAACTGTAAAAACTACTCTGAAAATTTATTATTCCAAAAATGAAACTTTCATCTGGTTGTAAATATAAATATTAAGATTATACCAGCAGGAATGTCTTTCTGTAACCTCCCCCCCCCCCCCATTTAAATCACGTCTTAATTTAATTTGCAATTTATAATGATTTGATTTAAATCAAATATACCCTGGTTCTGGTACATTAAAATGTCAGTTATTAACTCTGGCTCCTATATTTTGGAGATGGCTCTTAGATTTGGACAAGATTTGTCCAGGCCATTATACTGAACTTAAGAGGATTTAAGACATTCTCTCTCTTTTTACTTTCAAAAATGATTTGCCATGCAGTTAGTTGTTCGAACTTTTAAACCAAACTTTATACAAATTCATGCTGTAATATTCTGCATTCCACTTCAGTTTGCTGCTTCAGGGAGCAATGTACAGTTTGGAGTGTGAATGCAAGTGCATGTATAATTGAGAACTACCAATTATGTTCAAAACTTATGGTAGAAAACAACTACTATCATGTTTAAACAGCCCATAAAATTTTAATGCATTTTCTTTTCAAAAACCAATAAAAGTCAATATTAAAATGCTAAACCTGCCAGTTTACAATCAGAGTTAAGGCTCCCACAATGCCCAAAAATCAGAAGACAAGCCTAGTGCCTTCATATACATGCCCCATGATCAGCAATGATGTTGTGTAATGTCACAAACTGTGCTTGCTTCCAATTTACTTTCCGCATATTAATACTCTTATTTGGTCTTTCAGGGTGAAATCCAGATGAAGAACCAGTAAATATGTCCTATGCTGTCCTCTTCCTGTTACCTCATGAAGTATCCAAGCCTTACTATATTGCTAGAAAAATCATTCTTGGGGTTGACTGTCTTGTTTCCATCAGGAGCTGACAGGATGGGTTTAAGAGTGGGAAATGTGGACTCTTCTCAGAATCAGTAGGGGCAAAACTGGCATGGCTGCTAATGACTTGGAGTATAGTGTGTATAGCTGTGCTTCCTAGCTGCAACAGATAGTTGTGTCAGTAATGAAAAGTGTCAAAGCCAATTTTGAAAATGGTCCACCTGTTTCATAGATTTTAAAGAGACAATAAGAAAAAGTGCATATTGACAGTGTTGAGAGGTGAGCATACCGATTTTGAGCAAGAACAGGTTACTTAATTATTTATGTTTCAGTGCATTTGTGCAATGCCTCTTCTCTAAAAGTTGCTCACAGGACCTTACAAAAAATATCAGGTTAGACAACTGAGTTCACAAATCTTTTCTCATACATCTTTTCTGTTGCAAAGTGCTGCTGAAAGTGCAACCTGAAGAAAAGAAGACGCACACTGGAAAATAATTCTTGACCCCTTCTTCTCTGCTGTAACACCATACCACCCAGTCCATTTCATCCCCACCAAACATCTCAGGTTCCAAAGCAACCCCAGATATTTTACAGCATATCTACAGCTGGAAATATTAATATGGTGATGAATGAACATTTTTATCGTTCATCTCGCAGTTCCAAATCCAGAAAAAGAAACCTAAACTCTTGTGTCCTTCATTCTTACAGTAATAACACACAGAAGCCTACTCTGGAGTAAGACAGCATGAGAACTGTGCAAGGTACTAAAAAATTGCCCTCACCATCCTGCCAGCTCCTGATGTAAGAAACGAAGAGGCACAGGTCAACCCTATGTCTGCACTTTGCTTGCCCTGTGCCTAGAAAGCACAGTTCCAAGGTTTTCTGCTTGTCCCATGCTTTCTACACGCAGGTCTAAAAAGCTTTTCGCTTGCCCCACCACTTTCCCCAGGAAAACCCACTCTAACAATGAATCAGAGCAAATGTCAATCCACAAAAAATCCAACTTACATATGCTCCAATTCAGTGATAAAGAGTGGGTTTTCACGGGGAAAAGAGGTGGGGAAAGTGGAAGTGTGGATGAGCCCTAGGGCTCAAATGCTTCATAACGGGATACAGATCCAGGACAATATTGTTGTTTCTCCCAGGCATTCCCTCCTGCCCATCTGTATCTGAGCCTGAAAGACCAAGGTAAAGCAAGATTACGTTGAGAACAAGTTGTAAGCAAGCACAACCTGTGACACGGCACAGCAAGAACAGACAGTTTTAACCCAAACCGGGGGTGGGAGGGAGAGAGAATCATTAAATACATATGACTGATATAAGACTGTTTCTTACGCATATCTCATGTCAGATCAGTGGCCCATCTTGCCCGACACTGTCTAGTTCAACAGGCAGCGGCTGTTTAGAGCCCTGTTTCCAATTAAAAAGGATCTCGGGTGATGCCAGGAATTGAGCATGAAACCTTATGCAAGCAAAGCTCCATTAATGAACCAAGATACATGGAGAATATAACTGTAGAGCGGGAAGGGGCGCCAGGGCCATCTAGTCAACCCCGCTATGCAGGAATCTCAACTCAAGCATCTGTGAGAGACGGTCGTCCAAGCTCTGCTTCAAAACCTCCAAGGAAGGAGAGGTGGAAAAGATGCTCGAATCCGTAAACAAGCCTCATATGTAAAAGTTGAAAGCACTTTCCCAGCAACAAAAACTCTCGTCTTCTGGCTGCTATAGCCTTTTCCCAATCGCCCTGCCAGGGGAGACTCGGGGCTCCAAAGGCAGGAGAGATCAGGCAAGGAAACCCTCAGCTCTCACAGACAGACACGCGCGCCTACTTCAGGCGTCCAAAGGCCCGGGAAGCTCTGGCAGCGCAACTGCCCTCTTGGCCGCCCCAGCCTCGCACGGCCGGACCGGGACCACCTTGTGGCGGGGCCTGCGGAGCCAGCAAGAGCTGCCTCTCGAGGGGACCGGCCGCCCTTCGCCTCCCCTTCCCTCCGCCGCCTGGGCCGGGAGGGCGGACGCCGCCCAGCCTCGCCCCATGGGCGTCTCCGCGCCGCAGCCGCCGCATCTCTCGCGCCGCCCGTCCCCCGTTAGAGACTCACCCTCGGGCGCCTCGGGAGGGGCGAGGCGGGCGCGGCTCCTGGACCACTCGCCCTCAGTCGCAAGCAGGGATCTCTCGCTGGGGATCAATGAAGAGGCTCCGGCAGCCCCGGGGCGGGCCAAGGGCGGCTCCCTCCCCTCCGCGCCCAGGGAAAGCGCGCCGGGGCGGCACGGGGCGGGGGGGGGCAAGGCCGGCGCAGGTGTCGATCAAGGACCCCAAGGCCCGCCCTCCCCCCCTCCTCAGCCCAGCGTGGGGGGCACAGGAGACGGTGGCTCAAAAGCGCCCGCCAAGGCAGCAGGCGGGGCCCTGATTGGCGCTCCCAGGCGTCAGTCACCCCACCACACACACACACACACACACGGGACGTCCATTCACCCCCCCCCGCAGGCCGCGTCCCCCCCGCCCGCCCGCGGCCCGTGAAATCGGGGGAGCGAAAAAGGCGGCAGGCGAAAGCCGCTCATCTCTTTCAAACGGGCGGCGGGGGGGGGGGGGGCAGCGCATCATCGCCGCCCGACCTGAGGAACACAACTCCTGAGGGGAATAATAACAATAACCATCCTCATCCATTCCCCCCCCCCCCGAGAAGAACTGCCCCCCTCCGCCAAGGAGGGAGGGAGGGAGGAGGGTCCGGGGGAAGTGGCGCCGCCGCTTACACTGACCTGCGTGCGAAGACCGAGGGGCGAGGGGGGGGCGGAGGCAGCGAGGGACCCTCACGGAGGCGGCGGCGGCGAGGAGGAGGCAGGAGGGACACGCGCCCGGCGGGCCCTTTGGCGCTGGCACAGCGGTGCGCGCGCCGCCAACGGAATCAGCCCGTGACGGCACCCGCCATCTTGGAGTTTTCGGATGGAAAATCACGTGGTCCAAAATCCGCTTGAGATATATATATATATATTTATATATTTATATATATATATATATATATATTGCTTCCATAAGCCAATCAGGCAGCGGCGCTATTAATAGCCCCGTTTCCCTTTTTCTTCCTCTCCCCCCTCCCTGAAAAAATAAAACATCCCCGCCCCCTCCGCACCGGAAGTGGAGTGGAGGCAAGCTCGGCAGGCGCGGGGCTGCGCCGGGAGCGGGAGGCGCGTCCCCGAAGCCGCCCAAGACGGGGCTCCGCATCTCGGCGGGCGGGGGGGGGTCCTTTCCGACACACACGAGCGCGCGCAGACGGGGGGGGCCGACGGGCAGCTCCAGGCCTCCCCCCCCCCCCGCCTCGCCCGGGGAATGCGGGTCCCTCGCTCTCCCCCCCCCCCCGCGGAGCCGAGCTCAGGGCCGCCCCCCCCCCCGCCAGGCCAGGTGCGGGGGCCTCCTTTCCCAGCCGCCTGCCTCCCACCTGGGACCCCGGATCTCGCCCAGGGCCCGAGCGAACTCGCAGCTCTGGTACAAAAACAGCATAAATGTGCAAGTGTATATTGTGAGGACAGAGACCTACGTTGGTTTCCTACTCAGCAAATGCATTGAGGAGGCTATATAAATTATTATTCTCACGTATCACTGGAGATAGAACCCATCTGGGTTTTCCATCTAAGGTACAAAATGCCTTGAATTTTCCCACAAACAAAATAAAACAGTCTTTACAATCATTCTTAATATCATTTTAATTACATTGCGTAAAATCACGCCTCGACTTCCTTCCTTCCCAGTTGTGGTTTTCTTAATAGACATCTTAATATACATCTTCTCTTCATTTCTATACATTTCTAGAGACAGCACAGCGCGGGGGTGGGGGTGATTTCCCTTTCGCGCCTGCCACTCCGTCCCGCTCTCGGGCCTTTAAAAAAAACCCCGAGAAAACAGGGGAGCAGCTGTGGCGCCGCTGGGTGCCCGTCCCCCAAGGATGATCCCCTTGAGGTTTGGTGGTGCGCAGTGCCCTTGCGCCACCCCCAGAGCCCCCGTGCCGCTTGGAAATCCTCAGAGAGGTTTTTCCGCGCTTCTACGATGTCCGCGGTTAAACCAGAAGTCTCGGAGTCTTCTTTTGCTTGCCACGCCTGCGGGATCTCTTCCGGCCACCGCTGCCAATGACCGATCTTAAATACTTGGGGTCGGTGAGATTCGGCAATTGTGGCACCTTGCGCCTGCTGGACCTCCTGAGCGGAGCGGGTTGTGTCTTGCTCCTCGTGAAGTAGGGTGAAATGTGAGGAGTGTTGCAAGCCGGTGCAGAGGCAGAAGGTCTGGCCGAGGTGGTAGAGGACGGCTTCTCTGTCTGGGGCTTCTTCTTAACCCAGTAGAACACCATTATCATACGCCTCTTGGATGGGTTGGACATGCTGAAGAAGGTGCTGGAGGCCCAAAGACCCGGGTAACTTCAAAGCGGTGGACGCAACAGGCAGTTCCCTATCAATGGTGCCAAATGTTAGCTCCAGTCCTGTTCAATCGATCCAGCAATTCTGAACGTTGAATAAGGGATTAATTCCTCAGGCAGTACGAAAAGACTTCCTGTGGCTTTTTAATAGCAGGGAGGTCCCAACTACTGCCACTGTTGACAGCCTGTTGCCCCTTTTAACTCTGCTTGAGTGGGTTATGTCACAATGGTTCCTTCATCAGGTGTTTGTGAGCACAAAAATGCTGTTGGGAGTTTCAGCAGTGAAGGCTCAGGCATAACACACTGTTTGAAAGTCTGAACATTTCCTCTTTTTTTATTTAACAAAATTTATATACCACTTTTATAATTTATATACAAATTATTCGGAGAGTAAGTTAAAAATATACTATAGTTTATTCACTTCTAGGCTAGTTTACATGCTTTATTCCTTCTTACACTTTTATCCCACCTTTCCTCCACAGAGCATACACACTTCAGCCTCCAGCTTCTCCATTTTATCCTGACAGCAATATTGTGAGCTAGGGCCATAGCTCAGTGGTAGAACAACTGCTTAGCATGCAGAAGGCATCAGGTTCAGTCCCCAGCATCTCCTGGTGGGACTGGGAGAGATCCTGCCTGAAATCTTGGAGGGCTGCTGCCAATCAGCGCAAACCAAGTATCTTCAGCCTTTGAAGACCCAGGACCTACTTTTAATCATACTTGCAGTTGGGGACCCATTTCTTTATCTTTCCCCATATATTGGCAGGGTGGTAGCTCTCTGGTTGCAACCCACCTTGGATCGGGCTGCAGCATGTTAGTGGGTGCCAACATACCAGCTGAAGACCAGTGGTGTAGACAATACTGAACTGAATGGACCGCTTTCATGTGTTACTGTGTGTTGGGCTGAGAGAAAGAGAGGAACTGGCCCAAGGTCACCCAGTGGACTTCATGGCTGAGTTGGGATTTGAACCCTGCTTTGGCAGGTCCTAGTCTAACAGATGCAAAATATCTGGAGCATTGGGAAATTTCCCAAGAGTGTCTTCCTACATACATCCCTTCCTCACCCCCTTTAAAAATGAACTAAAATTCTTTAGCATACTGAGTTTTCAGAATGAAATTTAAATGTGGTACATCAGCCTAGTTAACTTGGGGGGGGGGTCCTGGTCATTGTGCCAAGTGGGGCCTGTTAAGTTGTGGGTGAACATATCAGACGACACAGTGATTCTTCAAACAGCTCTTGTTTATTCACAGGTCAGGACAGAACTGAACTGAAGGGTTCAATCAGCCTGCTTATATAGAGCTCCAGTACAACGTAACTGTAACAACTTTCTAAAACTATCCAATCAATGAACGTCACTTTTGATCTCTTATTTGCATAACTATCTACAGTATCCCCCTGCTGGCCCAGGGTGAGAACTTCAGTACATAACACAAATGGCTGCAGAAAGTGAATGCATGATGCCTACTACTGACTCCACCAAACATTTTGTGAGATGCAGATACCTGTGCTGGCTGCCAACATTAGAGGAATGGTGGAATTTGAACCCTTGGTCTGCTTGGATGTAATCTGAGAGTGAAGAACTGACACAACTAAACTACTGAGTCACAATAGCTATTCAATCAAAGTTTTTGGTTGTGTTTGTATGCTTTAAAATACTTTATTGCCCTGAGCTGCGACAGGATAGATAATAAGTTAGTTAACATAGAGCCTAACAAAACAATTGTGTGTTTGTGTGTGTGTGTACCCACTTACCTGAAAAGTATGTGTGACACACACACACACACACACACACACACTTTCCAGGTAAGTGAGTATAGGAGTGCAGCCTTCAAATCATTGCGTGGTATGAAACTACATTTTACTCAGAGTAGACACAGTGAAATTAAAGGCCCTAACTGTTAGGAATGTGGCTCACCAGAGCGCAGAGGAAGAGTCAGACTCAGAAACTGAGCTAAGTGAAAGAGGGACTGATTCTGCAGATGAGAGCTGGCTGACAGAGCTGAGAAAGGGCAGTTTGACCCCCCTTCCAAAAGAAGACACTGTTCGCTCTCAAGAAGCAGGAGGGTTAGAAGGCAGCCAGAGAGTTGCTAGGCAATCAGCAGATAAGCAGAGGTCTGAGACTGTGTCAAGTGGAAGGGGGGAGGGCGAAGGCCAGCCTCTCAGTCCCCGTTCTAGGAGACTGGACAAGATCAGAGGGCAGCAGAAGGGCAAGAGGGGAAAGGTGGGAGTTTGGTGTCCTTCCTGCTGTGGGAGGGGTGAAGATTCAGACTGACCAACTATCATCAATGTGAGGAGGCGAGAATGTGTTTTGTTGAAAATAAATGTACACAAAACTTCTGGAGAGTCATTACTTCTTATCGGGACTTGCTTGCCTGCCAGAGATCATTACACTAATTTAGTCATGGGTCCACTCTGAGTAAGACTTAGTTAACTTCCACCCATTTGCAATTATGAAAATGTGAGTGCAGGCTACCTGTTTTCGGTTTAGTCTGGTGGCCACATGACCCAGAAAAGCTGTCTGCAGACAAACACCGGCTCCCTTTAACTGAAGCGAGATGAGCACCGCACCCCATGGTCAAATTCAACTGGACTTAACTGTCCAGGAGTCTTACCTTTACCTACCATGGGGGGTGGGAAAGTACACCCTCTTTGAATTCTGTGGTTTTACATATTAGGACATAATAAAAATCATGCGTTCTTTAGGTTTTAAAATTAGGTAAATATACCCACAGATGAACAACAACACAGGACATATTACACTGTGTCAAGATTAATTTAACAAAAATAAAACCAAGATGGAGAAGCCATGTGTGAAAAACTAAGTACACCTTACGATTCAATAGAACCACCTTTAGCAGCAATAACTAGAAGTAATCGTTTTCTGATGACTTTATCAGTCTCTCCCATTGTGGTGGAGGATTTTTGGCCCACTCTTCTTTACACCGTTGCTTCAGTTGGGTTTGCTGGCATTTGTTTATGCACGGCTCTCTGGTCTGGATTTTGACTGGGTCATTGCAAAACCTTGATTCTTTTCTTTTTCAGCCATACTGTTGTAGATTTGCTGATGTACTTGGGACCATTGTCCTACTGCATGACCCAATCTCAGCCAAGCTTCAGCTTTTGGGCAGATGGCCTCGAGTTTGACCCTAGAATACTTCTCTGTACAGAGGAGTTCATAGTCGACTCAATGACTCCAAGGTTCCCAGGTCCTGTGGCTGTAGAGCGAGCCCAACTCATCACCGCTTTGCCACCCTGCTTAACAGTTGGTACGAGGTGTTTGTGCTGATATGCTGTGCTTGGTTTTGGCCAAATGTGGTGCTATGCATTTTGGCCAGACAACTCCACTTTGGTCTTGTCTGTCCAAAGGACATTGTTCCAGAAGTCTTGTAGTTTCTTAAGATGCAACTTTGTAAACTATCCTGACATGTTCTTTTTAGAGAGAAGAGACTTTCTCCTGAAAGCCCTTCCAAACAACCTACTGTATACTGGTTCAGTCTTTTTCTAGTTGTACTGTCATGAGCTGTAACACTGATGCTAAATGAGGCCTGTAGATCCTGTGATGGAACTCTTGGGTTTCTTGCAATTCTTCTGAAAATGGAACGGTCTGACCTTGGGGTGAATTTGCTGGGACGTCCACTCCTGGGAAGATTGGGAACTGTCTTGAATGTTTTCCGCTTTTGAATAATCTTTCTTACTGTAGAATAATGCACGTTAAATTGGGTAGAGATGGTCTTATAACCCTTCCCAGTTTCATGGGCAGCAACATTTTTTTTTAAAAAAGATATTTATTATAATTTTACAAAAAATGAAAAGTACAAAATAAAAATAGATAAAAAAAGACAATTCCATCTTTTCATCACTTTCTTTCGTCTGCTTATTTCCCGGACCTCCTCACACCTTCCTTTTTGTATTCCAGTTCAATTTGTTAGCTCAGCAAATCCTTTCCCTTCTTTGTCTATCCTAATCTTTAATCTTAAAATAATGTAACATTAAATTTTTGTCTGTTAATAATCCATTTTTTCCATACTCCTTATAGTACTATAGCTAAAAACCACATAACTTTCATCCAACATCATTTTAACACTCATTAATTTTACAATATTTCTGTAGATAATCTTTAAATTTCTTCCAATCTTCTTCCACCGACTCTTCTCCCTGGTCTCAGATTCTGCCGGTCATTTCTGCCAGTTCCATGTAGCCCATCACCTTCATCTGCCATTCTTCCAGGGTGGGTAGATCTTGTGTCTTCCAATACTTTGCTATGAGTATTCTTGCTGCAGTCGTGGCATACATAAAGAAAGTTCTATCCTTCTTTAACACCAATTGGCCCACGATGCCCAGGAGAAAGGCCTCTGGTTTCTTCAAGAAGGTATATTTAAATACCTTTTTCATTTCGTTATATATCATCTCCCAGAAAGCCTTAATCCTTGGGCACGTCCACCAAAGGTGAAAGAATGTACCTTCAGATTCTTTACATTTCCAACATTTGTTATCGGGCAGATGGTAGATTTTTGCAAGCTTGACTGGAGTCATGTACCACCTCTATATCATTTTCATAATATTCTCTCTTAAGGCATTACATGGTCCATAACTGTTCCCAGTCAGCAAACATAATGTTATGTCCAACATCTTGTGCCCACTTAATCATAGCAGATTTCACCGTTTCATCCTGAGTATTCCATTTCAACAGCAAGTTATACATCCTTGACAAAGTCTTAGTTTTGGGATCTAACAGTTCAGTTTCCAATTTTGATTTTTCCACCTGGAATCCAATTTTTTAATCCGAATTGTATGCCTCCATTATTTGATAATAATGAAGCCAATCTCACACTTTGTTTTTTAGTTTTTCATAACTCTGCAATTTCAGTTTGTCTCCCACTTGTTCCAAAATTTCCCAATATTTCGGCCATTTGGCCTCCATATTGAGTTTTTTTCTGAGCGTTCGCTTCCATCGGTGACAACCACCTTGGGGTTTTACTTTCAAGCAAATCCTTATATCTTATCCAAACATTAAACAGTGCTTTCCTGACAATATGATTTTTAAATGCTTTATGTACTTTGACCTTATCATACCACAAATATGCATGCCATCCAAATACATTATTAAAGCCTTCCAAATCCAAAATGTCTGTGTTTTCAAGGAGTAGCCATTCTTTCAACCAGCAGAAAGCTGCTGATTCATAATAAAGTTTAAGGTCTGGCAGGGCAAATCCACCTCTTTCCTTTGCATCTGTTAATATTTTAAATTTTATTCTAGGCTTCTCTCTTAGAGAAGCAATTGTCATGGGCAGCAACAATTGCTTCTCTAAGAGCATTGCTGATGTCTTTCCTCGGCATTGTGTTAAAACACATCTGAATGCTCCATCAAACTGCTAAAATTTTGACTTTTATAGAGATGGTCACAATTGCTGATGATCAGTTAACCAACACCTGTCTGCTACTTAACCTCATAATGATCCTTGTTTTATTTATTTTCTCATAAATAGATCACAATTTACATTTATAGCACTGCATATAACAGTGTGACTTGCCATCAAACCACCTAGGAGTTCAGTGTCAAACAGTTTTCAGTTCATCACCTAAGCCATATGTTAGCAACTGGACCACATACTAGCACAAATTCCTTCCAGCATTATTTGCTGTTTTTCCTTGCAAGAGTGCACCCAAACCTTTAACAGGGTGTCATTTGGGAATCTGTTGTATCTATTTGAAGATTGCATTCAGTTACTCAACACTTCCTTATTTGATCTGTAAGCCAGTTCACTATTGTGATTAAAACGATTACTGCGTAAGTAGTCCTGACATGTTAGAACCTTGTTAAAAAGAAAGATGATGAATGTTCATATTCAACTGATGAAGTAGGAGATGCATTTTAATTCATTAAATGTATAATAATTTCAAAAAAGTTATTTAAATACTAAATGCAAAGTGCCAAAAGTGTTTCACATACAGGTCATTCCATATCAAATGATCCTACTTTTTTACCTCATGTCATCCAATTTTCTTAACATTTTGTCTATTTGTTGAATGATCAAAACTAGGTTTAAATCTAAAATTTTACAGTTACAACAAAATACTGTACATAGCAAACAAAATTATGTCACCACTGGAACTCTTTAACTGGTGCCAAGATAACACTCCTTCTACTGAGTTGTCATTTTCAACAAATGAGGAGTGCAGAAAAGAACATTCCTAAAACAACCCTTTGAAACAGTGAAATCAATCAAGGGAATACAAGGATTTCATTGCTTTGTTCCATCTACATCCAGGCCAACAGAAATTGTGACCAAAGTGTACTCCTTTAGCAATGAGAGTGAGAAGTTCGACAGTGAAGGAGGTACAAAATCTCTGGATACAGCTGAGATAACTAGGTATGTAACCTGTGAATACAATAAAAAATGGTGGTTGACCTGTGTGCTGTCGGTGGACTATGAAAATGAAGACGTGACTCTGCCCTTCTGACACTAGCCGGGCTCAGTGTCATAATTTGTTTACACATCTAGTTGGGATGTTTTTAAGGTGAGGCGAGCAGAAGTTCTAACACCGGGTGTCAAACCAAGGACTGCAACTGGCCACACTTGGACAAAAAATGAAACATCATGGGCAACAAATTCTATTGAAAAGCGTTTGGTATAAAGTATAATTAATGGAAGAATAAATGTTTTAGACCCATTTGATGTGTAAGGTTTTTTCCATAATTTTGTTTGATATGTATTTTGTTGTAATGTTCATGAAATGAAGTACTAACAATTCTACCGTGCAACAGCAAGTTACCACTCACTAGCTTTTCAGATACAGTTTAATTGAATATATTTTTGAAGAAATGCCTGAAGTAACTGATATTATACTTTGAAGTCTTGTTTATTCTGTTATACTTAACCCAAAGAAGACTCATTTATCCTAAATAGAACCCAATAAGCCCAACATGTATGTACAAAATATGTTTTTAATGTTATCCCATTGAGATACCAAGATGAAATAATACAATTTGGGGAAAAATTTTAATCATTTTTAAAAATAACTTTAAAAAATTAAATTATGTAACTTTAAATTTTAAAGTGGGCCCATCATATGACATTTGAAGAGATTGGTTTTTTATTTTTGAAATCTCTCAATTCTGGGCTGAGCTTTTAAGGTTTTTGTGTAGTCTGGCAATGCCCCCCCCCAAAATGAAATTTCAAACCCTCATAACTCAAAAACAGGATGAGATAAAAAAATTAAAATTTTAGATTTAGACTTAGTCTTGATCATTCAACAAGTGTACAAAGCATTAAGAAAACTGGATGACATGAGGTAAAAAAAAATTGGATCACTTGATATGGAATGACCCATACATTACCTGTGAGTCACACTTAAAATGACCCTGCAAGGCAGACAAGTACGCTACAAAAGGTGGCTGAAGTTGAGGGATAGTGGTTCCATCAAGCCATGCAATAATTGATGAAATTTAACAAGAACCAGAGACTTCCATCTCATACCTTTTGATCTTAGCCATTAGAGCTGGAATCTTATGTACGCATAATTAGTAGTAAACATCATTGAATTCAGTGGGACTGACACTACTAAGTGTGCATGCAGATGGCTTTTCCCTCTAGCCCAGCAACAAGTGGCCCACAAGATGCCTGCAGGAAGCCCACAAGCAGAGCTTGAGTGAAATAGCCCTCCCCTGATTGTTGTTCCCAAGGTACTGATATTCAGAGGTTAGGGCGACACGGTCTGAAGCTTGTACTATGAGAGGCTAGGGAGGCAAGCAAACCAGCCAAAACAATTCCTCTTTCTTGTTAACTTCAGCACTGCCACCAGGAAGATATCTTTATTTTTCTCTGGCTGCTTCCTCTAAATACGCGTTTAACCTTCAGGACTTTAATTAGTCCAATCAACCTACTCCCAACACTTGGTACAGTGTTATAGCACTTAGACATGGCACAAATAACAGGGTCTCAGACCAATTTTCCCCAAAACCAGTTATGCTTTTACTTAGAATTTGGAATGGTAACAAGTTATTTTAAAATGAGAAATTGTTCTTAGAAAAAAGGTGATTTTTCAGTTTGTGTACTTACCCATTATAGAAAATGAAACATAATTAGAAATTAATCACATTCCGTTACCTGTTCTAGACTGTTTCCATAATCAAGCCAGTATTTTAATTGCATCACTCAGTTTAGTTTCTGAATCTCTCCAGCATCCTGAAAGTCCTATTCCTATACCTCCTCTGATCTTGCAGGTAGCATACAGCCATCATGACTAATAGGTGTCATGCCACTTTGCTTCTGCTTTGTGGTTCTCTGACATCACCCTCAGATCTACCTCATCTTCACTGGACCACCTTCTCTCTAAGGTGTACAGCCCTCACCTGGGTTCCTGCTAGGTATCTAGGATCTCTTGGTTTTTGCTGCCACCACAGATACAAACTATCTGATTCCACCTTTAGTGAGGCCAGTCAAGAAACACGTGTATAATACAACAACTTTATTGATAACAGAACTTATAAAAATAATCAAATATTAATTCAGCACACAGAAGCATATGGTTTTAGTTATGTAGTTAGAATTTATGTATTTAGTTATGGTTAGAAGTTATTCTGATTCATATAAACACTCCTACCTATTCTAACGTTCCAAAAATACCTAAGCTAAATCCTCCCTCACCATTTACCCCAAAACTATTACCAATAACAACACTGACCCTATTCTATCTCACTAACCCAATATACTCTCAACCACGTTCAATCCCAACTAGTATTCAAACTGCCCCTCAAAATTCCTATCTCGTCACCACTCACTTCCAATGTTCCAAGCACGCTCCCTCCCTCTCCCAACCAACACTTAGCCTAATTCATCTAATCTAATTGCCTCCACATTTAACACTACACACTATCAGAATATCACAGCAGCCATTGCTGCTTGCCTCATCTTTCATAAATTGGTCCGATTTCCTTTTAAAAGAAACTGATGGTCATCACTACTGTCTTGTACAGTATAGCAAATTCCATAGTTTGAAACTATGTGCTATGTAAAGTACTTTGCCCTCCGACTCTTCCATTTTCAACTTCATTGGAACACCCCAGGTTTTAATATTATGAAACAGTAAGGGAAAAAATCTCTAACTACTTTCTCCACACCATCTATAAATTCATACACTATCACAGCTGCTACAGCAGCATTTTCATTGAGTTACCCATCTTGACCCCACAATTTTTACCACCCTGAATGATGTTGTGTCATTACAAACATTGCAACTTCACTGCTCATCTCTAAACTTCAGATTATTCACGTTAAAAGGTACAGGTCCCAATACAGATCCTTTCAGGACCTCACTTCATACATCTATCCATTGTGAGTATGGTCTATTTATTCCTTTTTCTGCATCTTTTTCTTTAACCAGTTACAGATCCATAAGAGAATCTGTCATCTTATCTTGTGACTGTTAAGTTACTCAGAAACTCTTGATAAGAAACTTTATTAAAACCTTTTTGAAACTGTAGGTACAAAATGAATACGCCAGGGATGGGAACACAAACTTTTAAAATAAAGGAAAAGTTGCTTCTGGTTGCATGCATTTTTTATCCCTCCCAAAATCAATTTAACTTTTCATTATCCAAAACAGTTTTTAATCTAAATTAAAAGAACAAAGTATTTCAATCAACAGACTGAAAAATATTGTTTCATTTGAGCCGTGACACATTACAGCCCAACCCCATGAAAAGTCTTGCAGCTGTGGTATGGTGGAGAGGAGGAAAATGGGGTACTACCAGAACTGGAAGACATTGACTCAGACTTTGGGGAGGGGGGGAAGTCTGCTTCAGTGCCATCAGACACATTGGGTGCCACATCACAGCTGCCTCATGATGCCTGGGCCACCTCCCACCCCCAAAGAACCTCCTCCCATCAAGGAGGTACCAGCGGGCAGATCAGACAGAAAGCCAGGCCCATGGACTCCAGCTCCATCGCCAAGGACACAAAGATGGCTGCACCTGCATGAACAAACTCAGCAAACCCAGACAGTTCAAAGGAGTGCCACTTACTTGCCCAGTCCTGTTTCTTGGAGCGCCAACCATACGAATGCCAGTATCCATTCTGCTCTTCAAAATGAGAGTCTGGGGGACATGGCCCAGTTGGTGCTTAGTCAGATATTTTAACCTCTGCTGCAAATGCTAACCAGTGTGCTTTGTAAGCTGACTTACATCCCATAGTGATCTATGCATTAAAGCCATCAGCAAAACCTGAGTTGAGAACATGAGTTGAGAACATCCACCAGTGAGAGCCAGAGGGCACACAGAAATGAGGCTCTTGAGAGTTAAAAGGGTTAGTGAGACAGGACTTGTTTGCAGAAGCCATGCTGATTTTTTTCCAGCAGGACATATTCTTCCCATCAGTTTTCCCAGAGCAGAGTCTTTAACTGGCCTGTAGTTTTCTCAATTCACGCACCTGATCCAGTTTTTTAAAAAGAGTATTATGTTAACCTCTTCCCAGTTCCAATCTTTTTGCCATACTGCCCAGAACTTTGTTTCTTGTCCCTCTTATTTGTCTCATTTCTTCAGATTCTGTTTCTGATAATGTCACTCCAGGCACCGGTATCTATGTTCCATCTCCCGCAGTAAAAACAAATGGAAATGATTACATCAGCTTCTGCACAATCACCTTTGCTTCCTTTAGCACACCTTTAACTCCACTGCTGTCCAAAGAACCAACCACTTCCCTAGCTGCTTATGATGTATTTAAGCACTTTTTAAATTGTTGGTACTAATATTTTTAGTGAAATGCATAGCCCATAAATTTACATACTGTCATAGCAATAATTAAACTCACAAACTTTAATTGCTCAGAACTTCACAGCTTTTCTTAACTGATTGTTGGTTATAGTATTCAGATAATTTCCATAGCAGTGAAGAGTTCTGAAAATGTTCAAAGAAAGGGACATCTGTTAAAAGGCACTCTTCACAAATTTTGCAGTGCTACCAAATCATTACTTCTTTCTTTGACTGATAGTCTGGCTCTAGTCAGATCTAACAGAGCTAAATCTCCTCTATACTGTCCATTATATTTTACTAAATCAGTTGTTAGATAATTCTAACAAATTCTAAACAACTTTAGAATTTCTCTTAAATGTACTGTTTTCGCTTTTTTTAAATAGCACATAATAATCTCCTCTAGTTTATTTTATGAATTTTGAGGCAATGGCTGGCAATACATCCCTATGCTTGGTTTGCGTAGACAAATTGGCTTACTTTGCCTTCAGTAGTTATACTAGGATGTCAAATGGAGGAGTTCTACAAACAATATGTTGGTACCTTACATTTCACAATGCGTAGATCATAGCAGTACATAAAATTAATTAATTAATTAATTAATTAATTAATTAATAAGCCACCCTTTAGTCAAAGAGGCTTTCTGAGTCACTTACAAAAATCAGTACTTAGGGAGTCCCTGTCCTAAGGCTCACAATCTAAAACAGGAGTGAGGAACAGGTCTTCACTGGCTATTTGTAGTGGGTCCTGCTACATGATGACTACAAAAGCTTAGTAGTTTATTATTTAGTGCAATTCACGCAATTCAAGATAACAAAATGAATTCCAGTAGGGATAAATTTAAGGTTCTCCACTTAGGCAGGAGGAACCAGACGCACAAATATAGGGTGGGGGACACCTGGCTTACTAGCAGTACATGTGAAAAGGATCTAGGGCTTCTGGTGGACCACAAGCTTAACATGAGTCAACGGTGTGATGCAGAAGCAAAAGAAAGCTAATGCTATTCTAGGCTGCATCAACAGAAGTCTAGTGTCCAGATCAAGGGAAGTAATAGTCCCACTCTCTTCTGCCTTGGTCACACATCCACACCTGGAATACTGTGTCCAATTCTGGGCACCACAATTTAAGAAGGGTATTGACAAGCTGCAACGTGTGCAGAGGAGGGCAACCTAGATGATCACTGCTCTGGAAACTAAGCCTTATGAAGGAGCTGGGTATGTTTACCCTGGAAAAGAGGAGACTGAGAGGAGAAGGGATAGCACATGGAGGAGGTAGCATGCTTGTTTCTCCTGCTCGGGGGGGGGGGGGGTAGGACTCGAACCAATGACTTCAAGTTGTGCAAAAAAGGAGATTCTGACTAGACATGCGAAAATACTTTCCAATAGTAAGAGCTGTTTGACAGTGGAACAGTCTCCCTTGGGAGGTTGTGGGCTCTTCTTCCTTGGAGGTTTTAAAGCAGAGGTTGGATGGCCATCTGTCATGGATGCTTTGGCTGAGATTCCTACATTTCAGGGGGCTGGACTAGATGACCCTTCCAACTCTATGATTCTATGCTCTCTATAAGGTATTCCACTTTATCCCCCCCCCCCCCGCTCCACATTAGGTTTGTATTTCTCTTTATTCTTTGGAATAGCAGTGTTTTAGTGTAATCTACTTTCTCCCTAAAGCATACCACTATATGTGTTTTTCTTTTCCTGGCAAGATAGAGTTGACGTCATTTTTGTTGTTTTCTAAATTCCTTAGAATGACTGCTACATTCATGATATGGAAGCTTTTATCTGGCTGGGAGGTGGAGGAGGATTTTTACCCTGTGTGGCTGAAATTAACTTGTCAGAAGTTTCCAACTTTAGAAGCTTTTACAGCTCAATTGAACCATTATTCAAAACTGAATGAAGAGGCTGTAGACTATAGAAGCTGATGAAAATAAATTTCACAAGAATGCTTGTATCTGAAGTCTTAGCTCTATGCCATTAATTTAACAGCCTCTGAAATTTGTATGTTATTTAGAAATCTACAGTCCTGTCATTATATTATTGACTATTGAGTATATGTGTGTTTTATGCATTGCCTTTGAAACGGTCCTAAATTTCCTGTATGTTCACCAGCTAGTTTTGTTGTCTCCCCTGGTATTCTGTGCAGAGTTGGGCTTTGGCTGCAATCCACACCTTGTTTATTCTTCAGTACTCCACCATGGTATTTTGGGAGAATCTGCTAAAATGAAGGAAGATGACTCCCTTCAGTCAACTGTCTTTCACGGCTACTTGTCAAAATAACCTTCAACCTGAGAAGAATTTTTGGTATCTCCTCAAATGACTCTTTTGGTAATACACCAAAGCAGGGGCACCGGATATATGGGGCGCAAGAGGCCAACATCCTCCACCACCGCCACATGCTCCCCACATGCCGCAGCCCCTGCGTGGGAGCCCAGGAGCCGGGAGGGAGCTGGATGAGTAAGGGCAAAGGTCGCCCTCCATGTGTCCTACCCCTGCCCAGCACATGCCATGGGGAGAAGGAGGCTGAGGATGGAGCCCAGCTCAGTGTGCGAGTGCTGACATCACAGGGGCAGGATGCATCCCATGACATCCCATGACATGATGCACCCCCATGTGGTGGGCGAGTTGGCATCCCTGCACCAAAGCATGGTAGCAGTACTGCCAGTAAGCAGAATACTATTTTCACTTCAAGAAGTACTGCCACAATGATAATTTAAGAATCTGCTAAAAAAGAGGATATTCTGGTTCCACCAAAAGTACAGTGGCTGCCATCCTAGGCATGCCTACCTGGGAGTAAGCTCTAGGGAACACAGGAAAATTCTCAGCAAACATGCAGGCACTTGGTCTTCCAGTTTCCCACCTCAGTAAAAGAGCTGACTGCTAAACCCTGAATGAAGAAATCCCTACTTGAATGTATACGTCAAAGGGGGAATTGGCATGATGGCCATTTTTATAGTATTTAGACACCATTTTTCAATCCAATGGAAGTGACTTACAATTAAAGTTAAAATGCATAGTTATATGACAACTCCATGTTCTGAAGCAGTTTACTGCTCATATAGTAAAGTCAGTGTGGTGTAGAATGTTGGACCAGGACCTGGCAGAGCAGGATTTGACTCCTCACTTAGCCACGAAGCTCACTGGGTGACCTTGAACCAGGTCACCATCTCTTAGCCCAGGGGTTGTCAGCCTGGTCCCTCCCGCCCACTGGTGGGCGTTTCAGGATTCTAGGTGGGCGGTAGGGGGTTCTACGGCACGAGCTGAATCCTCCTTCCATTGAGCACTGGTGAGCGGTAAGGAAACTACCATCAAGAAAGATGCCTTAGTGGGCGGTAGGTATAAAAAGGTTGACTGCCCCTGTCTTAGCCTAACCTGCCTCACAGGGTTGATGTGAGGATGAAACGAGGAGGAGGAGAACCATGTACACCACCTTGAGGTCCTTGGAAGATAAAGGTGGCATATAAATGCAAAAAAAATAAATGAATAATGTTCAATAAGAATTGGAGAGGGTTAGCACATTTTAAATTAGCTGGAAGGCTTCTCAGAGGCCAGAATGGGAAGCAGAATACTGGAACAGATAGACCTAAGAGTGAGGAGTGGAGTGGCTACAAACCATCCCATAATATACATCACAGTGATAAATGCAACACCCTCAGAGAAGCAACAAAACCAAGCATTAAAATCAGTAAATGGGGTTCTTCCATAGTGGTCGCAGTAGCAGAGTGAAGGGTCAGATGTTACAGTAAGTCCAGACTGCCTCTTCCTTGTGTGTTGGCTCTGCTCCCTGCTTTACACAGGGCTGTCCTCTGTTTGAAGGCCTCTTTAGTCCAAGTCTGGTTAAGAGAAGAAACCTATTGGTAGCATCCGGACAGCAGAGCAAGCCCACAGTTCGCCCGGTCACAGTTCTTCCTCTATGGTGAGATATATTGTAATTCTATTACAGTGATTTTCCTATATTTCTATCTATATATATTAAATCAGCGCATGCAGATCTGTGCAGTCTTTTTTACTCTTTTCTGATGATGCATAAGTGGCTACTTTGCTCCCAGCTGCTCAAACTGCCCACGCTGCACTGCTGCAGTCTATATTGGCACTGAGTGTTATCTCTGCATACCAGGAAGCATACCTGGCAGTGGGTATTTCAGGCTGTGGAGGATGGGATGTCCTCACTTTGGCCCAAGATGCTAATGGTCCCTTGGCTCGCTGGCTGACCAGATTTGGCTGGTCTTTCCTTGCAAGCAGTAGGAATAGGAGGACCAGCAGTTAAAGTCCAAAATGACAGTCCCTGCTAATAGCTGTCCAGCTGACACTTAAATAGCCTTTGCTCACACTGCCTCTTCTATCCCTCTGGGAATGGCTTTTGATCAGTTGCTGCTGCTGCTGCTGCCGTCGTCATCCATCTGTCTCAAGAGACAGTGGGGTGCTCCTCCATGGGTGAAGTCAAACTGCTGCGTTAGCAGCACCAAAGTGGCCTCCGCAGGGTGCAAGCCTGGGCAGTGTGTGTGTGGAGGTCCTCAGCTGCCCTCAGCCTTGCTGATGTGGCCCAAAGAGAGAGCAAGACGTTTGGCGCCAGCTTGGTGGGAGGAGACGTACAAGGGGCACAAGGCACCATCCAACTGCCTTAGGACATCTACTCTGGATTTGTACAGGGTTTACTCCTTAGCCTTTTCTTCTCCCAAAGATATCTCACAAGGCAGCGGAGGTTTAGGATCAGAGTTTTCCTTCTCCTAGATGGGCTGCCTAGTTGACACGCCCTATCTGCCCCTCATGTCTCTCTGCAGCACATGCAGAAATCGTCTTCTTGACCATTGGACCCACCATTGTTCTCATCTGCACAATCCACCAGAGCCTTGTCTTTGCCTGCAGGGGAAGTCCCTAACTCACCAAGGGTTTGAGACCCATCAGCTACCCTCACCTGGTTTAGCCAGCCAGTCGAAACCTTTCCTTGGGGTGTGGCTCCTGTTGCATGCTGCCAGCTCTAGGAGCCACAGGTGAGAGCTGAGTGCAGGGTGGGGACCAAAGGTGGACAAACTACCCCAGAAGGAGCATGATGTGTCCCCCACCAGAGGTACTACCCCTCCGCTAACACCCCATACACCCTGGCATTCTATCAACCATATGGAAATAGGCCAGGCTGAAGGGGACTCTTGGATTCCCCAGTTGAAGTCAGCTCCTGCCCCAGACTTTGCATCTCCCTAATGTAAATAACTGGTTTACTTGACCAGACAGAGAAAGGGCAGGTGACAGGAAGGAAGGGTTTTATGGTATTATATTTTATTTTTTAATCCATGTTATAGCCTTTCAAATGTTTTTTAAAACTATTTAAATTCTGTTTTCAAATTATGTGGCTTTTTTTAATAAAAAAGCAAAAATAAAATTATGAAACGGATAAACTGAGAGTGACAAATAATCCTCCTTTACCCACCTGTTTTGTACAGGCCTGCAGTACAAAAGCTTCCCCCACTTATCAGCTCCTTAGACTCCTTCTTTGTGCTGTTTTGTGCGTGTGCAGTTGAGATTTTTTTTTTTTTAAGTTTGAAGAAGGTCTGCCAAGCATAATTAATATTCCTCCTCCACATTCACATTACCATTTCTCCTGACAGTAAAAATTAAAGCATCCAGTTCTATTCATTCAACCCCAGCCCACGGGAATTCAGTCACACAGGAACACTTCTGAGGAAGCCAAAGGTTTGTAGATCTGCAATCAGTCAGCCAGCCAGTCAGTCATGGCGCTGCACTCATTCAGTTACTTTTGTGGACGAAGTGTCTCTTGCTCCATCCGGATTGGGTGCTTGCCAGTGACACTCCTGAGCCTTGCTCAGAGAGAATGGCAGCCTTGAGAAAGCCATGCACTAGTGATTCAGTTCCCCTCTTTCTTATGATAGGAACAGCTGCAGTATTGTTGCAGTCTTCCTTGTACCAGAGAGCGTTGCCATGGGCACTGCTGCCAAGGAGCACAGAGCAGTGAATAAGAGAGGCTGTCCCCAAACCTTCAAAACTAAACCTACTTATTATACTGTGTATTTTGTTTCAAATAACCTTTTGCCATGGAAGAAAGTTTTATTCTTGTTCTAAACATTGTTGACAGATGTATAATTCGGCTACTTAAATAGATGTTTAATAACCAGGGAGAAGATGCCGCTAAACATTCTACTTAACATCAGGCTTATTTTCTGTGATTATTAAAATGTCATTCATTGCACTGCATTATCAGTTTTCACAGGACTTAATTTGTCAAGCATTCAAAAAGAAGATCACACAAACATTTTACAGATGTGCGTGCGCATTTGCTGAATTCTTGCCAGTAAGTAAAATAAAAAGTAAATCTGGGAGATGTTAAAGACATCTTGCAGGTGATAAAGAAGCTGTGGCGGTGGCAACATCAGACGCATTTGCCAAGTAAATAGCTTATCCAGATTATAAATGAATATTTACCCAACTGCACCATGACCTTTAACTGAGTCTGCATCCAAAGACACTGTTATCAAATAAGTAAGAGTAAATAACAGTAGGAATAACAGTAATGCTGTCAGCTGTGGGGGGGATGTTAGATGGCTAGGCACTCCAGCATGAGAGAGTGGACCAGCTTTGGAAAAAACTAAATTAATATTAAAACATTCTTAGCATGGCAGAACATTGCAAGACAGGAAAGGCTGTGACTTTCAGTTTAGAAGAAAGGCGGACATGAATGAGGTTTATAACATAATTGGTTTGGAGAGAAAGAGGTTTCACTCTTTCCTAAGACTAGAACTTAGGTTCACAATGAAGCTGATGGGCTGTAGCTTCAGGACTTACAAGCAGAATATAAAATAAACATAGAACTCAATAGCCCAAGAGGTACAGCTACGAGGTGTTTGTTGTTGTTTGTTGTGTTGAATTAGACAACTTCAGGGAACATTCTGTGCTTAATCATTGAACAGAAAGAGCATGTGTCTGAATAGAAACACAGGAAGCATAAGGTGCTGCCTTATACCAAGTCAGAGCAGTGGCCCATTTAGCTCACTACGGTCCACACTGGGAGTAGCCAATATGGCGCCCTCCATTGATTGGTGGTGGCTATGTAAACATGCAAAAAAAAAAAAAAAAAAAAGAGGAAGATGGTATATAAGGAATTTTAAAAAATGTTCCTCACATTAAAAACAAACAAACCCAGAAGGCTTTCTTTTAGCTATAATAGGAAAGGAGACAAGGAAGGACACAATTTATTTTTACAATGCAACAGCAGCCACAATAGCAGTTTATGCAAGAAACTGGAAAGAAAAGGTTATCCTGACAAAAGACCAATAGTTGCATAAATTAATAGAATTTGCAGAGGGCTAAAATAAGGAACTGGCTAGAGAGGAAGATAAGGAGCGAGTGGTATTGTCTTGGAGAATACTTAAAAAGATATGGCATTACTGTAAATATAATCTGCAAGTAGAGACAAACCTTTGAAGAGCAGTTGACAAGAACAAGGGAAGTGAAGGGACAAAATGGAGTGGAGAAACTGACAGAGATGCAGCCAGCTCAGGATGTCACTGAAGGATAGGATGGGAAGTCTGCTTGGGAAGATTATAAATGTATGTAAAATAAAAACTGGAAATGCATAGATATAAATAAATAAGAATGTTTTTTGTGGGGCTACAACTCCCACCTTTCCTGTCCATTGGCCATGCTAGATCCATATTGTCTACAATGACTCACGGGAGTCTTTCCCAGCACATACCTGGAGATGCTAGAGATTGAATATGAGACCTTACACATACAAATCAATTGCTCTAAAGCCCTTCCCTTGTGCTGGAGTAGTACAAGAGTAAAAAGAAACCCCAGTGAAAGATTCTGCCACTGAACATACCAGACTAGTAACAATGCACACCAACGAAAATTACCAAATAGATTTCCTATGGTATCTGCAAAGATCCTGATCATGCTCTATGCTGTTTCCTGCTGCTGATTTATAGGTGAAGTGGGAATTGTAATCCGCACGGTTCGTTTAAGTATGAAACCCAAAGAGTATGTTTAACATACAGTATGACTTGATCTTTTAATGTGGTTTACAGAAAATGTAGTGAGAGAGTATCCCTGTTTTAACTACTGCTTTTGGAGGATAAGCAGCTAGAATGTTCAGGGAAATAGCAGACTTACTAGACTTGAATCAAAGTTGCTAAATGGTTGACTACAACAAAGGGAAAGGCGTTTTCTAGCTTGGAACAAGAATGTCACTTAATAATCTATGTATCAGACACAAGTGCCAATTTATCCCTGGGGATGTGGGTGCCATGCATGGCCCTGGCACCAAAATTTGTGGGTGCCCAGCCCCTTCATGGGGAATTCTGGGCATCCAGGGCCATAAGGAGTTGGCACCCACAGCCCCAGGGTGTCAGAACATTAGGATATAAAGTCAGCACAGGGAAATAATTTCTCTTTCAGAAATTAGAAGTTTCAAAGATGGAGCATTTGAGATCAGATTCTATCCAGCAAGCAGGAAATAGCTGAGAATTATATAGTGGCAGAAGAAAGCTTAAATTAATGATCATGAACTGATTGAGATCAGCAAAGTGAAGTTAGCTGAACAGGGACAATGAACTTCAAAAGACTTAAACAAACTGAAAAAATGAAGTCTGTGACCATGACCAGAATTACAAACGCATGGCCTTGACCAGAAAAATGTGTTAAAATCCTTGAGAACCTCTTGTTTCCTTTGTGACTCGCATTATGTTTGGTTTACCATTTGTTCTTAATTTGTGTTTGAAAGTCATCGTGATGAAGTCCAGTTTTAAGCATGGCTTTTGAAAAACTGAAACCAGTTGACATACAAAGAGAAAAACTTCAGAGTTAGAAAAACTGCCAAACAACTAGTAGCGAATGAAGGTTTGAGTTTGGGTTTGTAGAAGGTAGGACCACCCCCAATTTAGAGAAGAGTCAAGCTTATAAAACAAGGAATCCCAGGCGGTAATTTCATAGAGATTAGCTGGCATCTTGCCATTTCCCCTTGGATTATTTATTTTATTCTTCTTTTGTACACCACTGTTTTGCAGCTAACACTGAGGATAGCTAACAAATAATAAAGCACAATAAAAATACTAAAAATAGCAAAATTCCAGCAATCAGACTAAAACATGTCACAGTATAAAAACAAAGCAATTAAAGCAGTAGTTCAATCACACACACACAAATAGACAACCTAATTTCGCTCCAAAAACATGGAGAAACAAGGAGGATTTTGCCCAGCACCGAAAAGTAAAAAAGAACAAGGCATTAAGTAGATCTCCTTTAAGGTGGTTTTCCACACTCATGTTGCAACTACAGAAGAAGGCCTTCTCCCTGATAGCTACAGGTGGGATATCCTCCAGAGAAGGGCTTTCGCAGAAGGTATAGAAGGTATAGCTCGGCTACATTCTGCTCAGAATGGTCACCCCCTGCCAACAACCCAGTAGCAACTGTGTTATGAACCAGCTGACTGTTCCAAGCATGTGTAGCCCCAAGGATAAGGTAAAGGTAAAGCTACCCCTGCCTGAAGGCCAGTCGTGTCCGACTCTAGGGTTGTGCGCCCATCTCACTCAAGAGGCCGGGAGCCAGCGCTGTCCGCAGACACTTCCGGGTCACGTGGCCAGTGTGACAAAGCTGCTCTGGCGAGCCAGAGCAGCACACGGAAACGCCGTTTACCTTCCCGCTAGAAAGCGGTACCTATTTATCTACTTGCACTTTATGGGTGCTTTCGAACTGCTAGGTGGGCAGGAGCTGGGACCGAAAGATGGGAGCTCACCCCTCCACGGGGATTCGAACCGCCGACCATGCGATCGGCAAGCCCTAGGCGCTGAGGATTTTACCCACAGCGCCACCCGCGTCCCTAGCCCCAATGATAGCAGGACCTAATTTCCTGGACTCACTGAGCAGGCGGTTTGGTTCGTGGGCGGCTCGTGGGCCGGTTAAACAACCCCGTGGGCTGCTTGTGGCCCATGGGCCTTCGGTTGCCGACCTCTGTGTTATCAGAATCACAAAGCCCCCGGCAGGAAAAGCCATCTCCAGAGTGGAATGCAACCCAGCCTGAACAAGTAAACTGTGCCTGCCATGTTTTAACGACAAAGGGATATGTAAACACTTTCTTTAGCCTGTGTGAGACAGGT